>NW_019174402.1:1514015-1531515 GCF_002260705.1 Seriola dumerili
TTTTTTGCCTTACTATACTATGTGATTTTTTATGACTTTTTATGCCATGCAATACTATGTCATTTTTGTATATATTTTTTGTCTTACTATACTATGTGATTTTTTATGACTTTTTATGCCATACTATACTATGTGATTTTTTATGACTCTTTATGTCATACTATAGTATGGGATTTTTAATAACTTTTTATGCCATACTATACTATGTCAATTTTTAGACATTTTTTGCCTCACTATACTATGTGATTTTTATGACTTTTTATGCCATACTATACTATGTGATTTTTTATGAAAACTTTTTGCCTTACTGTACTATGTGATTTTTTATGACTTTTTATGCCATACTATACTATGTCGATTTTAATACATTTTTTGCCTTACTATACTATGTGATTTTTTTATGACTTTTTATGCCTTACTATATTATGTTATTTTTGTATGACTTTTTATGCCATACTATAGTATATAATTTTTTAATACATTTTTTGCCTTACTATACTATCTGATTTTTTATGACTTTTTATGCCATGCTATACTGTCATTTTTGTATATATTTTTTGCCTTACTATACTATGTGATTTTTAATGACTTTTTATGCCATACTATACTATATCATTTTTTTATACATTTTTTGCCTTACTACACTATGTGATTTTTTATGACTTATTATGCCATACTATACTATGTGATTTTTTTATGACTTTTTATGCCATGTTATACTGTCATTTTTGTATACATTTTTTGCCTTACTATACTATGTGATTTTTTATGACTTTTTATGCCATACCATACTATATAATTTTTTTCATAAATTTTTTGCCTTACTATACTATGTGATTTTTTATGACTTTTTATGCCCTACTAAATTATGTGATTTTTTATGACTTTTTATGCCATACTATACTATATCATTTTTTTAATACATTTTTTTCCTTACTATACTACGTGATTTTTTATGACTTTTTATGCCATGCTATACTATGTGATATTTTTTGACTTTTTATGCCATGCTATACTATATCCTTTTTTTATACATTATTTGAGTTCCTATGCTATGTAATTTTTTATGACTTTTAATGCCAAACTATAATATGTCAAGTTTTAGATATTTTTTGCCTTACTATATTATGTGATTTGGTATGACTTTTTATGCCATGCTATAGTATGTCATTTTTTGCCTTACTATACTATGTGATTTTTTTATGAGTTTTTATCCCATACTATACTATATCATTTTTTTAATACATTTTTTGCCTTACTATACTATGTGATTTTTTTATGAGTTTTTATCCCATACTATACTATATCATTTTTTTAATACATTTTTTGCCTTACTATACTATGTGATTTTTTTATGAGTTTTTATCCCATACTATACTATATCATTTTTTTAATACATTTTTTGCCTTACTATACTATGTGATTTTTTATGACTTTTTTTGCCATGCTATACTATATCATTTTTTAATACATTTTTTGCCTTACTATACTGTCATTTTTACTACATCTTATGCCTCATTATACTATTGCATGTTTATACCTTAATATACTATGAAATTTTTATGCCATACTATACTATGACATATTTTATGTAATTTTTATTGCTTACTATACTATGTGATTTTCATGCCTTCTTATATCATGACATTTTCTGCCATACTATACTATGACATTTTTTTGCCTTACAATACTATGACATTTTTTATGACATTCTTATGCTTTACTATACTATGACATTTTTATGTCATGTTATATTGTGACATTTTATGCCTCACTATACTGTAATTTTTACCACATCTTATGCTTCATTATACTATGACATTTTTATGCCATACTATACCTTGACATTTTATGCATTTCTATACTATGTCATTTAAATGCCATACTATACTATGACATTTATCATGACATTTTTATGGCATACTTGGAGAATGATATGTTAGTGAAGTACCTATTTCAATGTAAAAAAGACAGACACAAATACATGAATTCATATGTGTTTATTATGAAAAACATCTAACATTTTGAATTGAATATCTCATATTTTCAATTCCTCCAAGAGGAGAAGCTCAACCCTAAAACAGAGGAAAAGATAGACCACACACACAGGAAAGAGAAACGTAGAGAGTGTGTACAAGCCACAGAGTTCTTCTTTGAATCTCCAAATAAAACCAAAGTATAAATAACTTAAACAAATAAGAACATTAACAGTTTAGGTAAAAAAAAAAAGACAGAAAGAAAATGTTGGTGGTTTATGTTTTGCCTTAATGCCTGCATTAAGAAAATTGAGGGATGTAGTATCAACTAATGTGTTTACACTGGTAATCATCCAAATAATGGTGTAATGATACACTGGGCTGGTGTGGTGGGGACAAGGTGGTGCTGGAAATGTGACTTAGTTTGTTGTTCACAATTGTTTCCTCACTTATGTCTCTTAACCTCTATAAATCCATAAAGATTAATTTTCAGCTTTGATCAAGAGTTGTGGCAGAGTTCATAAGCCTGGTAGAGGCAGAGTTGGGAATACTGGCACAACTTCACCTACTAACCCAATGTGCATGGAGAAGGGAGCCAGTCTGAGAGGGTTAAAACTTCAGCAACACCTGTAGTATGATGAACAGCTTTACTGCCAGACTAACATGTTAGCTTGTGGCCTTCATCAGGGTTCCCAGTGACCCACAAGCCTGATGAAGGCCACGAGTCGAAATGTTTTGGTTTGAGAATGAAATTGTTCTTCATACTGTAAGTGTTGCTGGAGTTTTTTCATGAGACCACCAATGGCTGGTAGTGTAATTTCTAAGATTTATCACAGCATGAAAGCTGTTACAGTAAGCCTTATGGCAGGTGAACAGCTTAGCCCATTGTCTAGCTGTGTTACAGACATAACCATTCAACTCATGACTTACAAAAGCCACCAAACTGTGCTGGTTCTGACACCTACTGTGCTTTTCACCTCTCATTGTACTGTACTGGCTCATATCCAGTGCTCTGTCAGTTTCCACCAATGTTAATACTGATAAACCAGAAAAAATCTAGTGCGTACCACTGTATAGACTTTATGAATTACAGATTCCCTGATCTGAACTGGATCCAGCCTCATGGAAACATAACAGCCACTGTAAATGTAAACCTATGACAGCTTTCACTAACATGACCTGAACCTCATCTTAGGCCACAACCAGCTCCATGCATCCAAATGTTCTAATGCGTCCTTCTACCCATTCACATTATCCACAGTCATTAACGCCACTTCACTTCTCACCTGCTGGACTTTTCAACTTAACAATACCAAACTGTGCCCATACTACAAAAAACCCACCACTCATCACAATGAAGGTACACTTAGACAGAAAGTATGTTTTCCACATTCTTCAGCTAATTAAACACCAGGTCACAAGGCCAGCTGACTTCATAGGATCAGTGTATTCTGAGAAAAAATGGGAACATTTAAGTTTTTTTCCCCCAGTTGCACAAATCTCTGTGGGAAAGCTATCAACCAAGGCTGCCAATGAGAAAGTTTCTGACCTTAGGTTACCCCAATAATATCCTCCTGTATAGTATCCAAATTTCAGGATAAAAATCCTGCAGAGATTTTTGTTGTACCCTGAGGTTGATGATTTGGCTGGAGATGCAGAGACCTATCATCAAGTTTATCATGTTTGAGTTTTCAATACATTTTAACTTTTTTATTTTAATTCAAACTGCTGTTTTTAGCAACAACCTTACTCCAGAACTTATTGTAAATTGTTACAAACACATGGCTATCAATGTACAAAAAAAAGAAAAAAAAATCATCAGTTTTCTTAGTTCATGTAAAGCTCAAACTTCTTAATAAGTCATACTTACAAGAAAGAAAAGCATGAACAAAACATTTTTCTTGGTTATAATAATTATAATAAAACCGTTGAGTGCACACTGGAAAATGAAATGAGCTTCTCGTTGCACAATATAAAAACATTTATGTCGCCTAAAAATAGGGCTTGAGTCAATCCACATTCAATGTATTTAACCCAGGAAGTGGATTTCCTTGAGAAAAAAAAAACAAAAACAAAACAAAACAAAAACAATAAAAAGAACATTAATAAAAAGAACACATGAAAAAAACATGAAAGGCAACAAAAGTCCTCAAAACTCCCAAATGTCTGGATAAATTTTGTAATTTTAAACTTAACATAAAATAGCCTAGCACTGCTACTACTAGTTCATAATAAAGCTGAAAGATGGACAAAAATGAATACATATACAGAGAGAGAAGTAATAGAAAAAGTAAACATCATGACTTTCACACAAACAAAACGATAAGATAACAAAACATACCATTTCATTACACTAGTGCTGTAAAAGGACAGGGAATAGTATTTAGACTGCATTCAGGTTTTTCCAGTCCTTCATTGATGAGGAATCTGTGGGTGATTGATCGATCAATGGCTGGAGTGTATAACTAAACTGGATTTGTACCTATACAGTCTATGATCTGCAATGATAAATTATTAATGTTGATTGCAATCCAATTATTCTATAGTATAGACAGATAGAAGTGATATGTGACACATGCAACTGATGTGCATGTGATGTTTTTAAAGAGTTTGTGAGCTTGAGTCTGGGCTGATCCATTGTATTAGTAGCATGTTACAATACTATGTTACATATCATGGCTGTAAAAAACAACTTATTCCCACACAATAACTTTTTATGAGCTAAGGAAAAATCAAGTTTTCACCTTTGTGACAATGAACTTTTCTGAAAAAAAAAAACAGTGGGCTTTTAAATGGTTTACTTGGCTTATGAAATAGGATATTTTTCTCAGCCCATAAAGGACGTTTTTCTGAAAAATTCTAATTCAAATTACCAAAGTTTGGAGATACATTGTTTTGCTGTACAGCAATGTCATGTTATGATGAGCCAGGGCTTTGAAAAAGAAGTATGGTACACTCTATTTTATGTTCATATGTGTGCACAGATTAACATGAGTAAAAATATGGCATAGGGACACAGACGCTTTGTGCTTTTTTGAGCGTGCTGCTGTTTGCAAGGAACTATGTAAGGACACAGCCTCGAATCACCCACTTATTCCTGATCAAAGCGCTGTACAGAGAGTGCTCTGACGATAAATAGGCTGCATAGGGAACAACAAAGAACATAGGTAGGCCTGTGTTTGGTTTCATGCATATAAAGAAAATCCATGTGGAGAACAAGACTGATTGTATGGCATAGTGCAAAACCCCTTGGAAGACAAAGGATGTTTGAACTGAACACCCCCCTCCCCACAAAAATCATTTCCTTAATTGCTTCTAGCAGTTGTCTTTGTTATCTGTCCTGCCTCAAGGTTGTTGCTACATAACCTGTGATTCTACTGTTATGGGCACCTCACCATCAGTGAAGTTTAGAGAAATAATTCAAATTATAGTACAGCAAACACTTCTTAACCCTAGAACCTGGCAAACGTCTCTCTGGATGCTCTCCTCCCACCTGCCATCTTTTTAAATGCAACTAAATTTTCCCCCTCTTAATCCCCTGCCTCCCTCCCTCCTCCCTCCCTTCTCCAGCAAAGTGAACTTTGGTCTCAGAAAACAGCAGGTTTCAGGAAGTGAGCTGGATATAGTGTGGGTTAACAAGGGCATGTTCACAAATGTGAAGTGTTGCACAACACTGAACAATGCAGAATCGTTTTTTTCACAGACTGTCAACACCTCACTTTTGATGCATGCTCTACTGGTAATCCTGACCAATAAGCCCCGATCGTGACCCTGAGCCAAACAAAGATTCTGTCTCTCTTCCTCCTCCCCCGTTAACAACATCTTTACCCCCTTGTGACCCCTCTCCCTCTATTTTCAACATCGTGTATTAATAGAAAATATACTTTTGGTACTGGAAACTACCCCTACACATCAAATCCTCTCAGACCTGGACAAAAAATATCTGATCTTTCCTTTTTATATCTGCAACTCTCATCTGACTCAAGAAACAACGTCAACTCTGTATGTGTCACAGTTACAATATAATGCTAAATCAACTGCTCATGTTCCTTCCTCTGTATTAAAATATATTCAACTACTTTTTGTCCAGGTCTGTTGTGGCCATAACCCTTTTAATCCCTCTTTTCTATGGCTTTTATTCACTTTCAATTCAATCAATTCAGGAATTTTATTTTCTTCTACATTCAAATATTGAAAAAATGGTTGGCATGTAAAAATGATCATATCAAACCTGTTAGGAAATAATGATGAACAATTGGTCTACAACTGCAGTTTCGTTTTGACTTTTTTTCCCCCAGTTGATTGTGTTGAAAATGAATGGACTGCCAGCCCTGGTTTTCGCCTCTTCCTCCCTCCACAACTTCCTCATCGTCATCCTCCTCCTCAGCGCATCTTGTGCTCCACATCAGCGTTGGCCATGTTTGAGCCAGGGCTGGGGTCCTGCTGTCGTCTGGACTGGGGAGAGAGAGATGGAAGGATGAAAGAGGGGAAGAGAGGAGAGGAGAAGAGGGACGAAAAGAGGCGAGGTAAAAGTGATAGAGAGCGGAGTGAGATTAGACAGATGAGAAGGCAGGAAGAGATGGGAAGGATAGTAAGACAGGGATCAGAGAGAAAAATACAATAAATTAAGTACAATTTTTTAAATATGATAATGTATACAACACACTTAAACATTCTCTGCATCAGTAACATTTACCTGACTGTCTTTATAACAGCACATAATGATTATTGTCTTATAACAGCCTATAAAAGTCTTTTTTAGCGCCTCATATCAGCAGTGTAAGTTGTTAAAGCCTACATGCTTTTGTCTTCTCACAACTGGACTACTGCAATAACGTTTAAACATGTGTTGCTGTCAGGGAAACCTAAGCTCTGGAATATCATCTGTCTGAGGAGGTCAGGATAACCATGTTAATAGGTTGAATGATTGATAATTTTATGTCAGACTTGTAGGACACATGCTTGATTAGGGTTTGAATTATTCATCAATATAAACATTTAAAATACAGATATCATTATAACTGCTCACTACTATTTTATTTTGTGTAATAAACATTTGTTAAGTGATTATTAAGTCTGTAAAAATCCTTTGTAGGTCAAGGTTAGGATTTTAAATTGTTTATGTACTGATATGGGTTTTAGGGTCACTCCATTGATTCTGCAGAAGAAGTTCATGAAGAGAACTACACAGCCTTTAAAGACAGTTGATTAATGTCTTCTGTGGCTCTGGAGGAGCTGTCTAATGTCGGAAACAATAATGCTGACAATGTCAAAGTACGACTGAAGAGTTACAGTTGTAAGTTCTTATAAACTGGAAGTATGTAGTTTGAAAGACTTCAGGACAAAAGGGTTGTCTGATGAAAGACAGTTGCGTATGGGAAATGCAGGGTGCTTCATAGCAGCAATTATAAATGTTGACAAAGAAACTTTAAACATGGCCTCATATCTGCTCACAGCAACACTATAGTATTACAGTGCATTATAAACCATTCATTAGCCTAACTGTTTATAAACTGCTTATAAATGCATAATAGCAGGTTGAGTAGTTTTACCTCCAAGGGTTCAAAAAGTTAACCAAGTAGAACCCAAATGTGAGAATAACTAAGTTTGGTTCCTTTGTTTAAAAAAAAAAAAAAAAAGCTCCTCTACAACCACAGAGTGATATAGGACTGCAAAATGAAGTTGCAAATCCCCAAAGTGCCACTAGAGGAAGCCAGAAAGCTTTATAATAAGTTATGTGCGACTGTTTATACACTTTACTGATGTTGATATTTTAGTCAAGGTAGCTGGCAGACAGACAGGCAGAGAGGCAGACAGACTGACAGACATATAAACTGGCAGACATACTGGCTGTCTGACACAGATAAACACAGACACACACACATGCACACATGCACACACACACACACACACACACACACACACACACACACACACACACACACTGAGGGATCATTAGGTCATCATTAGAGGCCATCAGCATGACAAGACTTTTAAATTTATTTCATGAGTGGGTATAGTGTGTATGTGTTTGTGAGCTTGTGGCATGAACCTGCTCCTGCTGTAAAAAAAAATACTTGTGGTTATATGTTTACACTTAAGTGAGAGCTGAGGGAATTTAGCAGGGGTAGGGTGAGATGGCGGAAGGGGTAGAGGGGAGAGAGAGGTGAGAAAGTGTGGGCAGAGGTGAAGCAGAGAGCAGAGCAGACAGAAATGCAGACAGAGATAGTAAAGGGGTTGCTTAGTTCAACTGGAATGTAGTTTGTGTCATCTCAATGACTCACCATAATAGCAACATACACACAGTCACATGCACACACATACAGTATGTCATACTACCATTTTGAATCCTCACAGCCAGACTGACTCCAGTTTCTGTCTGTCTCCTCTGGAAAGCTGTCTGTTGCTTTCTCAAAACTGCTGCTATCAAATATTTATGTGTGGCTCAATTAGAGTGACTTGATTTTTTGGATTTCAAAGTGGAGTCACAATGAAATCAATTCTTGATTGTTCATTATAGCACCATCTGTGCTCGTAGGCTATGTTTGTGTCCTCCCAGTCTCCC
The DNA here is from genome assembly GCF_002260705.1 of Seriola dumerili. Lineage (NCBI taxonomy): Eukaryota > Metazoa > Chordata > Actinopteri > Carangiformes > Carangidae > Seriola > Seriola dumerili. The sequence goes on from NW_019174402.1 coordinate 1,522,557, forward strand.
TGGGAATAAAGTTCATAATGGATGATTCTGCAGCATGCGCACAGCCAACGTTCAGGGCCAAGGCTAGATGTGCTGTGATGGTAATGTAGTGAGGCAGAAGGTAAGAATGTAGTGGTTGATGTGGTGAAGAATTTATAGTCACATATTTCCCTCAGGAGTTGGTGGGGATGAAAAACAGAGCGAAAAGGAGAGTGAACATTGCCATGTTGACAGAAAAATGTCTCCAAATGAATAATAGTTGCCCCGTAACTGCTAGATGTGTAAATAGGCAACTGTTTGTTAACAAGTTCGCTACAGTGATTTATCGGAAAGTGATGAGACGAGCTGACCGGGCTGGGGCTAGCTGGTTAGCTAACTTCACAAGAAGAAAAGAAGTGACAGAAATAGAAGCAAAACAAAAAGGTCGCTTTCCACTGCTGGAGACAGTGTTTGTTTCTTCTAGACTGGTAAGTAAACAGCTGTTAATGCTAACGTTGGCTATTCCGATTAGTTTACTTTGTACTATTTTTGCTTTCTGAACACATTTTGTTGAGCTCTATCTTAGCAACTGCTAGCCTCAGAATCCTTTTTTTTATTATTATTATTATTGTTCCTAAATAAATCTGATTCATAGGATCTGCAGAATTAATAACATTAACATGTGATAATGATGGGATTAGTTACACCTGTGTTTGACCACTTAAAATGTCTGCTGTGAGAAAGGCCTATTCAGTTTCACTTCATTTTTTCCTCTAACCCATAATATTTCCTATTCCACATGTTATTTGTCAAACATAAATTTATCTGTTTGAAATTTACAGTATTAATTAAAAGTTATTTTGAGATTGGATAAATTTAAAATTGTAAGAGACAGTGAACACGGAAAGCTTTGAGTGTATTGTTGGTCATTGTAGAAGGGAGTGGTCTTTGCTAATCATAAGGGCAGGAGGAGAGCTTTCTGTATTGATCCACACACAGACGGAAGCTTGCTGGGCCACTATAGGCTGCTTCACCACAACTCAATACTGGAGAAGGGTGTGTGTGTGTGTGTGTGTGTGTGTGTGTGTGTGTGTGTGTGTGTGTGTGTGTGTGTGTGTGTGTGTGTGTGTGTGTGTGTGGTGAACTGAGTAGATTTGCTGTATCTGCGATTTGTGCATATATGTGCCTGTACAGTATTTGAATGTGTCTGTGAATTTGTGTGTGTGTGTGTGTGTGTGTAAGTCAAAGTAGGGGGTCTGATGGCAATCAATACTAATGATATATTAATGCTTTCAGTGCCAGCTCATCATTCACCACCAAATCTCTTTTTGCTGAGCACTTGGGAGTGTGTGTCTGTGTGTGTGTGTGTGTTTTTTGTGTGTGTGTGTGTCTGTGTGTGTGTGTGTGTGTTTTGTGTGTGAGTGTGTCTGTGCACTGTGGAGTTAAAACACGCATTTCTTTTCAATCTATTGCTTTTCCATCCATCACTCTGACAGGTACCTTCTGACCTTGAATGACTGGAGTATCACTGCATTTGGATGAAAAATGTTGTATCTGCCAAACTGACAAGGCCTCAGGAATTGAGAGGGAAACATCTTTATATTCAGTGAGCACCCACATGAAAAAAAAACATTAATGTTTTTCTGCTGAGCTTTATTATAATGAAACCTACGCAACCCAATAAACATCAGAGTGCCATAATTTTCCTCTGCAGCATTTTTAAAATGTAATTCTTATTGATCATATAGCAACAGTAATCACAGAAGTACTACAGTTACTGATAAGGTTTAAAAGGCTTTTCATTCTGGGTTACAGGGGGAGGTTTATGGTTTAAGTATTGTTATACAGATGTTTGGTTATGTTCAGATGTTGGCTTGAAAATGTTAAATTTGAATTTGACAAATACAACTTATGGTGACTCCAGTCTATTATAAATCAGAAATCAGTTAAAGCCCGTGCAGTACACATTTAAACCATACTGATATGTTGTTCGTATATTATTTTTTAAAACTTTTCCTTTTGTTGGCAGAGTAATGTTTGAGCAGTAAACCACTGTTCATCAGACATGAAAAATGAAATGTATGGTGCGGCACCTTTTCCCCATGCCTAGCCTTACATAACTAACATTACATTTTCATGTCTTTCTCTCTCTGCTATTCTCTCACTCGCTGTTCTGCATGTTGCATTTATATTGGTGGAAAAATTTAATTTCATTTAACTTTATACTATGCAACAAATACAACACCAATGTGGCGACTTCTGTCTTCTATCTGATAGAAAGAAGAAGTTAACTGCGGCTTTGAACTACACACAGTATAGACAGGATAGAGACATAACTAGATTGCCAGCTAACAAGATAAAGAGAGTCAGAGAGAGAGAGAGAGAGACAGAAGGAAAAGAGGGGTTCAGACCACAGAAATGCTGACGCTGTATCTCTGTAACTATTCAGCAATGCTCATCAGTCACACCCAAAGAAACATCTCAGAGCAGAGCTGTAGAATCGCACTGTGACTGCTGTTTCTCTCCATCTTAACGCTAAAATTGTCTTTTATGAAATACGTATCCCAATGTTCTTGTCTCATCATCTGCAAGACAACAGGAGTATTTCTGTCCATTATTTTCCCAGGCTTTTTTTTCTTTTTTTCAAATATTAACTTCATCTACAGAAGTCACGACTGCTTGGCACATTGATGAAAACAAGTGACTCACTATGTTCACGTTTTTCTACGGTCAAATATACAGCAAGTTCACGGGCACAGTTTATGAATGTAAGACAACGGCCTGAGAGGGACAAGATTAAAGTATATGGATTGTGCAATTTATTATGCATTGATAGATATATTTTTTATGTATTTTATATTGTACAGCCAAACAAAACTGTTTTTCAGCTCATGGTTTTTCCAGGGAGGAATCAAGCTCATATTTCTGCATGTGTACAGATTAGACAATTCAAATATAATGTATTAATTAGTGATCTTGCACACAAATGTTTCTTTTTACTTTGGACATAACCAGACTAGCTGTTTCCCGCTGTCTCCAGTCTTTATGCTAAGCTAGGCTAACATAAAGGCTCTTTGTTCACTTGAAGGTTCTGGAAGTGTGATTTTAAACGATAGTATAGTAGAAAACAACTATTTATTTTCTATGTAAAGATGAAGTGGAATAATGACATCCTCAGAAGAGAAGTAACACCTCTTCTGTATGTGATGTAATCTGAATCTCTCAGTTCTTTATTTTGGTATCCGGGAAGGCGGCACGTGCATCTTAGTGCATGTGTGTATGCATGTCAGTGTATTGAGTCCTTCCTGTTAAGCCGTCTGCCCTCCCCATGTTTATAAACACACAGTGACGGCCAACATGCAAGATGGCACAGTGCCGTACGCAGCATTCAGGTGAACGCAAAGTTCCAGATTTTCCTCCAGTGAAGAAACCATGTAGGCCTCTGACAAAGAAATAAGATAAGAGAAGATCATTTTTAAGTTTTACCGGCTCCATCAGTGTCATTCATGAGGCCCAGTCCCGGTGGATAAGTCTAAGTATGAATTTCTTTCTCGGTCTGACCTTGGAACCAATAGCGCTCTGGCTTTACCGAGATAGAGAGCCCAAGGAGCTGTTAAAGGGCTCCAGCTTGAATACATACAAACTGTGCCTGTTCTGGTGACTTGACCTTCATGTAAACTTCTAAACAGAACTATCACTTTACTGTAGGTATTTAAGTCAAACATGTGTATGTGACAAATAATAAATATGACCTTAACATTCAAATAAACAACATTATTATTCCTATACTTTCTCATGACAGTGCGGAAGTATGCGTGTGCTTTTTCAAATATGTGCCATGCACCTTTTGTCACATCCCTTCCAAATTTATCATTCATTCTGCTTGAAAGACCTAAAGGGAGCTTTGTTCTACACAACCTTCAATCTCTCCACACTTGTCTCTAGTCTAAATAATATTTAGTACCATATCGAATTCATTTTTTACATACATGATAAAAATCTGCGTTATTTTTAAGTGGTGGCACTTATATTGATTTAGCAGGAGACACAAGGTTTTCTTTTTCTCTCAGAGCCTCAGGGAAGAAACATGAGATCAGTCAGATGAAAGACGACCTTCAATAAATGTCTCTCTTTCCTGTCTTTCTGTTCTCCTTGTCTGTGCGTCTCTCCGCCCTCTGTTCTCTCCATGTGCTGTGTTCTTGCCTTTCTTCTACCATCTAATTTCTGCAGGACCATGTGCTACAAAGCTGTGGTAAGTCTTGATGTGTGTGTGTGTGTGTGTGTGTGTGTGTGTGTGTCATTGTGCAAATTGTTAAAATAAGCAGGAGCAGATATTACAGTCATTAAGTTCATTAGAAATGCATGCACATTCATGAACATAGAAAAACACATGCGCACACACTAACAAACACTTGCACACACACAACACACATGCACACACACAACACACACACACACACACACACACACACACACACACACACACACACACACACACACGACAACTGCCTGTGGTGACAGACACAGAAAATAAAACACAAGAATGCACATATATAAATTAAACAGGTAGACACACGCACAGACACACACACATACACACACATACACGCAACTGCACACACATGCAACACACACACACAGGGTGGTTTAGTGCATGACAGTGTGATAGATGGTGAGAAATGAAGGACACAGACCCTGTTCTTTTCTGCTGGCTGTCTGTCTGTGTGTCATCAGTCCCAGATTTTAGAAACCACAGGGTCCTAAAAAATAAACAATTTGGGGTTCATTCGTAGGGCGTCAACTTAGGAAGGATGCCACTGATCTCCCCAAAGCCTTGCCGGGAAAGTGAGTTTGTCTCAAGTAATTAAATGCATTTGGGACAATTACAAATTTCAAACCTATGACATGTGAATTTGTGAATCTAAATTACACATAAGACACTGCAAACAGCACAAACTGTTAAACAATTACATTTCATAAACTAGAGGCACTTTAGGAGCTGACAAATTCAGAAATAATTTCATATTATAGTTATTATGTCAAATTTCAGTAATTCTTAAATTAAATCTGGCACAAAGTGAGTAAACTACTTTCCCTTCTGAGGCTTGTGGGACACCTGACAAAACTGAACCAGTCATTCAATAGTTCATTAATATTAAATCAAATCAACTATCAGATTAGATTTATTATCAAACTGATCATGCACTAAACCTATCATTCAAACTGAAATTCTATTCAAATAAGAAATAACTGAAGCACACAATCACACATCACACAACCCTAAGCCGCTCCAAGCGCTAAGCAAAGAAAATCTAACTGGAAATTTGACTCTGTGGTTTTAATAAAAGTGTTTAGTTTCCTCTAAACATCAATCAATATATATTTGACATTATGCATATTATGATGTTGTGAAACTCATCAGAAAATAACTGTATGCTCAATTTGACATTTGAGAGAGACAATTTTCTGAATGGGTTACAAGCCAGAAACAGCAAGCAAGCTGCATAGGCGATGCTGTGTTTCTTTATATTTTTGTAAATCAGAGATGATTAAATTTCCAGTTAGGTAAGACTAGTCTTGCAAAGCCAGCCCACAAACTTTAAGTTTCACTTTTCATAGGTATATAGGCATTAGTTTGTGGCAAGAATAATTTCATATAACTTGTACATTAGACAAAACAATGACATGAACCTTTTCTGCATATGATTGGACAAATGAGCTAAACTGTCTTTGGTCTTTGCTTCCCATTTCAAACTAAAACATCATGTGAATTATTCATTCATTTCACATTCTTGTTTTTGCTGACCTCCAGCGATGCATAAGTGTACTCAGGGTGTGTTTAGTACCACACTGAATCTTCACTGTTGGGTGTGGTTACTGGTTGAAGAGAGCACACTAATGACTACACCCATCAATCATAATAACTGTGGTCAGAGGTACAACAGAGGTGAAGTGAAACAATGCTCGTCAGTTTCATAGCAGTTTTCCAAGACTAGAATCTTGCACCAAAAATCTTTACTACAGTTTATAAGTTTTAAACTGGCTTTGCAAGGCCCTGGGAGGTCTGGTAAGGAAGCAGATTTGTCCTGTTACAGGACAGGAGAGTTGGAGCTACACAGTCCAGTAACAGTCCCATTGTCTTTGAGATGGCAGACAAGTAGCCCCCCATTAACATGAACAACAGTCTCAGGCTCTCTCACCTCTAGATCCTCTCTGTGTGATCGGTCTCTGTCTTCAAAGTCTCTGGTTCTGCGGCGAGCCTCTTCAAAAGCTGCCTGGGCCAAAGCGTCCTCATGCTGCACACACACACAGAAATAGAAAGTGACAGTCGGTTTAGTTTTCTGTTTTTTCCGTGATAAAGAAGTTCCAAGGTTAGAAAAGAGTTGGGGCAAAAACTAAATTCATTTCTTTCTTTTAAACAAGACAGAGATCGCAATGTGATTTCAAGAGGAAAAGAGGAAAACAAAGCAAAAGGAGGATGTGGAGTTTTTGTGCACGCATACAAACGTTACACTATGTGAGAAGACATGTGTTACCTGTGCTCTCTCATCATCATACTCCAGGTATCCCATCCCATCCAGCCTCTGTAGGTCGATCCAGCCTCTCCAAATCACACACACCCCATTCAAGATCATAGGGGCCTTTAAATAGACCTGCAAAGACAGAGAGAGAGAGAGAGAGAGAGAGAGAGAGAGAGAGAGAGAGAGATCAATGCCAGCAACAGTTCATTTGCACATTACTGCAGCACTGTTCTGTCTTTTCAGTACTGCAACACATTTCAGTTAGCATTGGATGTGTTTTCCTGTGTGAGACTCAACATGTGTTAAGTTTGTTAAGTTCCTCTGCTGATAATGTTTAAAACCCTGTCAAACTAATATAGCAACAAGTCATATTGAAAATAACTATGATTTGAAAAAAAATAAACAAACAAACTGAGAATTGATGCTTTTTCAGAATCACACAGGGATCCATTCTCTGTTTCCCATGACTCTGGTAATAAGACTGGCTGTACACTGATCGTACATTTAGCCTAAAGCAGGAGCAGCAGCTTAATATGACTGGGAGTTTCGCACAAAATCAGTTCTTAAATCAGAAACCGTCAGCTCTTTCTCCAGAATAATACAAAGCTCTGTGTTTGGCCTCTCCCCCCTGCCCCCGCTGTAACTGCTGTGAATAAGAAAAACCACCAACTACGTCAAAACCTTTCCAGCACAATTGAGAGTTGGACTAGTAAATCACACACACATACACACAAGCCCGCACGCACACACACACACACACACTCACACACAAGCCCGCACACACACACACACTCACACACAAGCCCGCACACACACACACACAAGCCCGCATACACACCACACACACACACACATGTCGATGTGCATTTACATACTGTGTGTGCATGTGCAAAGTCAGTTGAGGTTAGTTTGTCTATATGTGTGCTCGTGTTTGCTGCAGAAACATGTCAGTCCTTTCATTTTCTAGTTTTAGTTGAAAAGTAAGTGTGTATATTGGAAACCAAAGTTACTGAAACTAAATATCATATGCCTAAAAACTTTTTTTTTTCTTTTTGTCATTTTGGATTATGGCCTTTCCCCCCGGATCTGTGCTTTATTCAATGGTGTTGTTGACACACTGGCAGCTAAAATCTGACTCTGATCTTTTTATGCTGGGATGATGATCTCATCCTGTAGAGCTTTCAGCCCTTGTTTTACTTATTTATCTATTGAAAGCAAATGTCATGTTACTTCAGTTCTCATGTGTCTTCAGTTAGGTTTGATAATAGCAAAAAAGGTACATCAACAACCTCAGCCGATTAACAGTAAGGCTACCCTTGTCTGTCTTGTTTGACCTTGTATAATGTCTGTTTTGTCTGTCTGTGAATGAGAGCGAACAGGAGGGGGAAATAGAAGTGATAATAAGGGCACTACAAGAGCTCACTTATATTCTATTAACAACTCTCTCTTCCTCATGTAGAAAGAACAACACAGTCAGGCAGACAGAGGAGGGTCAGGCTTTGTCTGTCTCTGCACTCCAGGTTATATTACATATGGCTCTGTGCCAGGGGGGCTGCAAACTAACCACCAAATATGTGAGCGTGTGCATGTCTGTGTGTATATTCATGAGGTGAGGGAATGTGTACATCTGAAGAATCACAGAACCATTTCTGTGTTTGGATTTGCCAGAATGTCTCTGGCTGCTGGAGGTAAATTCACGCTGCTGCATTGTGGACGAAATTCAACCATTTCTCAACATTTGGCAATAACTCATATTTTGTTAGAGGGAAAAGATCTTTTCCCGGTGTCATTTAAAGTGGACCTTTCGTGTTCATTTCCAGCTCTGTATTTTTTTATCCTCGGGCTCCATGAGACTAGCTTTGCATGACAGACATTTCAAAAAAGGCTTATCTGAAACTGCCTGTTATGTAGCCCTGTGTTTGAGCCGCTGACTGAAACAGGCATATTAGCTTGGGCCTCCTTAGGTGGCCTCCTTAAAAGCTCAGCTTCTGATTGGGTGAACATCAGGAAACCCGACGAGGGCTGGTGCACCCAGCGCTTGTGAGCGGCGCCTCCTCCTCTTACCAGGAGGTTCTGAAAATCTAAGTAACTAGTAACTAAGACTAAGTAACAGAACATAGTTTATTGGAAATGGCAACTTCATAAATCCATGTGTGATAGGAGTTTAAATTAGTTTACTAACAGCTGTAATCAATATTTTAATATCAATAATGGATCACATGACTATTTGTATTTGAAAGTTTAGTGGAGTATTTTAGCATCTTTCAACGTTACTGTTTTGATTCATTCTCACCATTCATTGGTTCTTTGCCAACAAGTTTGCCACATCAACTTAAAAGGTGATAGATTTGTGTTCACAGCTTGTTTCTGCTGCACCCAAATGGCCCAAAAGCAGTTAAGGTGTGAGGTAGTGGTAATGAGCAAACATCTAATTTGATTTCTTTCTGTTTCTTCTCTGTGTTTCATAACCTTCCTCTTTC
>NW_019174402.1:1536515-1684015 GCF_002260705.1 Seriola dumerili
GCTCCACTCAGTACATTTATTTCATTTGCCCTTTTGTTGAGGTCAACATGTCAAAACCAAAACTTTTCTCCTTATTCATAACCATAAACTTATCAATAAAAGGAACAAGAAAAATCACGTTTCTATCCTTGGCCCTAAAAGGAACAGAAACACACACACACACACACACACACACACACACACACACACACACACACACACACACACACACCCACACACACACACACACACACACACACACGTCCAAGTCCATCCAGGTGACCTGTGTTGCATTCTTTGTTCCAGTTGTGCAGACAGTTACTGGAAGAGAAGGACTAAGACAAGAGGAATGAAGCTGACACACAGATGCAGGATTTCACACCAGACTGACCATTCTGTAGTTTTCTGTCTGAACTGTCTACACATGCACACAAACACACACACACACACACACACACACACACACACACACACACACACACACACACACACACACAGACACGCACACACACACCTTTCTACCTGTATGCATAAATGCAGTTAGACAGAGATTCATTCAAACAGAAAGACACCACGCCAACATAAACTGACTGACACACACACAAACACAAACACCATATAAATAGAGAATTCTGTATGTGTGTCTACTGCAGTGCATTATGGGAGTGGGTGTGGTCATTAATCTAAGGCCTGGAGCAGGAAATATGAGACTCTGTGGGAGGAGACGACACACACTTGAGAGAGTGTGTGTGTGTGTGTGTGCGTGTGTGTGTGCGTGTGTGTGTGTGTGTGTGTACAGGGAAGAGGTTTTGTGGTGCGTTGACGTCTCTTAACAGGGAGACTCGGACTCTCTGTAAGGCTCATAGGAAAGTTCACTTATACTAATCTTAATTTAAAAAAAAAACTTCATTACACTGTACAGAACAATCACACAGGACGTAAAAGATGTAAAACACAACCCTGCACACACGCACACATACACACACGCAAACATAAACACACAGTCAGATGCAGGGCCGCAGTAGCAGAGGGAACCAATTAGTGGTCTGGCTTTGATGATGTCACTGACAAGTCACGCACTGATGGCACAGCTTCCGTTCAGAGGGAAACATAAAACCACACACTGCGCACATACACACAACAGACACACACTTGATGTTGACATGCCTGTGACAGGGGAGAGTCCTGGAGGCTTAAAGCTGCCATCTACAAGAACTTTTCATTTTGACGTACGTCTATAAAGCACCAGGAAATTTCTCTCTCTTTCTTTAGGCTGAAACGTGAGAACTTCAAACAGAAAAGGGCCAATACACAGAATTGAATACACAGCTGAGCTATTTTGCTGACACTCAGTTGAAGGAGGTACCAGTCATGTTGACTTTTTGTCATGTTTAAACACTGACTGAATGTGGTGCTTTCCAATGACTGGACTGGCGCTACAGCTGTGGGAGGATTTGAACAGTCACCACATCATAATCTGCTATACAGTCTGTAAACCCGAACATCTTGGACCTATTATACTGTACTGTCAGGCTCTAGTAGTCATTGCATTGGAAGTGTTCACCTTCTTCTAACAGTTTTATTTGCAAAATATGGGGAAAAAAAAAGATTTTTAGAACTTTATCTGGGTACTTTTTCAGATGGCTGGATGGATGTGCCGTATTTATTTATTTTTAATTAAGCTTTTTATCAATTTCAGCTTTAAAGTATAAAAAAATTCAACTTCAGTGTATGAGTAATGTATTAAGTGTATTAAGTGTACTGTCCTGCACAGCGCAGAAAGGGCTGTCCGTTTGTTCTAGGTGTGGAGCTACAGTGCTGCAAAGGTACAATAAAAATATTTACACAGTTCACGAACAGCTGTGTCCATATTTGCCATATTTTCATTCTTTTATCCACTAGGACAATAATGATATCTAATCATATGGCAATAAAATAAATAAAAGTTGGTGAGTAACACCTACTGTATGCAACTTTTGAATGCCACTGCCAATAGAAACAAGAAGACTTTCTTAAAAAATACTGTTCATACTGTTTAAAAGACCACATGTTTAATGAGCCCTTAAGGTCACAACCTTAGTTTTGTGGATCAAGTCACCAATGTGAAAGTTGTTGCTCATAGTGACAAATCCTCAGGAAGTCATCGCCTGTTTTTGTTTTTTTTTTAGCATCTTTCTGCTCATTATTTTGGTTTTATGGCCTGAAGCTTTACTGTTTGATGACGAAAAAAAAAAAAAAGCTCGGATAGACTCACTGTACACTAGCTGCCCCGCACCAGATCACAGACAGTTAGCGACTAACTCCTGAACACAGTGGAGCATTTAGCAGCTAAAGAGCCAGATATTTCTCTCAGCAGCTGGTGAAGAGGTAAACAGAGCTAAGTCAAGCACCGGAAACACAACTCCAAACTTACTTGCTCTGTATGTACTTCATAAAGAACTTTACCAAGATACTTGACCTGACAACTTAATAAAATGATCATTTAAATTCACTGCTTTATGTGCAGATTGTCAAGCCTTATCATCAAGATGTATGAACTCCACAAAAGTGAGTATGTAAGCTGGTGTTCAGTGGGTTTGTCTTCAACGATTTTACTGATTTGATTAGTTGACTGGTAGTGAAAACAACTCCTGCACATTATCTGTATAGTACAGAACAATACATGTACAGAAAATAGTGCAAATACCTATCTACCTACATGTGTGTTCATGTTCTGGGTTTTGTGTCTGAGCTCCTCTCTGACGGTCCACCCCCCTCAATCATGTAGCGGACAGACAATCATCTGCATCTCATTCAACCCTCCTCCACGACCACTAATCTCTTTTCTTCTCCTTCTGCCTCTTTTCACTCTTTTCTCTCTGTTTTGTTTTACTGTTTATATGTTGGTGTGTTTTCATGTGTGTAGACTTGCATATATCTGTGTGTAAGGCTGAGCAATCAGTCTGGCGCCACCATCTCATCGGCATGCAGGAGCAGCATGCAAACACACACACAGACAAACACACACACACACACACACACACACACACACACACACACACACACACACACACACACACACACACACACACACACACACACACACAGTGAGAGTACCTTCAACGGTGGTACTTCCTGTGGGTTAACCTTATTACTATTAACCTTGTCAAAGTCACATCCTCAGATGTGACTTTAGATGGGACTTTTTCAAGTGATTTCATGAGTGAAAAAATGTTTGTGGCCACAACAGTGGGCTCTGTGAAGGCCCCTTCACCTCGACACCTCAGCGAAAATGTAATGGGAGCATAATGAAAATCAGCAGTAACTGCTCCTGAGCTGCTGTAGTGTTCATCAGTTCAACATGTTTCTCCAGCGGCGGTCGAAAGCTCAAGTGCAATTCATTTTATTTGCATTCATTTTAAAAGCTGTGGCACAATCAGTGCAGCATCCCTGGATAAAGTCTGAAGAAAGTAAAACTTTCAGTATAGTTTTCAGTATTGTTTCAGCCGCCCAAACGCCATCACGCACACTGATGCCACAAAAGCTGCTGCTAAACCAGCTGCTGATGCTCCAATTCATGTCCAGGACAGGGTTAATGCTTGCTAGCAAGTTAGCAGCTAGCACTAAAATTAACCTCCTCCACAGCTGGCTCCCATTAGCCTGCAACGACACTAAAAGCCTGTACTTCTACTCTCTTTCTCCCTCTGTCTCTCTGTCTGTCTCTCTCTCTCTCTCTCTCTCTCTCTCACACTCACACACACACACACACACACACACACACACACACACACACACACACACACACACACACACACACACACACACACACACACACACATTATATTTAGCCGCCAAGTTTAACCTGGCTGTGCTAGCCTTTTGGTTTGGCACCGTCTGTGTTTGGAAATGAAGGCGGGAGAGAGGGAGGAATGGAGGGGGCAGAACGGATGGAGGGAGGATGGGAGCGAAAGAAGGAAGAGAGGATAAAAGGAGGGAGTGGGGGATGTACGGTGGGAACGAGGATGTATGCAAAAAAAAAAACCATAAGGAATGGAAAGAAAGAAAAAGGGAGGGATGGAGGAGAGAGACATGCAGTGTGGATGTTCATATAAAATGCCACAAGAATAACAAACAGAGGAAAGAACAGGGAAGCTGAGAGAGAGAAAATATGTAGGGAAAAGTAATAAAAATAAAGAAAGAGGGGCAAAAACAGCAACCTGGTAGCTTGGTCTGAATCATAGCTCGTGAGCTACTTTCGCATCTTTCTCCACGCTTCTTCAATTTATTCTTTTCCCAATGTACACAGACTAAAGGCAAGAAAATTAATTATAGTTTTTGCCGCCATTATTCACATTTATGTCCACTGCTACTCTGTACAGCAAATAGCAATAAGTGTCTTATGTCTTGCAGAGAAAACGGCAAAAACAGGAGATGAAAGTCAAAAAGGAAAAGGATTCCTTTTATAGTGTGCATTTAAAAGTTTTAGGATCTGTAGAATAAAAACAATAAAAACCTTATAATATTGGAAGAGCAAACTATCCCAGGTTTTAGAGATCTGTGTGTGTGTGTGTGTGTGTGTGTGTGTGTGTGTGTGTGTGAGACAGTAATTAAGAGAAGAAGTTGCAACGTACACAAGATTTTCTGCCATGGCCTGACAGTTGTATTCTACAGGGAGGTCCAGTGGGATCAGGAGGCAGGGTGTGTGTGTGGGTGTGTGTGTGTGTGTGTGTGTTTGTGTGTGTGTTTGTCTTTGCAAGTGTGAGTATGAAATTTAAGCTGGAATCCTGGTAGAGCAACACTCTGAAAAATGTACACTCAGTACACAATTAAAGGGTCTGCATTGGAGCCTCTGCTTAACAATACTTCTTTTTACAGCACATTGCACTCAAGAAACCACACTCTGCACCCGCCTGTCCCTTTTTATACAAGTGGGATATAAATGAATATTACATAAAAGTGAAGAGTGAAACCTTATACTTGTGTTTTCTTGTTGGAGGAGGATGAAAAAAGATCAGCGATCTGGAGCAACTTAGTGTGAATAGCATGACTTATGATTTTCAGTTCAAAAGATGATTATAGATGAAAAGAGCAGACTGTCAGCATGTTTATCAGAATCCTTAGATGTGTGTGTGTGTGTGTGTGTGTGTGTGTGTGTGTGTGTGTGTGTGTGTGTGTGTGAGTGTGTTAGAGAGAAAGAGAGAGAGAGTGCTTGGCTTTATCTCTACACAACTGTGAAAATGCTTTACATTGACAACTCCTGGCCTCATTAAAACTAGCACCGTTGAGATGACAAAGAAGAGTGTGTGTGTTTACAGACACACACACACACACACACACACACACTGTCTCAGCCATACACATGCATTCTTTCTCTTTTGTCTGACACCCATAAACACACACATACACCGTTACCCAACTATCAGGGCACTTGTGTTAAATAATTAACAGTGTGAGATTAGTCCGTCAGCCTTGGGGCATGGAGGTCCATTGATTCCCCAGAATGCATTTTTAATGAGCTGCCAGCCGGCATTCATTTCAGCTGGCCAGTGTCCGTGGAGGGCCTTCTGACACACACACACACTCAAAAACACACACACACACACACACACACACACACACACACGCACAGACACGCACACACACACCACACAAGTCCAGGCTTAGCGCCAGGGGAGACAATTAACATACACATAAACACAGCAGCAGCACCACTGCATTGCACCTTCACCTTGACAACAGCAGCAAACGAACATCTTCTGATCTCTTTAAGTTGTTTAACTTTGATCTTAAATGAGCATCAGCACAACTGGGCAAATACTGTTTTTCATGAACTTACTGTTGTGTGACAACATGTTCAGCAATGATTTGAGCGGTGTGACTAGGATCAACACATTGTGCAGTTTGTCTGGTGGGTGGTGTGAGGCGGCAGGTATTGTTCACCAGGCACAGAGTGATTTAATGGCTCAACTTAGCACAACATGAAGCTGATTACAAATTGATTGATCACTTTAATTTGTCTTTGTAGACTTGTGTTCAACCTGACACCCAAATCAATCTGCACTCTGTCGAGGGTTGTTAGCTCGAACTAGACATGTTAGACGTCAACATACACACACTGAAAATCCTGACGCACACGTCTGATGACGTGTGCGTCACGGGTGAATGAAGCTCGACACGTTTACTCTTAAAATCACATGAAGTTTTTTTTTTTTGTTATTTTCATTTCATGATATGAAAGAGGAACAGAGAGCAGAAGAGCAGGCAGAGACGTACAGCGTGTGTTTCTGCAAACGCTATTTTGTTCTGTTAAAGTTTCACATAGTCGAGTGTGACAACAGAGTTGGATGAACCAAGAGCACATGACTGAATAAAGATGTTTTTGAATCCAAGTGATGTTGAAATAAGCGACTCTGCCAGCGGTTTGGATGGTTACACATGAATTCTGGACATATTTCATTAGAATATCTCTTTTCACTGTTGACCAGTCTGTCTGCTGCAACTCAGACCGTATGACCTTTGCAACTGGTGAACAGCAACACAGACGAATGTGTGTGTGTGTGTGCGTGTGTGTGTGTGTGTGTGTGTGCGCTTGAGGGGTTGGGTGGATTGCACTTGTCCTACCTTTCCTGTCTCTCTTTCGAAGTCAACGTATTCCCTTGTAGGAACCTGCCTCTGATCTCCGTGCAGGTTGGCTGGAAAGAACTGGAGAGAGAGGTTGGTACCTGTAGCTACAAAGGCCTGGGGTGGGGGTTAGGGAGGGGGAGAGGGGGAGAGAGAGAGAGAGAGAGAGAGAGTATAAAGTCAGTTGTGAAGGAAGCAGGGAGGACAATAAACTCACAAACGCAGCCATGACATACGATTGGTTGTTAAAATTGTTGTGGCTCATATGTTAGCAGAACGTGCAACAAGCAGACACAAAGCAACACTGTGATCCCATCAGTGTTTCTAGTCACGAGATGAATCAATCAAAGTCCAAAATTCACTCAGATTGGAGCTTTCTTTAGGATTTTAGTGGCTTCACCGGCTGTTTGTTTACGTCGGCCCTGTGTCATTTCAAGCTGGGCATGTAGTGCACCTTGGGCTTGTCGGAGCTTATTTACAATCAAAAAGAGTTGCCTATAGTTGTATATCCTGACGTTTGATGAGAGTTGTGAGACTCAAACTTACACTCTATGGCTGAAGAAACAAAACAATGAGCTAAAAGAAGATAGAAGCACCGTATAAAACAGCACACAGGGAATATTAAACACAAAACTGTCTGTAAAAACAACTGTATGTCTTGAAGGAGCTTTGTTGAGCAAGCTCACTGACTGACAAATTTACAACTGGCCATTGAAACCACAAAGTCATAACACTAAGCCTGCATTACCAAATGGGAGGTTGGCATTTAAAAGAGACCTGCATTTACCAGGTAAGTAAGGTCTAAGGAAAGATGATTGTGAGTTGCATGATGGGACATGTAGGATCCAGTTTTTGGAGTTTGACCCAAACTACGCACTACAAGTTGCCTCTGCCTTGACCGTTCTTTATAGTTACAAAACTATTACTTCATGCAGCTTCAAACAAATTTTTATCTAAGATCTTGATTTTGAAATACTGATTTTAAGTACATGCAGTTATCATGGTTTCATAGAAATGTTTCCAGAGGGTTCTTGCATAACTAGCAAAATGTTTGAATAAGTTTAAATGTCTTATTTGGGTCTAAGCCTGGAAGGGTTTAAGTTTGATAGACTCAAAGTTGACATCAAAGTTGTTCTTTTTCTCCTTTCCTCAGCTCGCCTGTCTTTGCCTCTCTCTGTTTCTTCATGGTCTAACCACTAGAATAAAAGTACAGAGTGAACCACTGGCCTGCTCCCCTCTCACACACACACACACACAATCATATCATACTGTAGCTTTCCTCATTTTTTGATTTAACTTAACCATCACAACTAAATGCCTTAGCTTAACGCTAACCAAAACCTAACCCCTACCCTAAAACCCAGTCTTAACCCTCAAAAAGCAGTCTCTACCTGTGGGAGCCTCAATTCTTGTCTCCACAGTGACACGAGTCCTCAAGGATTAGTGTGCATTTAGGGACGAAGTCCCCACCAGTATATAAAAACTAGACAAGATACACACACATGTCCATGCACGCACACGTACAGAAACACAAATAAAATTAAAACCAATAGAATGCATTTCTCTATTGCAGTCAGAAAGCAATGAATTGCGGAGAGACAGAAAATCAAGTTATAATGGTTATTTTTCATGCGTATCTGCATCTGTGTGTGTGTGTGTGTGTGTGTGTGTGTCTGAGTGTGTGCGTTGTGTTGTGTTTGCTGGGACAGATCAATACTAAGGGCATTAGGACTGCGACTGAAGCTAGAAGCATATGAATTATGCACCCTGTCAAATCTGTCCCTCATCAGAGAGTGAGAGCATGAGAGAGAAACACTGAGTGAAAGAGGAGAAGGAGAAAACAACACTGAGCGGAAGAGAGAAATAAAGGAAGGGGAGAGCTGAAAATTACTAAGTGTGTAGATGAACACACAAAGAGAAAAAAATGCGTCTAATTCACACATGTATACACGCACACACGCGCACACACACGCGCGCGCACACACACGCACACACACACACAGACACACACACACACACACACACACACAGAAAAGAGAGCTCAAAGAACACCCGAGTCACCCTTTCTGCTGTATTTGAAGTATTGGATTACAACCATCTGATACCAATTTGCTGCCTACTACTGCTGGAAAGAAAAAGAGGGAAGGAGAGGCTGAGAGAGGAGAGAGATGGAGGGAAACTGAGGGACAAAGGAGGAGAAAGAAAAAGAGAGTGAAGCAGAGGGAAACTGAGGAAATGAAAAAAGAGGAAGAGAAATGAAGGGAAACAGGATAACGGCACTAAAGACGGCACGGTGAATGTAAGGAAAGTCAGACAAAGAGAGAAAGAGAGAGAGAGAGAGAGGAAATGGAAGTAAGATGGCGAGAAGACAAAAAAGAACAGAACAAAGGAAATGAAATAAAAGGAAGTAAACAGACAGAGAGAGAGAGAGAGAAGGAGGGGGGGCAGTGCAGCATGAAAATCAATAGTAGTTTAGAAAGCGACTCATCTCTAATGAGCTGAGCAGAAGATAATTTACTTTGAATTATTGTCCCATTTATCAAATCAATCCTGAACATTTTAGAGTTGCCCTGTGATCTGAGCCGCACATCTGTGTTTGTGTGTGATGTCTGGAAGTTCCTAGAAACAGCTGCCTAATTTCATTTTTACATGATACAGTGTGAATCATAAAAAATAATGCAGAGAATAAGTACTTTTCTAATACAAGATACAACTGTCAGTTTGGGTGCAGCACATTTTCATCATTTTCTATTTATTAATTTTGTATTTATTTAAATAAATAATTGTTTAAATAAAAGACTTGCAGCATATCCAGTATAAACATGTACAGTACATCTAATTATTTTGCTAATAAATCCCTTAAAAAAGAATGAAACTGTGGAGGCAAAACGATGGAAATAAAAATATTTAGACAGTATTTCTGCTCTAACTAGCAGATAGAAAACATTAAGCTAATATTACAGATATAAATGTTTGTCTTTTATTTGATTCCCCATGATTTATTTACTTAAACAGCTTCTGCAAAACACAATTTGTTCTAAACATGTGTGTCTGGTAAAATGAATAGCCTATTTATGAAAGTACCAGCAAACTACATCTAGAGTTTTTATTTTTATTTATTTATTCTTTAATGGAAGCTATGATTTTAAATTTTTAAAGAGTCAGTCCTAGAAAGTTTTTGACGAAAGAAAAGAACTGATTAAGAGAAAACAAATATTCAAAGACGCTCTCTAGACATCTTTCACGGCATCTAGAAATACTCTGATTGGAACAATAATTTGTGTCTGATAGAATAGGTTTTTCCCAAACAAGAAAAAAAAGTTAAATTGTGTAAAATATCTAACATTACACCCACTCTATATTTTTTTTCAAAAAGTACTACTTCAGTACAAAGTTTACACATCACAGTTGTACAAGTTGCATCTTTCAAACTAGTTGTTATGTCACATCTTAAAGTCAGATTTTATTTGAGCACAGTGAAACTTTCACTCCTCAGCAAATGAATGTGAAAACAGCCTCTCGTGTCAAACTCTGCACAAACATCAAAGTGAAGTATCAATAAACAAAACACATTTTTGAGGGGAGGGGGGCTTTAAAGTTACATAACTCTAGTGCTGACCCAATAAACTGGCCACAGTTTACTGCTTATTTGTTCTTCGTTCTTCGGTGTCATCTATAAAAAGTGATCCTTGACAGCACGTTTGAGTCTCATTGTGTCTGATACTTGTCCACACTGGCCATGAAAATAGCAGGAGGTCTTTAGCAGCGTCTGGCCGATAGATAAATCAGCGACATGATGTCACAGCTGCCGTCAAACCATTAAAACCGTGGCCATCAATTCTCACAGCAGAAGAGGCTTATAAATACAGTGAGGACAGACAGACAGACGGACGCATCATGTCCCACTATAAGATGGTAAAACTAGATGTAGCCCCCCCTCCCTGCCGCCCCCTCCTGTGATGATGACAGCATGTTTGTGAAAAATACCTCGAGGATGACTAAGACAGCAGAAGTTGCCATGTGTTTGTGTGTGTTTGTGCCAGCAGCCTAAAGGCATTTCGCCTGGCCTCACCTTTTGTTGAGGACACGTTTTAGGAAGTTTTGAAAGGGTCTTCACACAGTGAGCGCACAGTAATTACATAATGACAATATGAATTTGTCCTGACTTGCTATAAAGTTATAAACTGCTTATTGGAAACACTACACCTGGTATTCTTTTAAAAGGAAACAAAAAAGTTCAGCTGTAACTATAGAGAGAATGTATCTGCAGAGAAGTGAAGACGGTAAAACATGCAGACATATTGTGCTCATCAAGAAAAACATGTCTTTTACTTTTCACCCCAAATGCTACTTTCCATCAGTGGTGGGAAAAAAAACTAAATACATTTATTCAAATACTGTACTAAAGTACAATTCTGAACTATGTGTACTGAAGTTGAGTATTTCAATTTCCAACTACTAGTTTGCATTCGAATGAGGATATAAAATAGGATGTATTTTTATACATTAAATCAAACCTCCCAGCAGGACAGACAATTTTTCGAGAGTCAGCTTCAGCTCGGGCCCGCTACAGTGTTAAAATGCTGCTCACACATGCATGAGTAACAATAATCCAAGAGTATAATAGTAAATACAGCTCTGACAGAGACAGATCTGCATAGTGGATGTTTTTACTTTTATATTGCAAGTAAATTTTACTGATAATACCGAAGTGAAATTTCTGAATGCTTCTAATGGACTATATTTCACAGTGTGGACAAAGAAGCTCATTCTGTCGTCACATCAGCTCATTTATGCTTGAGAGGCATCCATCTCAGAGTTGGACGACCGGTTGCATTTGAAGACGCGGCGAGAGAAGATTGTGGTTTGGAAATGGAGGGAGACAGATTCAGCCCACCAACACTGTCGCCACAAACTATCTCCTACTGCAACAACTGGCAGCTACTCCATGTATGAAAATGAAAGAAAAACAAAAAAACAAAAAAACAAAAAATGTTTTTACATTTCATATAATGCAGTCCTTCGCAGCACCACAGCAGACCACAGATCTGAGTCAACACCAAAACAACTCAAGTAAGGGTCTAAACAAAAATCAGGCTGCAAATATTGATTATTTAGATTATCAGTTGATACTGCAGGTGTTTTCTCAATTAACAATAAATTAACTTCTATAAAATGTCAGCTTGTTTTATCACACTCGATAACAAAAAGATAGTCAACACATAAGACAAAGAAAAACAGCAAATCCTCACCGTTACAGGGAATGTTTAGCATTTTTGCTACTGTAGAAGATTTAACGATTAATAGTATTTACTGCAGGGCTGTTGTACTGCATTACTGGTCATCATACAGGTATTTCTATGTTTCTGTTCCCACAGTGTATATCCTTTGTCTGTCTACTGTATCCACAACATGTTGTCAAATTACCATATATCCCAAACTTAGACATGACAGGTGATATTTACTTTAGGTCACCAATTTTAGGATCCAAATGACAGCCCTAACAGTGTTTGTTGTAACCCTAACGGACCTGTGTGATAACATGCGTTAATGTGCGTTTCTGCCAAACAAAGCAATGATGACTGCAGCTGCAGAATCTAGAGGGAAGAAGTGATGAGCCTGTGAGTGAAGCTAAGCCTGGTGGGTCTGCATGTCTGATAACACGTCTACTTCCTGGTGCAGGGACATGTAAAAACATCGGCGCACACACACACACACACACACATGGTCCATGCATGTGAATACACACTGTGCTGCTGCAGAAGGTGAGCGGATTGCAGTGTTCTTGTAATAAGAGTATATTTGTCTGTTAAAAAGGAGACACTCTTAGGAATTAATACTCCCTACTGTGGAGGATTTTAAAGTTTCTTTCATTATCTTCCTTTGGTGTGCACAGCTACATTATTCATTAAAAACTGATCAGACATGTGATGTCTGTCTCAGTGTGCATGTGAGCTTTACATCCTCATAAACACACACATGCACACTGCCTTCCTTTCTCTCTTTGAACCATATAATATCAGTAATTAGTACTACAACCCCCCTCTTGAACTTCAAGAAGAAGACAAAGAATAAGAGATTATATTTAGTTTTGCACTCACTACTTCTGACCGTCCGTCCCTGCAGGCATTCTGGAAGCGGGCTTGTCGCTCCTCATGGGGCCGGTCTCTGAAGCCAGTGTATTTAATCTACATTGAAAATACAAAAAAACAAAAACAAAAAAACAACCTTAAACAACAGACTTACTCACATACATTTTCATATATTCTAAGTATAAAACGTGCTTGATATGAAGTAGAAACCACCCTGAAAAAGGCTGTTTGACAGTGAATGGCGATGCTCTTTGCCAGCAGTAGGCTGTAATTTGAAGATAAGCCACAAGAATTTTGATTTAAGGCAAAAGGCATCATTCTTTGTTTGTCTGTTGGTGTTTTTAAATCATAAACTCATATAAAATCTATAACAACAGGAAAAGAGTGATAGCAGAAATTTTACTTGACTGAGACTGATTTGAGCATTAAATAAATAAAGAAAAATAAAAGAACAAAATGTAAAGGAAGGATCAGAACGAAAAGTCTAAAAAATGTATTTTCCTCAATTTCAGAGGGGAAGATACAACTCAAACAACTGACTGAAACACACCTTTGAAGGCTACCAGTGCTTTATTTTAAGGAATTTATTTCACTGCAGATAAAAATGAATGAAAGAACTAATGTGGAGCCTAAAACAGTTCACCCCGCCAGCATGCTCTCCTCCTCTAATGAGCCTTCTTCTCTCTTTATTTCCGCCGTCTGACTGAATGGATCCAGTGTGCACAAACACAGTCAGACTCACCTCACACTCCCTGCTCAACTTGCGGAAAAACTCCTCATTTTCAAACTTGCTCCTCTGGTCCGGAACTACCCGCGGCATCTTCACCAACACTTTTCGGCCTCTTGGTTTTTCACTTTTTTATCCTGTTGTTTTTTTTTTTTTAATTGTCCCGCACAGTAAAAGTTAAACTGTGTTTCTTGCCGTCCGTCCCTCACTCAGCTTCTCTTTCACTCAACTCTCTTCCGTGTCTGTGTGTGTTTTTTTTCTTCCCTGTGTGGAGCAATGTGCTTTCTGCTGCTGGCCTCAGTGATTATGACTGCTGCTCTTGTTATGATGATCTGCCCCCTGAATGCGGTTCCTGCGCGCTCCGGTTCGCCTCTGGCTCCAAATGGCTCTTATTAAGTGACCCACTGCGATAGATAAAGCTCAATTTGACCGTGTGGCGCTCTCCCCCTCCCTCTCTCTCTCTCCCTCTCTCTCTCTCTCTCGCTGTCTTCCTTACTGTCTCTCAGTGTCTCTCTACCTCCCTCTCTCTCTCCTGACGAGCGTGTGATCTCAAGCAAGTGGCAACAAACGAGCGCTCTCCGTCTGTCTCTCTTTAGTCTACCTGCAACTTTCAAGTGCTCTTCCTCAGTCGGTCTGTCGATTATTCGTGAATTAGCCTAAAGGGGTTTGGGACTAATGCAAAAAGCACAAAGGATCATGACAGAGAGGGGCTATATTTTATCTTCTGGCAGCTTTAATTAAGTCATGAATCATATGGCACAGAGCTGTTTTATGCTGTGGTGGCAGGAGAAGAAATATCTGTTTGGCATTAAGCCTAGTTTAATTTATGTTATTCTAATCCAGCATGATTCAGTAAAACAGCCATAAAAAAATACTTGTATTTTTAAATGCATCAAGGCATAGCTAAAAATTAAACCGAAAAAAAAGGTAAAGAAAAACATGCATCAACATACAGGTTAACAGCACAAATAGAAATCAATTACAGTTCATCTTTGTCCATCAGTTGCTGATGAATCTATAAAGCTTCAGCAGCTTTCTTGTTCTTTGTCACACTTTGATCAAAAATCTAAATTACGGCAGTTTGGAAAGTACTTGAAGGCATCAAGAGTCTACTTCCTGGCTCCGTCGAGTCGCTCTTGTGACTGTACACCCAAAATACCGCCCCCCTCCTCCTCCTCCTCCTCCTCCTCCTCCTCCTCCCGCCTCCTCCTCTCCCTCCTCCTCCCCCCTCCCCACATCTCCACCACCACCCCCCCCCCATTCACAATAATAATACTACTACACACGTTACTCGGGGCTGCCACTGCGCATGCGTCTGCTCTAGACCGCAAGAACTTTATAGGATCCTTATGTGAGGGGGCAGGCTGACAGTGTTAGTGATTCCCTGAAAAAACAGGGGGAGACTGTTGCAACACTTTCTGCATTTCTCTCAGTTACTCAGAGACTATTTGGAATAGATCAACCAAATTTTTATATATTAAACTTACATCAGTCTGCTAATTACCCATACCATTTAAAGATGATAACGTATGACATATCATTTACAGTATTTACTTGAATGTAAGAAATCAGATGTTGCAACTGACCCCAACCCAGCTCCAATACAGATCAGGGACGGTTGCGGCATCAAATTTTAATAATTAACTTATAACTGCGCTAAAATTGATGATTCTTGTTACATCCGTTGTGCTATGGGATGAAATTAGCCACATACATTTCCTAATTTGAATTTAAAATGTTGAAAAATGCTGTTGGGTCGTCTGCTTTGATATGTCTGCTTAGCGTGGAGACAATTACAAAAACTTGTTGCAAATGTCCCCGCCCTATCAGCCATGACAGAACATCATCTGCTAGATAGACACCCTGACCTTCGCTCATGTCACTTAGAAGTCAACAAAACAATGATTCAAACCAAGTAGGTTTTGATTAATTCATACAAAAGGTCAGGGCAGTTTGACAAAAATACACTTCATGCAAAAAAAACCTTTTATAGCTCCATCACTGCATCTGCTAGGACTTCACTACATCACTCCAGCATGTTTCTGATTGGAGAAATAAAACTTGTTGCCACCGTCACTTGTTGTAGCTGTCCCCAGTCTCCCCTAAATCCTGCAGTAATCCTAAAAACCTACAGAAATGCTTCTCAATATTTGAAAATGTGGGCCGCAGAACAACTTGATTTCAAACTAATGAGCAACTATTTGCTCAGTCTTACTTCAATACTCTTTATAAAGCCAGTTTGTAAGAGTGACACGCCTTTCTGAAATGATCCGCCCGAGGACATTGGACTCCAGATCAGTCAAAAACACTTGTTTTGTTGCTGGAGACTTTTTTATAGGCCTGCTGACATTTTAAAGAATGTGCAAGGCTGCATCAATAAAGTTCACTGCCTTCCACATAGTATTATTTTTCAGTGGTGGGAAAGTAAATTTACTCAAGAGTTGTACTTTATAATAACTTGCACATTATTTCCACTACAGTTACTCCAATACTCTGAAAGGGGCCTTTCCACATAATGGGAAGGTACTTTAACTTTGAAAATTTTGATACTTTAAACCTTTGTTTGGTCGGAAACACATTGTCACATACTCACCTTTTAGTTCGATATAGTGAACTTGTTAGCAAAAAGTTGCATATTTACACATCCAGCAGTTAGAGCAACATGGTTTGTACTTATGTTTCTGGCCACTTGGTGAATATAAGTCCAAACTTGATTCTCCCATTCACCTCTTGTTTTGCTCTCTACTAACACCTGAGGGAAAAATCTGGCTCTTTGGCAGCTAAATGCTCCACTGTACGATGCCTCTCACATTACACTTTGTCATTTGATACTTTGTTATTATACAAATATAGATTATAGCCACTTTGTTGTGACGACACTCCTGCTGTGTGTGTTTTTCCTCGTCTGTTTCTGTGTTACCTGGCAGGGCCCCGGTAGGTGGAGCTTATTAGTGTGACTGGGAGCACTGTGTTGTTGTTTGGTTAGCTTTAGCCTTGTTAGTTTAGGTTTTGTGTACAACACTTTCCACAGTGATTTACACTCCACATCATGTTAAGTATGTTTTGGAATTACTGTTTCAGTAATAGATTTATACACTTTCAGTTAAAAAACTGGTGTCTCTCCTGTTGTTGTCATGGCCTAAGAGCTGGGCTGTAACATGGTGTACATTTAGCTGATAATACTACAGACATTTTGACGCGTCATACTGTAGCGGGAAAAGCGCAGGTGTTGCTAATAACATTAACAAGTGTTCTGCTCTGTGCAAGTGTTGCAGTGATCCATGACAGTGTGGCAGAATTTAGAAAAGCCCAGGTGTAATTAATAAACTCAATTATGAGTACATGCCATTCAGGTGAGGTAGTTCCAGGGTATGTGAAGGTAGACTCTGTCCTGGTCTATCGAGACACTTAAACGAGCCATCGTTAATGAAATTTGTTTCACCTGTGTTTTTCCTCCCGGTTCTGTAACTGGAATTTTATTATCTACGCCTTTGTCACCTCCTGCTTTGACATCCCAAGATATTTCTTTTGCAAAAGATGACTTGAGATAGAAAACAGCAGAGGCTGGTGCTTTAGGGTCGCTACAGTGCAGTAGAGAACTGCTATTATATGAAATATATCTGCACGTTTTTAGGGAAAATAGAGCAGCATTAGAGTTGACAGAGTTTTCTCTTCACACACAGACTCAGAGAAAGACAATTTATATTTACAGCTCTACAGCCGAGACGTATTGGCACTTGCAACATAATAAGGAATGAATGTTTGATTATGCAATGAACAGGCGGATAAAAACACGCCCCTGAAATGTAGCACAGCTACACACACACACACACACACACACACACACACACACACACACACACACACACACACACACACACACAGAGTAAATATGACAATTAGACTCCCAGGAGATTTTCGTAATCACACACACAGACCTTAATTAAACTACGAACAAGAACCTGCAGGTTGAAAGTGTGTGTGTGTGTGTGTGTGTGTGTGTGTGTGTGTGTGTGTGTGTGTGTGTGTGTGTGGAGACTCTAGAGAAATGTATGTTTAGATCAAAAATCCCCTGTGACAAGAGAGAAAATAAAACACATATAATTAAGCTTTAATAACACAGAGGAGAACTGAAGGTGTTTGATTAACAATGTTTCTAATATCTAGTGTTTCCATGTAATAGTGAGAATCAGATGCACGTTATTTTTACAGTGTTTTTGGCGTACTTATGCCAAAAACATCTGTGCAGGATGACGCCTCGGGCTACAGCATATGCTCGGAGTCCTTTTGATGAAAAGAAACCCTCCTTTTATGACACCCATGTCATTGATTTCCACCAAAACGTCTCCCATTCAGATAGCCTGGAGATGACAAACACAGAGCTCACTAGTTTACTGCCTCCAACCGGCCATTTGTATGTATGTGTGTGTGTAAGCTGCAGGCCAAACAGTGCGTGAGTGATTAACAACAGTAGCTGGTGATGCAGTAAAAAGGGTAAAAGGTTCATTAATTAATCAGATAATCTGTGGTTGCCATGGCGAACAGTTCTGACATGCAGTCTGGTCTCATCCTCACACAGCACACTGGGCACAGCTCACTTTAGTCCATGTCATTTTGTTTTAAAGTCTCTTCTTATGTGTGATTACTGTCAAGTCAAGTATGAAGTTAAGTTTAGTTCAGGTTAGATTTTTATACATTTTTTATTCTGTTTAAGCAAGACCAGTTTAGTTTGAGTTTTAATTCAGTTTATTTTAGTTATTTGGTTTTAACTCAGCTTAGGTTATTTTTATTTTTAGTATAGTAGTTTGGTCTTATTTCTTTTGACCTGACATGTAATTAAGTTATGTTATTTCATGAAAATTCATCTTTGATTAATTTGACATTTACCTTATTTGGGTTTAAATTAGATTTAGAGTTAAATTTAATTGAGAGATGTCACTGATTTTTTATTTTTTTTTGTTAAGTCAAATTAGTCTAGTCTACAGTAGTCTAGTTTGGTCTTGTTTAGTTTTAGGGTTGAGCAATAAAACAATATGTACTGTGAGAGAAAAATCATTTTTGCACATATATGATAACGTTCCATGATTTGTTAACTACTCAATTAGCTGAACTCCCCAAAAACTGAAATTCATGTCAGATTCTTTTATCTACAAATAGTTTCTTTCTCCCGAAAACATACTTCATCCCTCTATACGAGGTGTGACTATTAAATAATGAGACTAACGTTGGTTTGACTTACGTAAGCCCAGTCTCCTTATTTAATAGCCACGCCTCATATACTGTTTATATATTCAGTGGGATCTAAAAATGATTTAGATAAAAAACTGTAAATCAATATCACACCATAAACTCATACCATGGTAGAGGATTTAATCCATATGCTTATTTAGTTGAGTCAGATATGATTGAACGAGGGTTACGTTTTATCCTGGTCTGTTTAGTCTGGTCTAGTTAAGTCTAATTCAAGTATAGCATAGTAAGTACAGACATATTTTGTTTACCCTTTGAATTGAACTGTTATTATGTTTCTTCAGTCTAAAATCCACAGGAAGGGGAGGAGCAGGGCAGAGCAGCAGCAGTCCCCACAGAGCTAATGTAAATCATGTAAATCATTTCCAGCGTTCACTTGTTTAGAGCTGGAAATCATCGTGTGCAAACCTGATGTGAATCTCTGCTTTCTGATCCTGCCTGATTGTCTTTAATTACAACAAACTCCTTCTCAAAATCTCACATTAACTCAGTTTATTCATGCACAGATGAATTTCTGTGAATGACAAACACAGTGGATGCAGCTCCTCTCCACTCGGTCTCTCTTCTAAACAGCTGATCTCATGTCTTAAAATAATATGGCAGAAATATTTTAGCTTTGCGTGCTCGGGCTCATGTTCTCCTGAATTTTCTGGGCCTGATAACTTTTCTACCTCTCTAAATTTACTGTAAGTCAAGCGTAAAGAGCAAATGCCGTGCAGCCTCTCGAAGGATGTGAAGATGTGCAGCGTCCATGTCAGTGAAATGACATTAATGATGGATTACCTCACGAGAAGCGTGTTAGATTTCTCTGCCAGTGTTTTCCAGGCTGAGGGCTTTGGACCAACACTAGCAGATGGAAGACTGGGCGGCCCCTCGTCTACAGTCTGCAGTCCATTATCTGTAAAATACACTTCAAACTTCAAACTGGTCAACTGGTCTGTGACATTTTCTGAAGCTAGGAAAAGCTGTGTTTTTTAAGTTTTTAAAAGTTGGTCGGTTTGTCTCATCTCTCTTGCTCTTCACCCTTACACACACATCCATGCAGACTGGAAGACTGAAAAACATACACTAACATACACCAACACACCTACACTGACTACCAAACATTTTATACAGTCCGTGCTTTACATAACCTTGTTATAAGTCTTGTTATTGCACTCATGTGATATGACTACGACAACCGTTTTGTGCTTTTGTTTTGGTCATTTTGTCTCTTCTGTGAAAAATTTGACCTTCAGGAAAATGAATGTTAAGTACACGCAGCTTTATGTTTGCACAGAAAATCGAATATCAACAATTTGATTCTGATATTAACTGATAAATCACTTAAGACATTTTAGAAAAATGCTAAACATGCACTCTTTCATGCATCTGGAATATATGATTCTAAATGAATATCTTGCTGTACAAGGCATCAAGTTAGTTAAAGACATTATTCATGGGCCTTTTTTTTTAACCTTTGACACTAAATGATCAATTGATTAATTAATAATGAAAATAGCATATAGAGCATGTAGGTTAATCCTTCAACTGCAGTTCAAACATTAAATCACCATATAGGTGTCATGATGACGGCTGATAACAACAGTGGTATACAAGGCTGCACCAGTGAGCAGTAAATATCTGTCGGATTTCGTTTAAAATTTACAAATGATCCCTGTGACATGAAGTCAAACCTTTTTAAGACTAACACAGGAGAAAAACTGTCCTATATCATTTAGATTTGTCCCGGTTCTTCCTCCTCATTGTTATTCAAGGACACACAGAAATATCTCGGCTTTGTTTGCTGGCTGAGAAGATGATGCCGCTGAGGTGGAAGTGGCCTAATAAATATTTAAAATGCATCAATAACACAGGAACACAGAAAAGCTAATGATGCTACACTGACACACAGCTGACTCGAGACAATGTGTGTGTGTGTGTGTGTGTGTGTGTTCGTAGAGAATGGGAGACTCAAGATGCCGTACTCAACTCAACTCACCTCCTTGATGTGTGTATAAAAAGAAGAGTGAGCAAGAATACGAACAAAGTGACTCCTCATCTGTCTTTCTGTCTGTGTTCGGCTACCTGGCTGTTATCTCCTCCTCTTCAATAATGTTCAAACACACTGTAGCACAGAAATTAGGTGTTTGCAAGTTTCTCGACTGTCTGTAACTCTGACAGAGAAACCAGGACTGGAAACTGCCATCTGACTTGTCTCCACAATCATTTCTGCTCTCGCTGCAAAACTGAGGAGCTAAAGGAACAAATACATCATGCATGAGGGGGAGGATATTTCAAATACATTTGCAATATCAACTTTCAACATCTTAACTATGCCTCATTCTCACAGTCATACAATCTTTTTTCTCAGTCTCTCTCTCTACACAGTTTTTTTTTTTCTATGGCAGCACTTGGAAGATAAAATTTCTGCTTTTCTGTGCTGTTGATGAAGCAGCAAACGGAGAAGTTGTACAGGGACTGTGGTGCTCAATGAACCCCCCCCCCCCGACAGCAGCTACAAAGAGTTAACAGCACTCCTTTGAATTAAATGACCATTAGAAACAGACAGGATCACCCTGCGGCTCAATAAAGCGAGCTGCACGTGGGCTCACTGTGACCCAACTCTGCCAGTCTGGTTACATCAGCGACTGAGAATCAATCTCCTTCCTCACCCAGACATCCCTGCATCGCTAACTGTGGTACCCAACACACACACACACACACACAGGCGTACAGTATAGAGCAGGGGAGACGTCTGCATGTGTGTGTGTGTGTGTTTATTCCTGTTCAGACGGTGGGATCCCGTGGCTGGAAGACAAATTTGGAAGGGCGCATGGTCCAGTATTTTAGTATATCGGTTACAATGTTACGGTCAGCCAGTCTGTCTGTCTGCTAGTCTGTTTGTCTGTCTGCCCTGCCTGCTGAAGAGACGAGGGGGGTGGCTGTGTGTGTGTGTGTGTGTGTGGGGGGGGGTCTCCTACTCCTCATGACAACAAAAAAATAAACACACACACCACACAAATGGTGCCACATGTAACTGTGATGTGAAAAAGACAGCAAACCAGTAATATCCTGATGTTTTTTCAGTGTCACACTCTCATCCTGGTGGTATCACGGAGCCATGATCAGACTAAGTTGGACTCCCATTTAGAAATTATTTGCCTACAAGAAAAGTCGTGGTGAAAGTTAGTAACAAATCAAACTGTTGTTGTCCAGGTTGGCCCGCTCAAATAGCGAGGCAGCAGCTGAATGATTATACAGCACCGCAGGGAACACTGTCACCCTGCAATGCTCCCAACTGGAGCTGAACAAAAGAAACATGCTTGTCGGATTATTAGGTCCTCTAGATCTATATGTGCTAAACCAAATGATGATCCATTGCTTAAGAGGGTAGCATGGGGCTAAGTAATTTTAACAGGCCTACTACTCAGACTAAGACTATCTTTAACTGAACATGATATATTCCTGCCCATAAGAATGTGTTTACTCTATTTTCATCTCTTTATTTGGCGTTGAATATTTGTGAACAACATTCTGCAAAAAAGTTGATCAAATTAATTTACCACAACAATGAACTTAGCCAACGTAAAAATAATAAATAAATAATAAAACTTAATTAACTTAAATTAAACGTTACAACATAACATAGGTCAAAAGAATTTAATCCCAGCGGCACTTTTTCTTCTTACAAACACTGTCATACATTTTACCAGGTACTAAGGTATGAAAAAATAAATACCACCCAAACCCGGTGTGGAATTTTAAAACTTTTTCCGTACTTCCACTGGAGGGTGCAAAAGTCCAGTGTGGCAGGTCACTTCATGCCCCCATGGTTCTGACCCAAGGACACTGAGATTAAAGCAACACACAGACTGCACCAGCTTCGAACCGTGATTTTCTAATCTTTCAACAAACAGTGCTACATTCATCTCTCAATACTTTCTGACCACCCTACCCTGGTCTGTGACACTCAGCCCAAGCGCCATTAGATGCGTCAAAGGTATTTCTTTATTTTACATTAACAGTAATAATGCTGGCCTTCTGTTTGTGTAAATCACTCTGTACTATTACAGCTTGTTACTTGTTGTCATGTGACTGCACTTTATTCACAACACAAATTTGTCAGGTGTACAATAACAACCCCTGACTGCAGAACAGAACATCTGTTTTTTTAACGCATTAACAAGGATTTGGATTGCGGTAAATTGGATTAAATTGAGATTATTAAAGGGAGCACTCTGTAGGGATTTTGCAATAGCAATGGTGAAAACACTATTAAACACTATAAACTAACAAGCACTTTCCATCATTGAAAAGGACTGTTCCCTGATGTTAACTGAGCCCCTGTGTGAAATGCTCAGATTATCCTTGCTGAGCTCTCTCTGGACCAGTAGAGGGCGACATAGCAACTCTCTTCCCCACGAGGAGCCTCTGGTTTACCCATTGCCACATTCCCCTCTTACAGAAGGGATGCTGCTGAGAAGCCAGGGCAGTTGCTGTAGCAACCAGACACTGTCAGACCGTGAAATAAATACTGTCAGCATTTTCTCTCCTTTTCGGCAATTCTTTTAGACACTCTCGCCACGGTTACTGTCAGCTCAGAGGTCAAAATTTTCCTCTCAGACACTCAAGAGTGGGCGTATGTACGTCCGTCAGACAAACCATACCGAACATGCTCATTTTTGTAAACAAAGCTAAACTACATGTCTGAGAATAGTGAGCTGGCTGGTATCCTAGCAACAGGGTGGTGCTAGAGTGCTATAAATAACCTTTTGGTGTGTGTGTGTGTGTGTATTTAGTAGCATGGACACTACCTAGCTATCTGATGAAATACATGCAATCGGGAAAAGGAGACAGAGAGAGAGAGAGAAGAAGAAGAAAGGAAGGATGGGACGCAATAGCATGAGATCAGGAGACACTGAGCAGTAACAGTGAGTCGATCCTCTACAGTATGTGCTACTGCATCATCTAATCTACATGACACATGTAGTCTGGTGTTTGGCTGCTTGTCCTGCACTCAGCAATCTGATCACTGGGTGTGGTGGTGCAGTGCCCTCGTCCAACCACAAGGTGGGTCACCTGTTCCACTTCAGAGAGAGAGAGGGAGGGAAAGAGAGGGAGAGCGAGAGAGAAGAAGGGCAGACAGCAGAGAGCCAAGAGGTTGGCTTGATTTAATGCCAGGGGCAGTCCTTTTTATGTTCTGCTGGTTGGGATGGGGATGTATAAATGAGAGATGGGGACAGGAAGAGAGGAGGATCTTTCATTCTCATCCCATCCCAATCTCGCTATACCTGGTTCATCTGCATATATTTCTACAGGATTTTGTAATGGCTGGTTTTGCAGTTGAGTTCATTAAAAGGAAAAAAGAATGAAATGCAAGAAAGACACATATCTTCACTGGTACAAAACAATCATTCCTTAACTCTGTTCAGACATTTACCTCTCACCAATGCATTCACTGTAATTTTCACAAGCTGAATGCAACAAGAAACCGCTTTAATTAAATCTCCAAAGTAGGTACAAAAAAAACAAAACAAAACCACATAATCTCATTTCTTCAAGCCAGACTGTAACTGAACTTCCTCCTCTATTATCCTGTCAGCTTTAGGGTGCCTGACTGCTCTCTTTGAACAGGAAGTGCGGGCCCCAGTATCAACAGTGCCACATCACCCCATCCAAAGAAATATCACTGTTACTGATGTCCTACTTATATAGGACGGCATATGAATATAGATACATAAGACATGTAGTCAGCATTTGTTTTTGTGTTGATATATGCATTGCAGACACAACAAAAAGCCAATGTGGTTGATTTTCTGGTGACACTCTTTGCCTGTACAGTACAGAGACAAGACAAAGAAACAATATGGGAAGTCATGTAAGTTGGATTTTAACTGAACATGAAGTGAAAGGCTTATTCTGTTTGTGTTGCATACACTGTGGCTACACTGAGAGGTCAGCAAAGTTGAGTTAAAGGAATAGTGTAATAGTGACATTTTGGGAAATAATTTTTGTACAGTTTGTACGCGACTTTTCAGTGATTTAGCAAATTTCAAAAGTGGATAATTTAATTTAATTTGGGCATAAATCTGATGAGAAAGAGTTAGAAGTCATAAACCGAACTGAACTTAACTAGATTTGCTGAGGTTGTTGTTATATGTTGTGTTACAAACTCACCCATAACGGCACCGTCACCGTCCAGGATTTCTCCTCTGTGTCTCTGATGTGAAAATACAAGAGAACATGAAACAACAGAAAAAAAATTACACACAGGGTTGCATCTTGACAGACACCATCTTCAGACTGCCACTGAGTCTGGGCAGAGCCAGAGGCTGTTGGGCGTTATAGTTTTTACAGCTGTGACAAAGGTGTGCTTACAGTACACGGGTTTCTGTTTGTTCACCTGCCTGTGAAGTGCACACTGTGTCCGCATACTTTTACATACTTTATGGGTATGGAAAATTCAAAATGCCCGAAGTTAATACATACAACACATTGTTACATGTATTTTGCTTTTGTTTATGCATTTACTTGTGATTAACAACATGTTAAATTAATGTTATTAAGTTTTCTGTCTTTGATGTTTTTTTCACCGTGACATGAATTTTCCATAACACTTTGTAGAGAAGTGCATTAGCTAGCCTTGAAATGTTCAGAAGTTAACAGCTCACACTAGCCTTCTAATGTCCAAAGGTTAGCAGCTAATGTTACCATTGAAATTTCCAAAAGTAGCAATTAATGCTAGCTTTATATTCTCCATGCTAGCCTCATGATATCTGATTAATGTTAGTGGCACTGCATGACTTAGCTTCGTGCTAATCTTGTGTTCCACAAGTTAGTAGTTAATGTTACTGACATGCTTTCATTTTATCTTACCATTAAGTTTATAAAGACCAAAGTTAGCAGGTAATGTTATTGGCACTGTGTCATG
Source organism: Seriola dumerili (assembly GCF_002260705.1). Taxonomy (NCBI): domain Eukaryota; kingdom Metazoa; phylum Chordata; class Actinopteri; order Carangiformes; family Carangidae; genus Seriola; species Seriola dumerili. The sequence continues at coordinate 1,562,077 of NW_019174402.1, forward strand.
TAGCTCAATGCTATTGTTGTCCAAGAGTTAGTAGCTAAAGCTAGCCTTGTAACATTCAGAAGTTAGGAGCAGCTAAAGCTATCTTTGTAGGTGTAAGGTCCAAAAGTTTGCAGCTTATGCTGAGTCTAATGTCCAGAGGTTAGCTAAAGCTAGTGTGAGGGTGTATACACACATCTCATGCTTTGTTTTGAACTTAATCTTGTGGTTAGCATTGTGTTGTGTTACAGTTACCATCACTATTTTTTGGTTTGATAAAGTTCTACTATGTAAATTTAATCTGGGCATTGCAATCTTTCATACTCACCACAGACTCCAGGAGTTACTTAAGGGGGTGGCAGCCAAACATTTCCCTGTTTTATGCTCCTGCTGATGTCATCAATGATGTCACAGGTTATACCATGACTGTGGGGGTGGTCATAAGTTATTATACTTTGTTAATAAGTATTTGTCTGCTTTGAACGATTATACAGTTTGTTTACAAAAGTATAATTTACATGTTGTTTGTACTGTTGATATTTTCTGATAAAAGTACATTTTTGTCATTTAATCTTTTTAAATGAGATAGACCTAGACCCCCTGAATGAAGTTTAGTTCTGCCCAGGCTAATTGTTCAGTAGAGAAAGGCACTATATAAGCAGTTGCGAATGTGTTTCAATTATAATTCTGAACTTGTGATGGCAATATCTGAGTAATATAGTGGCCAAAGTTCACAGGTAATGTTAGTATGTTTCCAGCTGCTCTATGTTTCCCTTGCTTAGAAAGCTGCATCAGTTTCATATCAGAGACATAAAGTATTATCTGTGAAACAGCAAATTAAAGTTTTGCCTTTTGCTGTTGTTGTATGTACAGTCACTTATTAAAGATGAACTTTAATGCAGGTGCTTTTGTGGATTAGCACTGGCAGTGGGCCAGGTTCATTAAATTGGCAGGCTCCTGGCTAAACATCTCAAGGTGAATTATGATTGCTAATTCTGCTTGATCTCGATACAGGCCTCTTTTTTAGCAGTGCTCTGACAGGCGATAAGATGCACTCCCCCTTCTTGTCCTCGTCTCCCTCTACCTCTCTTCTCACTCGCTCCTACCTCTCCACTTCTCCTCTCTGCTTCTTCACTCCCACATTTTTTTACATTTTCAGTCTAACCTACACAGTTTTTTTCTCTGTGCTAAAAAGCAATGCTAGCAAAAAAAAGTAAACTTTAAAACAGCTTTGAAACAGCAATGTCTAGGCAAGTAAGACAAAATACAACACATGGTCAACTTGCTTTGACGATAATTACAGTATATCATTGATATTTGAGAAAACTAACCTGAAGACAAAGGGATGTCTACTAAAAGCTACCAACATGACAGCAAAATGTTTGCATTGACTCAGATGATCCATCGCTACCTCCTACTAATCTCAACCTTATCTATGATACTCTTTGAAGAATCAAGGCCCGTTAATCATGACTGCAAACGCCTGTTGTTATGCAGCTCTTTGCCAGTTTTGACCTAAAATTACTGGGATTAGATGATTTCAGATGCATGCACACTGTGTCTGTTCCAAGGTGCAAACTCAATACTGTGACCATTTTTTCCTGTTTCCAGCGTTCATTCAGTTTCTTGTCCATGGTGCTGACTGTTTCACCAATGTAGTGTTCCCCCCGCTGTATTGATATCACACACCGCTCTAGTCTCCCTGTTTCCAGGCTTTACCAGAAAAATCTTAAGGCATTGAAAGGTTTCTAAAGAGTGATGACTCCTTGAGACTTGAAAATGACAGACAGGCAAGGACCCTGGATGATATTGTTGTGGCTGTAAACACTCTGAAATTAACGCTGAGTCAGCAGTTTAACCTCATAATCACAGTTTCATTTCAAATCCAATATTCTGGAGCACAGAGCGAACACAAACAAGAATGTGTCCTAATGTATTTTGCTGCTGAAAAGCTTATAGAACTTTATTTTTATTTGTGGGCTTTGTTGTTGGTGGGACCTGAGAAGCCTTTTTAACTATGTGGAAAAAACCTGACAAGTGAGACCAAGTGGGTTATTAAACTATCACAAAGTATGCTAAATTAAATCTGACAGGGATTTCCATTTCCATATAAAACCCATCTTCCTTTATTGATTATAATGGCTTGCAGGATGGCAATGAGAATCATATTTCTGGTATTACTTTGTACTCTTGGCTATTAAAATGACTGCTCTAGTAAAGATCATGCACTAAATCAAGCACAGCAAATGATTTTGTACATGCCAGTGGGGACTATGTCATGCACAAAATTACGCAGGAGAACTCGATATTCATTTCCCTGCATCCAGAGCAAATTTGAAAAAAATGTTTTGTATTGGAACTCATCACTCAGCGTAGGTTGGTTTTTCCCATGTGCCTTCAGCAAAATGACTGTTTTTATAACTGTGAGTTGTGCAAAAGTACGTGTGAGACAGCATGACTCGAGATAATAAAATTCAAAGTGCTGTGTGGTAGAATGTCGTTTGTTTGTTATTTTCTAAAAGAGAAAAACCCAGAGAAGAACAGCCTGTTCCGTGCACCATCTCCTCTGGATCAGACAACACAAAGTCACACTCTGGCTTTTTATTCAGTAAAAAAAAGAAAAGAAAGAAAGTCTTTGCCATCGCAGTCCTTCTCAGTTTGGTATAAATTAGGCGCTGTGTCTGTTTCAATTAGGCAGGAAGCAGATGTGACTGCTGTTATCTTCTGTTTCACTTGATGATGATTCATTGATGTTTTCCCAAGGATTTAAAAATATCTCAGCGCGGAGGTGAGGTCACTCTGGGTAGGATTTAAGATTCTTGAAACTCGTAATTTTCTCATGCAGCTGTCAGTCACTTTACTCACAAGTGAATTTTTCCCTGTCAGTTCTCACCCTGCCAAATTAAAAATCAATATCTGCTCCTTTCTTCTGCTGTGGCCTCTGTTCTGCTTTTGATATCTGTGGGTCTATGTCCTCGAGCCTCCTCATCCTCCTTCATTGTCTTGTATTTGCTTTTTATTCCACCTCTTCCATCTCTCTCTTTTTCTGTTTATGTGAAATGACCATAGATCATTTTTAAACTTTTTAGGAGATACAATTATTCACTCCCAAATGAGAAGATTGAAAACGCTCTTGTCTGTTCTTTAAACATGGCGCTAGAGCAAAGAGTCCATTAGCTTAGCTCAGTTTAGCATAAAGACTGCACCGCAGATGGAAGCAGTGATCCCGGCTCCATTCAAATTCAAACACACATCTATCAACATCTCTGAAGCTCACTCACTCTCTCACTAGTCCTTAAAGCATTACTATAAATTATTGAAACTCATTTGATATTCCTGTGGCTCCAGTGACTGAGTAGAGTCATCATTATCATTATTATTATTATTATTTTTAGTATTCACAAATCTACAAACTATATAACAGCCCATGCACAACAGCAACATAAAGACAACTTAAGGGGTTCATAAGGGAAGGGAGTCATAAATGTGAGAGCTTATCTGACACCAAAACACTGCATATAATATGAGCAGTTTATAATACCACTACGTGACAGTCATTTTATTTTTCCATGCGATGATGGTGAGAAGCTCTTTGTCTTAAGGGGGGGCTGTGTGTTTTATTCATGCAGTGCTGTTGCCCAGCTGAACATGGCCCGAGAACCTTGTGTTGTTTAAAGGATCAATACAAGTACCGTGGATAACAGTTACGCCACTGGGAGAACTACAGTATCACAGCTACAAAGTTAGTAGTTGATACTGTTACAGTAACACTGATCTATGTATTTTCTTTGATGTGTGTGGCTTCTTGTGCTCTATCTAATCTAATTCATAATACTAATTTTATATAAGTCGTGGAGTGAATGTCTTCATGGGTGTAGACGTGTGCTATTTCTTATTGTGTGTGAAATCCTCATGTAGACCACAGGAAGAGCAGCTGATTTAAAACCACAGCTAATGCGGCTCTAAACGAACAAACAAACCAGCAGCTAAAGATGAAGAACTTATTTAACAAATTTGCAAAACGTCGGAGCAACCCTTGTATGCTGAGAAAGAGGGACGTTAGAGGTATGAAGGGAGATTGAGTTCTTTTTTTAAAGCAATTAGTGTGAGGGGAGCAGATAAGATTCAGACCTTTCCTTCCTTACACCCCCTCCATCCCTCCTCTCTGTTGTCTGATGGCTCTCTCCGTCTGAACAGCCTCTCTCCTCCTCTCTCTGTTATGCTTGAACCCAGTGAACCAGCCTTTTCCTTGCAGCTCCTGCCACAGCAACAAGGATGAAAGACTCCTCTCTCCCTCCACTTGCTCTCTCCTCATGTGTGAATGAATAGTCTGACACAACCTCGCTCTGCCTCCTATCACTCCAGCTCACATTTACTTTTCTATCTGCCATGACATGGATTCTATCTAATCTGTGTGTGTGTGTGTGTGATGTTTCATGTCAATAATACGTACAGTACAGTTGAGATTCACCTTTATAAGAGGCCTGAGTGAGTGTTGTATAGTGAAGTGTGAGTACTGTATGGATCACCCCCCAGCTTGACATGAGTTTACCAACATGACACGGCTCCTTGTGTGTGAGTGTGTGTGTTTACACCACAGAGACACAGATATATGCATCATCAGCACAGATGAAATCAAGCTACCATGAGGTTGTACAATTGTACAGTGTGTGTGTGTGTGTGTGTGTGTGTGTCTGTTGTGTTCTTTGGAGAACATTCTTGTAATACCACCAATACCAGTGGATGTGAGTAAATCCCATTTCCTGCTGACAGTGTGTGAGTGAAAAAGAATTGGTGGTTTGGGAGTCTATATAGTGTAACGCAAGCAGACAGGCGGGCGAACACCAATTCTCCTCAGTGCAGACTATATGCTTATTATGTGTTGTGTTTGAGAGTGTGTGTGTGTGTGTGCGTGTGTAAGACTTAGATTGTGTGAAAAACTGATAGAAAAAGTGTGTTTGTTTGTCTTCCTGAAATATGTCAACTCACTTCATGACTTCCTCCCCCATGGGGGTCAACTGAGAGAAGTACAGGAAGCAACATGTTTGTGTGTGTGTTTGTGTGTGTGTTTGTGTGTGTGAGGGGCAGATATTTCAAACCTGAAACCATCGTCTACACAGCCTTTCCATTTTTCATCCCCTTAAAATTCTGTAATTGCCATGTTCACCGGTAGTTTAGTATGTTAGCATGTGCTAATTGGCACTAAAAGAAAAGCTATTCGGGCAAAAAACCACTAGACAAATCAAACCTTTACGATGGTGCTAGATGAAAGGTTAAGGGATCATTAAAGTTATTTCAATTCAGCCATAGGGCAGCATGAATGTGTGTACCAAATTTCATGGATATCCATCCATTGTCTGAATGTCTGTGGTTGTTAAAAGTATCTCAGCCTGGACTGAAGAGGTGGACCAACAGACTGGCACTGCCATCTAGACTAGACTCACAGTGCTAACATCTGTCTGAGTGTCTGTGAGCTAATACTGCTGCCTACAGGACCGTTGAACGACTGCTTGTAAAGCTGTAGCGTTGTTGCCAACTCTCCAATCAGCAATGAAATTGTAGAAAGTACTAAAGTCTTATATCATAACTGACGGGAATGACGGCCAGTTTTAACACGCAGTCACCATGACTGTAGATTAATAAGTTTACTCAAACCTTTGGTTCTCATTTGGCCCCTCTTTATTCCACGTCGTTAAAATCTAATCAGTCACTGTGGAGAAAAAGGAGACCTGTGCACTTCGAAAAATCCCAGTGCATGCAAGAGCCGTGACGGAACAACCTCTGGACAAGTTTTCTGGAGATTAAAGTGTGGTTGCGGCAGAGTTACACGGGTCAGCCTGGTACATTTTAAAAAATTGATATTTTGTGTCCTGAGATAATTAATTTTCTCCCTCTTTGATTGCTGCAGGATCAGGCTGCCTGTTGCTGCCTATTGGATGCGCCGGCTGTGAACAGTGACATTTTATCAAAATGCAATTACAAGAGATCATCAGGCCCCTTTCATTGGGTGTCACAGTGTTCACCAACAATAATCCTGTAACTCGATTCGTGTCAGATATGAAACTGATAGTGGTAGTGTTTCACATTTCTGCTGGCGAGCTATTTACAGCCTTTAAATGAAAAAAAATCTATATATCTTAAGACTATTTTCACCATCCTCTTTAAGTTAGAGGATTTCACAAACTCTTTGCATCTTCAGTCTGACTGAATGAGCGACACGGCTCGGGAGCTGAGAGGTGAAAACACAGACACAGTGAGAAGAGGTTGGCTTTTTTGTAGTCATGAAAACAGTGGCTTTTTAATGTAAACACTACATTCGATTGGTTTTTCCAGCACGGACATCCCACATGAAATAACAACCATTCACTAAAGAGGAGTACAGGGAGAGAGAGAGAGAAAAAAAGCTGCACAGAAAAAAGCATTCACTGGGTAAAGAACAGAACATAGAGGAGGTCAAATAAAAAATAATGAAGGTAACAGGAACAGAATGCCAAAAACAGGTATATCATGTCATTATACACAGTTGTTTTCTCTTTTAAAAACTAGAACTCAAGAAGGCAAGAAAGAGAGGTCTATATAGATAGATGGGTAGATAGATTGATGAAGGGTAACATAGATTAGGTATGAATAGATAACAAATTTCCAAATCTACTTATTGTGTGTGTATGTGTGTGAGTGTGAGAAAGTGTGTGTGTGTGTGAGACGTGAGAACTGTGCTTTTCATTGTAGACCTGGAAGGTGTGTGTCAAACTGAAAAGAGACAGAGAGAAGAAGAAGTAGAAGTAGTAGAAGAAGAAAGGAGCATGACTTTATACAGCATTGATGTGTGTACATGCGGCGTCCCTAACTAGCGAACGCAGCGAGAAACGTGCTCTCCCCAAAAAAAGTGGTTTGTTTTTTTCTGAAATAATAAAAAATAGATATTGTTATAATATTATATTTAGTCGTTCTGAGTCAGGCTAAAGTGAGGACACGGTTCTAATGCAGGGAAACAGGCAAAACGGTAAAAGGAGAGGGGGGGGTGGGGCACAGTTCAGAGCATTACAACAACACGGGGTCGGTCTGAGATCGCCGCGGTTCCAAATCAGCTCGCTGTCAAACTGGAACGCTTTGCAAAACATCTTTTTATTTAAAAAAGGGAGATATAGAGAAAAATGTTCTGTAGCTACAAAGCACAAGAAAGATTATCTTTTGAGAATATTACAGGATTATCACGATCGTTGTTGTTGTCGATATTGTGGTAATAACCATGTTCATCGGTTTTTATTAATTATTATAGTAATAAGTGTAGATTTTTTGTCCTTATTTGACTATGAATTCTACGTGTCATGGCAAGAATCCCAAAATCTACACTTCTTCTTCCAAGCCTCCCACATGACTTTTCTACCCTTCGAAACTACGACTCTCACTTTTTTTTTTTCAGATTTGACCCCGCCCCATCCAGTTCATGAACCAGTCGCCTCTCTCCTGCAGCTGCTGCTATCCATCGTCTTAGCTCTTTTTTTTGGATTTTTTCTCATCTTTTTTTATTTATCTTTTGCAATTTTTATTAGTATTTTTTTTTATTATTATTATCTGAACAGTATCGATGAGAAGCTTTTTTTTTTTCTTTTTTTTTTTTTCTTTTTTAACTGGTCTCTTTATACAAAGGCTTGAGTATCTCATGCTATCTGTGTCAGGGCTTCAGAAGGAACAGGAGAAGAGGAGGGAGGGAGAGAAGGGTTGGCAAAAAAGATGGGGGCTTTTGACCCACCCCCGAAATCTGGGCATCATGCCAAAACAAGGCAAAACGAAAGAGAGATGGATGGAGTTGAGAGAAGTAAAGGCATGGTGGTGTGCAAATGAAGAGAGAGAGAGAGGGAGGGAGAGAGAGAGAGAGAGAGAGAGAGAGAAACAGATAGGTATGTGTAGGACAGGCAATCAATCAATAAATACATTAATAAATTAATCAACCATTATCAAACCAAGAGTGAGTTTCCTTACATGGAGAACGTTAGTAGGTCTAGAGGTTATAACAGTGAGGAAGGTAGAGTTATAACGTTGTGTACTTGCTTCTAAAAGCGTAGCTATCTACAGTACAGTACCTCTGTTACATGGCACTGATAGGACGTTTAGCACATTTCCTATTGGCTCTCAGGCTCAGCCATGACCGACGGTTGGCTAATGGCCAAGGCCAAGTTCAGGATACAGGAAGTCTCACTTCCTGTTGATGAAAACCGGGTCTCGAATGCAGGGAGTAAAATGATACAAGTTAATTAAAAACAAAAAAAAAAAAGAAAGAAGAAATTGACAACAAACATCTTGAAATGTCTTGGCTAATGTAAACAAAAGACTAATGTTAAAATCGGCGTTGTCAGTTTCAGCAGGTCTCAAGAGTTGTTTGTAAGGTTTTGGCTGACCTGTCTGGTGTTTGTTTTTGTTATTAACATTTTCACAGATTTCCGCAAAAATCGTTATTACATAATCACTACTCTAGCAAAAAAAACAAACAAAATAATAACAAATAAAGGTGTCAGGTGAGGCAAAATGTGAATAAAAATCAGTGTACAGACTTATACTCATGTAATAAATACACACATGATCAACAAAAATAAAACAGAAGTCATATTCATATTCATAATAATAAAAAAAAAAAATCTGCAAAAAAAGTACAGGTTTTGTTTTTGTTACCAACAAAAGACACTGAGAAAGAAAAAGAGAGGAGAACAGGAACGGAGGCTTTCATCGACTTTGTTCAAGAAGTTTTCAAGGCTGCAGGGTCTCATGTTTTCTACTAAAACAAATTTGTTTGCTTGGCAGCAGGCCAAAGGACATCAGGAGGAGAAGTCGGAGCGGGAAGAGAAGAGACAAGAACTAAAAACATTATATATATATATATTTATATATACGTATGCCTATTTTTTTTTTTAAATTATCCTCATTATTAATATGTACCTAGTTGCATTTTTCTTTCTTTTTTCTTTAAATAATCAGCAGAATCATCATCGTCATCATCACCATCATCATTTCCACAGCAGTGTCAAAGGAACAGGAACGAGGAGGGAGGAGGAGGGCAGGAAGGGCGGGAGAGAGGAGGGGACAAAGAGGGAGGATATTACGGGGTGTGTGGGCGTGCTCAGTACAAGCCACACCCTCGGAGGTTGTTGGCGATGATGATGTCGGTCACAGCGTCAAACACCACCTGGATGTTTCCTGTATCCGTGGCGCAGGTCATGTGACAGTAGATTTCCTTGTTTGGAGAGCGATTCTTGCTCTCGAATTGTGCTTGGATGTAAGCTGCTGCATCCTCGTAGGTGTTGGGTCCTGGAGAGAGAGAGAAGAGGGACAGAGAGAAACTGAGATGATACAGTTCTCATGCAACAGGGTTATTTAAAACACAGTATTTCTCACTAAAATCTCCTCCCATTTCTAGGGAAAACCCTCTTAAACGTGTGAGTGTTGTGTACATAAGGGTGTGTGCGCCCGTGTGTTCGCTGACCACCTGTGAGGGTTGCAAATTATAAAACGGATGCACCTCCTTGCCTTCCGAGGAAGAAATAATTTGCAGCGTGGCTGTCTGTGCTCACTGTGACATTGCCGTCGAACAATGGAGCAAAACTGTAAAAAGCTCATGGAGTTGGTGTCTGGCAGTTGTCTGGTTTAGCTAGCCAGCTGACACTTATGCTAATGCTTGACTAGATAAAGTTTGACATGACTGATAAGCAACGGTATTGCTGCATCCCCCTGACATCTGTCCCAGCTGAGCAGGTGTTTCCAGCAGGTGTGTTAACGTTAGCTGCAGTGAACAACACACAGGTCTCTTCCACCATGTAGATAAGGCTGTGTATTTAGATAAAAACCAGTGAAAACTGGAGCCCGCTTATGTTTATTCTATAAAGTTGCAGCTTATTTACTCTTGAAGGCTACAGACCCTTTAATAAAGGAAAAATGTGTAACTTTATTTTAATTGTTAGACATATCCAAGTTTAGTCTGTCTTGAGTCCAATCTAGTTCTTCTCAAGTGAAGTGTGGAAGTTGTGCAGCACTGTTTATTATGTTGGATTTTTTTTTTTATACGCTCAGTATATACATGTTAGGCTTCTCATTTAGTAGGAAGGTAATGGAGGACATGATGAGGGACGGAGAGAGAGATGGAATATGTCGGATAGACTTACTGTGATTATCAAGGCAGTTAGCAGAAAGTAAGTAAAGCATGAGAGACAGAAGTGAATAGGATCGGCTCACAGAGCTGCGTGCCTGTGGAGACGGCAGGAGACAGCTCTCACTTGCCATCTCCTCTCCTCTGTCTTCATGGCTGACCAAGCGTGACTGTCTCCTGCTCTCTCACTCCCAAGTCCCTTCTTCTCTCTGCCACAACTACATCGGCATCTCACCTCCACATGAAATCTACTTTTTTTTTCTCCCTCTGCTGCTCTTTTAAAAGACAGTCAAGTAAATCTTCATGTACTGTGTATCGTTCTTCAGACTGAACCGTATAACCTCAGTGCTTCAAACAGGTGACATCAAACATTTGGCTGATTTGTTTCAGCTATCTCTCCTGATAATTCAAACGGACTCGACGCTGTAAACAGCTCTGATTTAAAGTGCCACATTTCTCAGGATGGTTTATAACTCAGTGACAGTGAATGTTGGGCCCAGTCAAAAATAACTCATCTCCTGTATCAAGCAGAGGCTAATCAGTGTCCACAAACAGGAGGGGTTTTAAAAAAGCTATTTCATTCTGAGAAATCACATTCAGATAGGATGGATGGTAGTCATTCATACTTTATATAGTATGCTTCATTCATACTGCATCATATCATTTAAACTAGTGTTCTGGTCTTTTCCCCTTCCTCACACAGTATTACCTCAGTATCTTTATATTAGCTATCATGCACTTTTAGAACTTTTTGGTTTTTACAAAATCAAGCTCCTTTAAAAAGGAACAGTTTGACACTTTTGGAAATAGGCTTATCTGCTTTCCTGCCAAGAGCCCGCTGAGACGATTGATTGACACCAATCTCATGATAAATAGAAAGCTACCACCAGCGGCCTGTTCACTTAGCTTAGCAATAACTTTACTAACTAACACGTTATATCTTGTTTGTTTGTATCTGTACAACAACAGAAATGCAAAAGTGAAAATCTGCTGTTTAACAGATGCTAATATGCTGGACTATTTTTGGATTTATCATTTTTACACTTGCTTATAGTTTTCGTATGAATTATAAAAACAAGATATCATGTTCTTTTTCGTGCTGGAAGGCAGATATTGTTACTTTTGGATATAATAAAGCTTGTTGTTTCCCCCTCTTTCCCATCTTTGTGTTGAGCTAAGCTAACTGGCTGCTGGCTGTCGCTTCATATCTAGAGTACAGGCATGACAGTGGAATCAATCTTCTCTTCTAACTCTCGGCAAGAAAGCACATTTCGTAGCATATTTCCAAAAATGTCAAAGTATTCCTTTAAAAGTGCATTAACTACATAATTCAAGATGACCGTTATATAATAATATAATACTGCCCTGGTCTGAAGACGAACAGTGCTGTAAACCTGTTTGCACAGTAATTCTGACAAACCCAAAAAATGATAAACCTGTTTCTTTGTTGCGTTTTTTCTCATTTTTGTACCCTAGCAAATGTCTTTCAGCTTGACCAGTCAGTTTATGGCGTATCGAGTGCTGTCCTGTGTAATTGCATTCACTTTCACTGTTTCACAGCTTTTTGTTTTCCCGAAGAAATCAATTTTGTACACCTGTCAACTTTTGTTCCTGCTTACGTGTTTTGAGAATTGCTATGTCTCACCACTGCACTCACAACAAAAATAAAATGTTGAAATCTTTTTTTTTTTTTTTTACCTGTGTATTCGGGGAAGCAGATGCTGAGCGCAGACTTCTTGATCTTCTCTGCAAACAGATCCTTCTTGTTGAGGAAGAGGATGATGGAGGTGTCGATGAAGAACTTGTTGTTGCAGATGGAGTCGAACAGCATCAGAGACTCGTGCATGCGATTCTGTGGCGGGAGAAGGAGGGAGAAAGAAAGGGATGAAAAAAATGGTGAAAGAATGAGATGGAAATACAACAAATTTTTCTGCACATTTACTGCCTGTGCATCTTTAATTGAATTAAGTGCAACACTCTGCATGCACATTGTGCGGTAACAAAGATGCTGACTGAGGAGAAGGATCTCTTTGTCTCACACTGAAATGCCAACAAGAAAAAGTGGCGGTTACAAAATGAGCCTGTTCAGGAAATATTTGTTTTTAATAAATAATCATTGTCGAGGAAAACACACAGAAGAGTGAGTCAGAAAAATATCATCGTATTCTTTACAACACACACACACACACACACACACACACACACACACACACACACAAATAATCACACGTATTAAGTTACTCATGTGGTGCTTTATTATCATTTTTCTCACGTATAAATACAACGTTCAATAAATTATCACAGCAGTGACGGAGTTACAGCAGATACATTTTACTCACAGTGCTCAGTAAAATACAGCAGTCACACACACACATACATACACACACATACACGCAAATACACACATTTGCTGTGGGTGATCTGTACATTATAGACAGGTGTTGGTTGGTACTGACGCAGAGTGAACAGACGGGTTAAATGGACATTGAAAGCTAAAACAGATGCAGCAGTGAGAGCATGAGTGCAGGAACATTTACCAGTTTATTCTCCGCCTCTTTAATTCTACCCAAGTTCATTATGGTCATGTGCCCTGCGGCTTTCTGATTTCTCTCCCAGTCCAGCGGTAGAGCGGGGATCTCCCTGACTTTGCAGGGGCTTAAGTGCTCATTTCATCGGTTGGTAAAGTTGAGTGGGAACAGAACATATTTTAAGATGACCCAAAAGCATTTGCAGGCAAAACTCAAGTTTCTAAATTTAGCATAAATAAGGCAAAAAAAAGACACAAGAGCTCATTTAAATCTTAAATAGGAAGCATTTGACACTAAATTTTGGATTGAAATTCAGTCTGAATAGTTCTTCATTTGGCTGCCATTGTGACATTTCAACAGCTTTTTTATGTTGCTAAGGTTTTGACTTGGCACAAGGTGCTCACGTTGCTTTTGTAATACCACCTGCAGCCCAGAGAAGCAGCATCACAGGACCTTTGTTATCTGAATGGACCACTGATTGTATTATCCACACCAGGGCCAGCCACTGAAAAAACAAACAAAAAAAACCCCCCACACAGTACTACCCATAAACCCTCCCAAGCTCCCTTTCCTCAGACTACATTACCCACAAATCTCTCCTTCACTGCAGCATATGGGAATCCATAATTTATTGTTGTGACTGATGCAAGACATAAACTACATTACCCACTATCCTCTTGGCCTCGCCTGTTGATGTGATTTCGCACTGGTTGTTTGGGGTTTATTGGTAATTCATCAGGAGTAGGGTCAAGCACAAACACATATATACTGTGTATACACACACACACACACACACACACACACACACACACACACACACACACACACACACACAGTGATCTGCTCATAGTTCTTCTCCGTGGAAGAATCAATCCTGTCTTCACCTTACAAAACACTCATAGCTTTAGAGCCTCAGTGTCGCAGGGAGCGGCGGGCGGAGTGGATCAGAGAGAGAAGGACAAGAGGTTTAGGTCTAAGAAACAAAGACACAGATGAGACACAGTTCCACTTGTGAAGTACCACATCTTTCTCGGTTTGTGTGTCTGTCTTTCGCTTGAAAAGACCAAAGTGGCTTCAAAAGGATGAAGCACAAGTAGAGCTCGTAATCAAGCTGCTGCCCTGTATATTCTCCCCCGATTAGAAAGGTTTATTTTATTTAGTTTCAGAATTAATTTCAATTGCGATGGGCATGATTTCAACATATCACATACACTTTAAAGTTTCTAAGATCATGCTGGTGTGTTTCAGATTTGTTCAAACCTCATCTCACCAACATTTAAAATGGCAGTTCCAATACAAGTGCTATGATTAGTGGCCTGACAAGTTTTGTCTAAAGTTTAACTTTGTTGAACCCTGACACGCAAATTTAATTGAATGGAGCCAAAATGGAGGATTCTATCATAACTTATTAGTTTTATTTTTTACCTCTGGTGAAATATAAACTGCTCTAAAAAATAGACACAAGACAAGAGCTGATAATTCAAGTACATCTCTTGAATTAACTGTAGGAACCTATTGTCCTGTTAGTGACCAAGCTCAAGAGCTTAATAACTAACAGTAGATCTTTAATCTGTTTTTTTTCTAGGCTTCCACGTGTTTTTAGAAAACTTAAATCATTTTGTAACTTGTTTGAATTAGGCACTTAAAGGTTTGAATTTCCACACAATGATAATGACTTTTTGACAACAGTAAAAGTAAAACATGATGCTCACAGTGTGATAGACTGAAATCAAAAGCTGGCTGAAAGGTTGGAAACATTTCAGTATTATTTAAGTAAACTGTGTGGGATTTGTAGCAGCTGATTTAGATTTGCAAAAACACAGTTATGGTCCTTTAAATTCAATTCCTTGCTAATGTTGCAAAAATATTCGAGTGTTGTTACATATTGTGAATAAACTGAAGGTTAACTCACTTTTAAATGCATCTGATATCACTCTAACTGATTTAGTTTGCCACTGAAGAACGTGTACAGCAGAATCACGGATACGTCTTGCTCTGTGCACTGCCCGAGGTTAACACAGGCATGAAAGAAGTTGGAAGACAAAGCTACGAAAAGTGTGCTGCTGTTACCACCCTGAGGGCAAATAAATCATCTGAATGTGAATTGGAGCTTGCTAAATTAGTGTGAATGGAAATTTCACCAGCCCGCTGCTCTACAGCTTGTGTCTACTGCTGGCTGCCCTTTGGTCAAGGGCCATATCCAAAAAACTATTTAAACGGGTGTCTAATTTTAATCATAACAGAAATGTGTGTGTACTGTCCTGCATTCTGTGAGGATGATGCTAAACAAATGCTGAATCAAACCCATGTTACTGGAAAATCCTGTTATTAAACTGCACAAGTGTGGATTTCTACTATTACACAAATTAAAATGTATATACAGTATAATGTATGTATAGTGAATAGTTTGTTTTTATCTTTTCTGAGTACTGCATTTGAAAGACCCTCCAAATGTAAACATTAGGCACAGATGCTCATTGTTTTCATCACGTCAGGGTAAGATATTTCAAACAAAGCTGGACACATGCTTATGTACATATGTTTACAAAAAGGAGGGAAGCTTCTAATGATAGGGGGGAGTAGAGCAGTAATAAGTTGATTAATAGAAATGGAAAAACTCATCATTTTTGCATTAAATTGAGACCAAAATACTTTTGATATTTTCTGTATATTTTACGCCATATCTTCCTGAAAACAACAATGAAGCAGTTAATGCAGCACGATCACTTTACTTTCATATCGAGTAATAAATCTAATAAATCTAATAAACTAAATGCCTTAAGCACCAGTGGCAGCAGGTTTCTTGTTTGGCAAGAGAACCAAAAAACATCTGAGGCCGGTTGGATACGGTGGTATTATTTGGCACTGGCAAGTAAGGTGTTGTGACATTTTGAAGTCCCATGGGCATGTTTGTGTCTTCAGTGCATGTGTATGCATGTGTGCGTGTGTCTAGGGCCTGTCTGTGTGGAAAGGGTAGACAGGTGCCTTCTGGGTAATTAATCCACAGATACTGACTCCACCACAACACCCATGGGCTGATATTGTCTCTCACACAAGACATAGACACACATGCATGCAGGTACGCACACACAGTTACCTTTCCTGTACTATTAACAGACACACATGTAGGTAACTGTATACAATCTGTAAACACACACACACACACAAAATAGACAGAAACAGGCGCACACACACAGACACACAGACACACACACACACACACACACACACACACACACACACAGACACACACACACACACAAAGCAGGCTGATCAACAGCCTTAGGCAGCTTTCTGTCGCTAATTAGGAAATGTTGGCACAGATGTGTTAGGAAGAGCTGATGACGTCATCTACCTGTCTAAAAAATAAAAAATCGCAGCTCTGGCAGAGGGAGGAGACAAACCCTCGCTGTTTGAGTATGAGGGGAAGAGAGAAATAAAGCAAACACCTTGCTCATGAATAAATAAAGAAGCTCTCCACCTCTGTTTGCCAGGGAGCACTCATACCTGCAACGCTATAAACACACTCAGTTCAGTAAATTCAACAAAGTCCCACAGACAAGAAGAGCTCAATTTCTATATAATGCTGTAAACTTCTGCTTATAAAGAGAGGAGGAAGGAGATGATGATATTTTCCTGGTATTACATGCCTCTTTCTGGTTTTAATACCAAAACTCAAATTCAAACTGTTCCTACAAATAGCACATATCAATCTTCATTTCAGCTAAAGTGTGCACTACATCAAACCTCAATCCTACAGCAGCTCTGGGATGTCTACCCACCACCAGAAATGGACCTCATTTAGCAAAAACGGAAACATCAGGGCTAAAACAATAGTCACAAGGTTGACCATTCTTGTCCCAGAGGACTGTGTGTACTCACCACCACCCAATCTTTCAAAGCTCACCTCTGGTTTATTAAGGCAGAGTGGTGGACAATTGGGATATGACACTGCACAGCCCAACACAATGAATGCAGCCCTACGGCCGTATAAAATCAATGCTTCCATTGAAGCATTATCTGGGAATTGTCTGGTTGAGTCAGCACACTATCTCTTGTACCTCTTTGTTTAAAGTGATTTTATAGTGGACCAATGCATGCAGCAACATGAGAGCCTGGAAAATCTATTTTAAAATGTGAACAGGTGATGGCAACCTCGTTCTCACACAAATAGCAACTTCCTTGCTAAATGTGAATTTAACTTAATGGGAAAAAAAACAGAAACAAAAAGAAAATGTTCACATTTTCTCTTCTAAATCTGATCAAAAG
The DNA here is from genome assembly GCF_002260705.1 of Seriola dumerili. Lineage (NCBI taxonomy): Eukaryota > Metazoa > Chordata > Actinopteri > Carangiformes > Carangidae > Seriola > Seriola dumerili. The sequence continues at coordinate 1,578,988 of NW_019174402.1, forward strand.
TACAATTTTCAATTTTCCCCGTGAGTGAAATTCATCCAAGACTAAAACACATGGACTGTGGAATAACAACACTGACACAGAATGACATTTTTCATTATTCATTTCTGCTGTATGAACCCTTACAGGGTTGTGTCTAAGGAAATGATAAACAACCACTGCTCAAACCACAATTAAGAGAGCATGGTAGTAGTTGTGACACCACAAAATATAATTCTTATATTCTAATCGTGGTTATAGAATATTTCAATTGACACATTACTTCTTTGTAGCTGTCTGCCACAGTTTCTTTTTTTTTTTGTGATACTACCATTACCAAAGTCAGAACTGTTCAAATCCTTCACATAGAGGCTTTAAGGTGGGAATATTGAACTTTAAAAATCTGAAGTGGTCAACAAACAACAAAAAACTAGAGACCCTCTTCCGACGGGATCACATCAGCTATGACGCGTTCTGACCCATGAGTACTCAGCAGTCATTATTACATTATTACTACATTATTGCATGAATACTCAGTCTTTACGGGTCAGATCACAACTATTGTTGAACTCGGCCTTCATTTTAATCTCAACTACACTCCTGTGAATCTTTGTGACTGTATCTTGCAAAATCTGTCCAGACATATAAACACCTGCCAAAACGCTTAACCACCTCTGTGGTAGTTCCCGCCACAGTAGGTGTCTCGCAGGCACGCATGCACACACACACACACACACCTCAAAAGGTGAAAACAATACCAGCCACACGCTATCATAGCTGGTAAAAAAAAAAAAAAAAGTGACTTCAAACTGAAAAATAAGTGAGAGTCATGTTTCATAACCGAGATTATTTCTGGTCTAATTACATTTAGTATTCTGAACAATCCTCTCCCCCCGAAAATCCCTCTGCTCCCGCAGGTTTTCAGTGAGAGAAGCTTTGCTATATTGAAGTTGACATGAGGCTCTTATGATCCTACATGTTTCTCTGAGGCCTTTGAGGGTAGGATAAGATGAATGGACAGGGTACCATTAATTAGTCCTATTTGTTGAATCCAGAACTCACAAAGGCATCACACTGTTTAATATGGAACTCTGTACAGGCCAATATCAAATAAATAAATTCAGTATATACAATAAAAATACATTATGAACTTAATAATCATATGAAAAAGTGCTAAATTCAATGTAAAATTACTTAATTATGGTTCATTCTTATTTAATTATAGCAATTTCAAAATGTACCTTTTAACAAGTTTCTTCTTATTTCAGGGAGACATTAAAAGAAATATTTTAAATGAACTGTTAAACTATTACTGTGAAAACACATTATTATGATCATTATAATGAGTTCGATTTTAATTTAACGTCATAATGATGAGTTCATCTATTTTCTTCAGTATTTATCTATTATGGTTTTGGTTCATTGCATCTTTTATTTATGTATGCATTTATGTATTTATTTAAGATTAGCCGTTTTGAAGTTCCACAGTTTAATGGGCATGGCTAAATGCAACAGTCTGACACTATGCAGTGTACCACAAACATCAGAGGAATGAATATCACAACACGGCATGAGCGAAGTTGTTTTTTGCAGAAATATAGGGAGAGAGAGAGGGTGGAGTATGACATGCAACAAAGGTCCCCAGCTGGAATTTAAATTGTGACATCACAGTTGTATAGTATGTGCCCTAACCCCTTGGCCGCCAGAGTGCCCCTGACATACAGGGGCTAATATCTCATATACATAATTAACTCTGAAGAACACCTCTCTGAACTAAACTGAGAGTGAACTGAACTTCTGATTAGGACTTGTTCATTGACATCGTTTAACGCAGTTTCACATTGGCCCTTCATGAACCTAACTGACTAAAATATAAGATATCAGAATGACAACTGACATTTTAAAATAATGAGAAATATCTCACAATTTCATTTTTGAGGACTACTCCTGGATTTCTTAGAGGGGTGCACTTAGACTGCATCTCATCTAGGGCAATGAGTAAGGCACTGCTATATGTACAAATAAGTCCCAGGAACCTCGTGTCCCAGAGGAGTTAACTCTAGGTATTGTGCAAAATATCTGCAGCACACCAGCAACAGATTTGGAGTTGAGATACAATCAAACACACAATGTACAGTGTACCTGGAATGTGCTGGTGGTTCTTTGCTAGGAACTGACATGATGAATGAAAAAAGGCAAATAGATTAAATAACATCTCAACCAACCAATCAATTCGTTAATTAAGAGTCAAGTTGAACCAATGATCAGCCTTATGGTTAAGCAGTACGATGACATCATGACCACAACTCACACCCCATATTTGACACAATTACACAATGACATGAGCCACACAACCTATGTGGTATACCACAATAGTTGTGTGATAGATACCACATAGGTTGTGTGGCATATACCACATAGGTTGTACCAAATGTATTTACCCACGTAGGTACCACATGGGTAAATACAAGTCAAACACCCATCTTGCATATTGGCTAACATTTAATAGCATCATTAGTAAAGGCCACAGCCCCGCAAGTTATTCGCTATGATGACATCAGTAACAGCATCAAAGACAAACTGGATGTTGTTGGTGTCTGTAGCGCAGGTCACGTGGGAGTAGACCTCCTTGTTGGGCGACTTGTTCTTGCTCTCGTAGTGAGACTTAATGTAGGCTATTCCTTCCAAGTAAGTGTCTGGACCTAAGGAGAGAGATGACATATAGTGGGAGTTAGGTGAAGGCTTAAAAGCTGTTGTCATCTGAACCTTTGTATCAGTGGGCTGTACCTCATTTTCTGCATCAGCAGGATTTTTCTCATATTTTCTGAAAACATAACCTTTGACTTTCGAGCTCAGCACACATACTGCTGAATGTGTTACTCTGTGTTGTGCGGAGGGTTGTGCTTACCGCTCGCTAAAAAAAATATAATACATCGACAACTTCCTCAGACAAAATGGAAAAGGTGGTTTTGTGCAGACAAATTAAATGTAATGGAAAATCTTGATAGCGTTGGCAAAAGCTGCCAGTTTCTGAGTATTACCAATGTATTATAGTCTTTACAGAGCAACAGAACAAGACTGTGACAGAGGGATGAAGGACAAAAGGGATGGGGCCATTATTCATACTGTATATTGATTAATTTTTCAGCAGTGACAGATCTACTATGTGCCCATTTAGCTCAAGTCAATTATGAACTGTAAGAATTAGTTCTGCTGTAATGCAAGAATTTGGCGGTGGCTTTAACCAAGAGCTTTACTTTGTTATAATGCTTTTGGAACGAGTAAGATCACAGTGATTGGAGTAATTTGTGTTGGAAGTGTCACTAACATCTATCTGGGTCTCAGCTATTAGCAGCACTGTGGTTTGTCTGGCTGCTTCATCAGAATAGGCAATAGCGTTCTGCTATGTAAAAGGACGACAAGATGAAAAAAAGAGGAGAGGAAACAGGTTTGGAATTCTAATTTTCTCTTTCTCACAGTCTTGCTGTTTTGGTCTCTCCCCATGTTGCTTTCCCACAGTCTTGAGCTTTCTATTCTTTTTTTCTTTTCTCACACTCTTGCTTTCTCTGTCTCTGTGGCGTTCTCACGTTCTATTGTTTCTTGTCTCTCAGTTCCTCTCGTCTCTCTTACACTCAAGCTCCTCTTGTGTCACTCCTGATTTCATTCACTGTTTCACTCGTTGTACTTGTTTGACTCTCATTTTTGTTTTGTTCCACAGTCAGAGTCTATCTGCTCTGCCTTCTAATCTTTGAGTTCCCACCCTGTGTATTGTCCTCCTCTCCATTTCTACTTCAGTAAACAGCTATCTGCAGATATCAGCCTAATGTCAAGAATCACACAGACTTTTCTGCTCTATCTCTGCTGAAACTGATTATAAATGTGGATGTATGAGCTGTACTTTGTTGTAGCTTCTGTCCTGAGTTGGAGGTACAAATACTACATCCATATTTACAATTAAGGCATTTTTGGGGCCATTATAAGTAAATAATTGAGTCATTCAAGAGAGAGAAAAATTTAAATACATATTTTTAGTTTGTTTACACGTATGCATAAATCAACCTGATGAATGCTCTGTGGAGCCATATTGAGCCACATTGGGACAAACAGCGACTCCACCACATGAGACACGATGCCTCTCAAACAGCTGCATTGTTGTCAAGTGGGAACACTTAAAGAAACACCACTTCAACTTTGAATGGTGCAGTTATTTGAATATGCATGTAGTGTGTAGTATTATCCAGATATCACCGAGATCAGCTCAAAACACCGTCCCATTTGAGGCTACGTGACTAAAGAGCAGACAGGCATCAGACTGGATTGCCCCTACATTTTCAGGAGCTGGTTTTAGTGTTAAAATGCTTGGTCAGTAAGTCTTAAAATTAGGACTGTTTGTCTTATCTTAATGTTTTGTAAGTGCTGTGTGGAGGCAGCCTCACCTCAGCTGCCACAGTACCTCCTAATGTCCACATAAATATATACAGAATATATTAATGAACATTCACTCTGAAGTATATAGATATGTACCAGTGTATTCGGAGAAGCAGATGGACAGTGGTGACTTGCTGATCTTGCTTTCAAAGAGGTCCTTCTTGTTCAGGAAGAGGATGATGGAGGTGTCCTTAAACCACTTGTTGTTACAGATGGAATCAAAGAGCTTCAGAGACTCGTGCATGCGGTTCTGTAGGAGACATTAGCACGGGCTGAATGGGCTTCAAAACATACTCTCATGCATTCTCACAGACACATACTGCAGATTCTTACATGAATGAAATGTAAATGTGTTCAGAAAACACATGCACACTCCTGCACACGAGTAATCAAGATCACACATACCAAGTACACACTATCGAAACAGAGAGAGGAACCTCGAAAAATAAAAACAAAAGAGCAGAGCAGAAGTACTGAGGGGTTCCTCTCGTCTATCGACACTGTTCTGCTGCTGCGTGTTGAGCATATATTTGTCTGTGTGTGTTGATCACCATATAAGTAAAAGGAATTATTAGTAAGCTGCTTGCTGCCAAAGAGTTAAACAAAGCCATGCACTTTTAGCTTGTTAGCTGTGAGCTACTGTTTGCTCTAACTGTAGTACACTGAAAAAGTGATCACTTAAAGGTACCCTGTGGAGTTTTGGACCACTGGGGGCACTGTAATGTTTTGTTTGCATCACATGTTCAGCATTTTTGCCATCTGCAGAAAGCAGCAACAGTTTGTGGAAACTATGAACTAAAAAGTAGCAGTGTACCAGTAAAGGAGGAGTGGCAGAAGAAGAAAACCGATGTCAATATAGCACATTCAAATTAAAAGCTTCAAAAGTGTTTTCTAAGGTGGTTAACTGATGTAATTGAACTCACTCAAACTTTTAGGCCAGATACGCTTAAAAAATAAATGCTGTTTACAAAGAAAACTCCACAGGGTTATTAAAGAATAAATACTATATTAAAAACAAGATATTAGGCATAGATGTAAATACTGTTGAATTCTAAAATGAAGCTAAAATGGTTAAAAAGCATGAAAACTATCCTTAATACATTAAAGATTAAATTAATTTAAGTATTTGATTTTTTTCATCATTAGGCACTTCTTCATGTTAGTAGTTCATGTTTTTTTCCACTGAACCACTGGCTCCCTAGGTTGAGTTGTAAACACTGCTTTGTTAAAAAATGTGCTTTATAAATCATTCCATCTTGGCTATTTCTCACCAGAATCCAATGTTGTGTTCGCTGATGAAATCTGTAGAAAAGCAAACTAGCTGATGGCATTATGTTTTAATGCTCATGCAAAAAACAAAAATCAAGAAACCTAGTCGTGCTGCATGGAAGTGCCTAATGAAGAAAACAGATAAGACTTAGATTCATTTAAAGAATGAGTTGAAAGCAGTTTCTCTCTGGTTATGATCCTTTGTTGCCAATGAAGAATATATGATTGATGGGGCCCATCAACCAATCAGATTAGTGGAAAAACAGAACTGTAGCAAATTACTGCAGATTTAGGTAATGCAGCCTCACAGAGGAATGGCAGAAGGCAGGAGGTTTGAATAGTTAACAGTAATTTAGAGGAAGAACTTCGCGATCAGACAGAAAGAACACACAGATACACAGAAGTCGATAGCTAGATAGCTAGCTAGATAGCTAGATAGATAGCTAGATAGCTAGATAGATAGATAGATAGATAGATAGATAGATAGATAGATAGATAGATAGATAGATAGATAGATAGATAGGGATTCGTGGGTTCACAAACAAAAAGAGGCACTGCTTTCAACTCTTGGTGGGTGTATCAACCTATCAGGAGGTTTCATACCTTTCTGTGCGTGGAACATCTGTAGAAGATCTTACTGCTGATTGGTTAGAGAGGACAGTCGATGGCGAGAGTGACAGGAGGAGTGGAAGGAGCCAGAGATGCTGCAGGGCTGAGCTTAGAGCAGGAACAGAAAATGCAAGGGGCCCACCCACCCACATCCCACTTCTCTTGTATGTTCCCCTAATCCAGTGGTCACCCAGAGCAGTTATCATTTCAGACAATAGTCTGTGGCTGCGTTCAAAAAGTCTTTTTTGCTTAGGAAGGTCCCTAACTGTGTGAAATGACCCGGAAGTATCTAAGTGGTAGCCATGATAAGATCTGGTCGAATTATCCAACTGCTAAGGAAAGGTGCTTCAGTCCTTCCTTTCCTATCTGCACAAGTCGTTTTCTTATCTCCAGTGTCTCGTAATTCCTCGCGCCAGCAACATTTAAAGCGATGCACAATTCAACGTCAATAGCATAATTACGTAGACTATTTTAAGTGCAGTTGGATTCTCTTAGCACCTGAGTGGTCTTTTCCTAAATCCTTATGAATTCTCTTGAATGAATTCTCACATTTTTCCTTGACCCGGTGAAGGACAGGAAGGAAAAGTGGTTAGGAAAAGTTGTTTTTGTTGCTGCCCATGTCTGTCCATCTGTATACGAGTGTGTTGTCAGAGAAACAAGACAAGGACAGCCAGAGAAAAACACAATGCAAGCAGTTCTTGAACAGAAAGAAGTACACAGAAGTACGTGTGGTGCTAGTGCATGTAGTACTGGATATGTTTGTGTTCATACGTCACACAGATGCTTATATAGATATACTCTTAACAGTCAAAACCTTTAGCATGGGGCCCCTGGTCTTTTATCTCTTTCCTGTCCTAGCAAAATGAGAACAGTAGAAATCCACAAACCAAACAGAAAACCTGCTCTGGCACCTTATAAATCTTGCAATAGCAGATCCATGTCTTTTAGGTACTGCAAATGACAGGGTATCTGCAGGTCTTTAGAAGCATTTCATCTATTTTTCTCAAAAAAGGCCTTAGGATATTAACAAGTCTAAAAAACCTTGGGTAAATGGAAATGTTAGAAAAACGTTTTTGTATCCAACTGCAAGCTGTTGGGAGAAATTATTCACTTATAAACTAAAAGAGGGATTGTTGTGACAGAGGATTATACTTGCATGTGGAGTTTCAGTCAGCACCATCAGACCTGTAGCAGACACTAACACCACTGCTAGCTACATCAGCTAGGGAACCTGTCTCATAGTGGGGAAGTGTTGGTTTTAGAAAATAAATAATTTTTTGGCTAATGCATCCATCCATGTTATTCTGCTTTTCTGCTTCAGCTCACATTAACTTGCATTAATTATATCATTAGGAGTTATTATATATACTCGTGGGAAGTAGTAAACAAATGCATTGATTTTCCATTATACTTTCATACTTTAGCTAATGTAATAACATAACTTGGTGAACCATGCAGAAACCCTGAGTGAACAGCAAAAGATAATGCTTTTGTTTGTTTCAGTACAACTTGTTTTACTTAATACTAAAAAATATATACAGTATATATAAATGCAAATGTCACGATCTATCACCCTTTTATTTCCTTAAGTACATTTTACATGCTAGTGGTTACATGACTACAGGAAACCGCAAAAACTCTGTCACATTTGTTGACATTCTGAAAATCGGCATTTGCACCTCAAAACACTGTTTCATGTAGACATAGGCTCTGGATTTAGGCAGCTTGAAAAAGCCTTTCAAGTAGACCTTATCAATAAACAATACAGTATGAATTGTATATGCAGTATCTTGCTTTGGAAGAGAATTTAAGCTACAATAAAAAAAAAATCTGCCTCTAGGTTCTTAGTATTATGGCAAAATGTTGTCATTGTAATTAAATTCACAGCCTGTTAGTGGCTTTAATCAACTGCCCAAAAGGGATATATGTATGACTTCATCACTCCCATTAGTGGGGGATTGTTATCTGTCCTGCCTGATTGTGGAATATTGTTGCTGTGCAAAGTGCCTGTAATTTCTGAATAACATGCCATGGATGTCTCTGGACTTGGGAGCCCACTGAAAAACATTTGGTTATTTGCCTGGTGATTGAAACTCCCACACTAATGTTTGCTCTTTAAAAATAATAACACATAAGGTTGATACCATTAGCAGACCTGCTACTAATGTTGTCTGAGCAGATCTGTGATGTTTACTGGATTTGTATTATCTGTTGTTGTTTGTAATTGTGACTGGTAATTTCACACACTTTTTATCACATACTGCCTTGTCTACTTCTATTTCATTTAGATTTTGAAGATTTCTCAGAAAGATGCACCGGCAACCACCAAACAACGGACCTGAACTTGTATTTTAGCTGTGTGCTGTGTTGGGGTAAAAGAAATCACAATATTACGGTAAAACAGCCCCTTAATCAAAACATGTTTCATCCTTGCACTGCTGTCTGATCCACTGAGGTATCTGAAGTCAAATATGCGGCACGCAAACTAGAACCTGTTTCAGAGCAGGTTTTATGATGGATAGTTCATTCCTCATCTGACGTTCTTCTGGCGCTCCCAGCTCAGAGGGAGGCTTGATGACATCTGCATAAATAGAGCAGCTACTGAACACAATTTCCCTGCCTGGAATTCTCCAAGGATACACTTCAGGCTTATAAATAGCATTGAGCACTATGCATTCAAATCAACTTATTTGTTTTAGACGACATGACATTGTCTTTATAGCCACATGGTGGGTTGTGGCCTTTTATTGAGGAAACACTGAGCTACTCGATCGTAACTGTTTTACTGTTTTATTTATTTTAACCAAATATCAAATCAGTCCACACTGCTCTCCAGAGCCCTTACAGTTCTCAAACACCGACTCTTTTCAATATGCAAAAATTATACTAAACCAAAAAGAAATGTTTTTTAGTGATACTTTTTTTAAGGGTATTTAATGCTTTTTCCTTAAAGTGAAGTAAATAAAGTACATTTCAACACCTACTGTGTATCTCAGAATCTACAGTCACCATAATGTGCCTTTTGTAACCTAATATTCATGAGTTACTGTACCTGTCCTTCCTGTTATTTAAAGCAGATCATTTGCTTTGCCCAGACTGCAACTTAGTTTGCAGTGTCTATTCAGGGAAGAATGGTTTGCATAGAGAAAAATAACTCACAGATACAATGATCCTTTGTATTTTTGCACAGGAACCGTCCAGCAGTGTGTGTACCAGAGCTGGGGGACTGTCCAACTAAGTGTTTTGTTAAACAAACAAGTCCAAAAAGTATTTTCAATAGCGCCGTCGGTGCTAGTCTGTTAATCTATTTACATGTTCTGTCGTGATATTAATCAGCACATTTTGGTATACCAAGATGAGATCCAGAAGAAACACTGTGGAAATCCACAGAATTAATGTTGTGTTTTGATAGCAAGAAAACTATGGCTAAGGCAAACCAGTGTGATAAACCCATACATCAGATTGATGAGACAGATGTAAAGTAAGAGAAGCAGGAAGCAGATAAGTCTGCCTATAAGTCCTGTCATTCTATAATGAATATATAAAATATCTGTCATGGTTTAATTTATTTAGCAGCTCATGAAAGAGCAACAGAGACGTTTATCCCTTCCTGTCTCAGGCTGTTACACAGACCATGTGTTTAATGTCAGCTTACGTGTTTTTCCTACATACAGAACAAGTGAACACTGTCTTTATACTAGCTATTATATAGCCTGTGTCAAAATGTATTAAGGGACTATTTGCAATGTTGTTCCGCATCCTGAACACGTAAAGGAGCCTTGGATACACTACAATACAACTCTGATGCTTTTAGAAATAATGTTTCTTAAAAGGTCTATTCCAATATTTACAGTATAAATGGGTCATTAGGCTACACAGTGACAGAGAGAAAGCACCAGTGAGAGGGGCAGAGTGAGAGAGGTCATACATGTGACATGTGTCCTTACCGTGGTCTCGTCCTCATGCAGCACCTGGTCGTATCCGCTGAGTGCCACACAGAAAATGATGGCTGTGACATCCTCAAAACAGTGGATCCACTTCTTCCTCTCCGACCTCTGACCTCCCACATCAAACAGCCTAGTGGCCACAGAGAGACGGATGTGAAAAAGCACTCACTTATATATAGACACATAAAGACATTTTTTACATATCACTATGCAGTCACTCTCGTACATTCTGTCAGTTTTTATCTCAGTGTAAATTTTACTCTTCAATGAACAAGCAACTGGCACATTTTCATGTGTTGCATCACTGGTTTGTGTGACATTTCCTCTTCCCTGTGTATTTGCTCAATAACACATTTGAATGTAAGAGAGCCATTACTTTGTTCTCGCCATTGGAGATTTACTGAATCTGACAATATCTTTCTTTTATGGCACCTTTTTGGATATTGATGATGATTTAGGTCTGGTTTATACTTCATGTCATCTTGGGCTGATTGAATAGCTATTGAATACAAAAAAGCAAAGAGTGAATGCAACAGAGAAGCATTCAAGATGGATTGAAATCACTCTGAATGAAATAAAAGTGTTTTAATTACCAGCTGTGTGTGGCTTTACAAGGTAAAAACAATACCAGCAATACCTGTGTGTTTTATCAAGGCAAAATGTAGTCCTGGAGACACTTACTGTACACCTACCACAGAGGAGATATTCAGTACTTTGGCAGTACTGAAAAATCTAGGTCTCATCTAGATTTTACCTGGATAAGACACACTTTAAAAGACACAAGTAAAAGGGGCCTTTGGACATTTTTAATGTGTTTCTCCTGTCTGTCCTCTCCATCCATATTTTTGCTAGCTTAGTCGGAGTTAAATGGACTGACAGTATGACAGTGTTGTGACCACAGGATTAAGTCTGCGAGTGTTGTCTTATGCTGCATTATAATCTACAGAGAGAGAACAGTGGAAACACCACCAGTCACTGTAAAAGACCACCTGATAGTAAATGTCCAAAGCACAACCTGTGAGATTATGAGGAATACAGTAGAGCTGAATCTTATCTGAGACTACATTTTTCCAGTAATTCACCTCATGTCTTCACAGTTGAGAATGACCACTTTCTCACGTATAAACTGTTTTTTTGTTGTGGCTAGAACAGAGTTCTAGATGTGATGGGTATAATGGTAGGAAGGTTAGTGGTTTACACCCAGTGCAGGAATACTGTTGTCTCCCACTCACTGCCTGACTGCCAGTAATAGCAACTGAGCTGGCAGTATTTAGGCTTCTACAAAAACACACCCAGCACACCACCTACTCACCTGTAAGCGTAACAGTATAAAGCATCATTTAGCAGAACTAACATTTCTCTGCATATTTAAAATTAATGTGTGTATCTGAACATAAAATATGATGTGTGTAAATGAGAAAGACTGAGACAGAAAGTAATAGGAAAAGTGAAAGAAACATCATTCACACAAGAGGGACAGATATGGTAATTAAAGTAGAGGTCAGGACAAGACTCCTCCCCTCTTTTCTCTTTTCTTTCCTCCTACAGTCCCATAATGCCTCTCCTCCTCTCTGCCATTGGTCCCATAGCTCCTTGCACTAATTGAATCAGATCTCATTAAAAAAGGCAGACAATCATAAATATAGACACGTGTTTAACGCATTTAATCCTATTAATTACAGACAGGAGTTCCTCCTGTATGCATGGATAGAGGAGCAGACATCTAAAGAAAAAGGGGACTTAATACTGACCTGAAGTGAAGGTTTTTGAAGGTAAAGTGTGTCTCAACGATGCCTGTGGTCTTCACTCGGGTCCTCAGGATGTCCTGCTCTGTCGGCTGGTAGTCTGTTGCACCAATCCGATCTAGGCTGTCTAGGTAGCTGCACACAAACACACAGAGAAAATACAGACTGTAAATCAGCACCAGGCTACTTCTAGAGTAGTTATAACGAGGCATGGCAGGCCTGTCAAACTTTGGATTACTTCACATGCTGAAACCGTGTGCACTTGGCTGTTGTGCGGGCAATACTGAGTACACACAGAGTTTGGAGGATGGTAAATTTTTATAGCTTTTCCAAAACCAAAAACACAAGAGCAAAAGCACAATGAATGGATTAAACTGTGCTCTAATGTCGGCTGCAGCGTGTCTGGCTAACCAGTTTACTACTTGCAGGAGAAACTGAATGGTACAAGGCAAAAGAACAAAAACTCACATTACTTTGTGGAATTACTGGTATTATTAGAAATGCTCTGTTCATGACTAACACATCCACTGTGTAGTACTTCCCTTATTCATGAAAGCCTGTCCTGAATGCTATTAGAACATAGTGTAAGCGGCTCTGTACTGTTCTTTATTGGATTTGGGGAAGTTTAAACTTAAGCAACCACAGTCGATTTTACACAAGACAGGTTTGCCAAACACGCCGGTTAGTCCTCAAACTTAAAGCTTTTTCTCATAAGCTGGTGAGGATGGATGACTTTTCGCCTGGTACATGCAACATGCATGATATCATGTACGCAGCCATCAAATGTTTCTATACGATTCTCCTCAAGTCAGCTGGAAGCATTAAAAAGTCAAGACATCATTTTCAACCAACTCTTGGAGCTAGCATTAGTTTGATTAGCTGGGCTAGCAACTGCTGATACAATATGGCTAGAAATGAGAAGCTGGTTTTGTCTCTTTATTTAAAAATCAAGGACTCATTGTTCAAAAAAATTACTATGAATTTTGATGGTAAATCTGGCCACTATCATTGTAACCAGTATACTGATTTTTGCTGTTTGAAAATGGAAAGCTTGACAGGCGTAGCGACAGTAACTATCTAGGGCGGGGCTTAGCAAATGGCCAGTTCTCATACTGAGTGATGGTGAATGTGTTTTCATTGGGTGTTAAGCCACTCGTTCAAATGTCTGCCTCAGATCCACCAGGAGCTCCCTGCATCTCACCTCTTAGTCTCATTTAGTGTTGAGTTTTCTGATCACACTGACACAGTAGGAGAACCATCACTTCAAATGGATCTATCTGTATTCAAGTTTAAACTTAATAATGTATGTTATGGCTGGGATGGGCTAACAGTTAACATTACATAACAAGCACAATGAGACACCCACCCAATGGATTGCTGTCATTAATAATGAGAGTAAATGTGCTATTATACTTTGCCCCTGTATTGACTGCAGTTTCTTTCCTCTCACCAGAGGTCAGAGACCAAGTACAGATCAACACTGGTACAATGGTACCAGTGTTGATCTGTAGTGGGTCTCTGACCAGGAATCTATGTCCTCCTTATCTCTATTGGACGATTTATATGAAATGAATGGTCTTTTAATTTGTTCTACAGTACTTTAAATCAAATTTACTGGAAAACAGAAATTCCTTGGTGGTAACTTCAAGGATTATACTAATCTCCAGTGATACAGATTTTCATTGTCTCTGTTTTGCTGATACCTACAATGAATAAAAGCTGTCAGTACTAGTTGGCCGTGTACAATACAAATACATAAAGAAACTAAGTTACCACATTGAGTGGCCACTTGATAAGGAGTGAGAAAGGGAAGTAGGTAGGCGAGATGACTGTTCAGTTATGTAATGGAATATCTGTGGAAGTGGACCTTTATTTTTTAATGTAGAAGTATAAATCAAATAATCCTGAATAGCACAGTTCAAGAGATTCATTCTCTCAGCCCTTGGAGGGCGGCTCTCCTGGACATAACTACATTACTGGCAGAATGTTGCAGCATTTAAAATGACAATAGTGCAATTTCCAGGCTTAAAATGACAATTCAGCAGGGTGGACAAACGCCAGTGAGAATCTTTTACTTTTACTGTTATCAGACGTCATGTGTCCCTTACTTTTAACCCCGTGTATTTTGCCTTTACTGGGTTACAATGGTGTAATGCCCTGCCTGGAAGATTTTATCCCTTTCTTAATCTGACAGCTTCACCTCTAAAATCAAGTGCAGAGCGAGGTCTCCGCAGCTGAATTATACAAATTATTTTTCCACACAACAGCTATTCAGACACTGGTATTCTAAACCAGCAGAGATGGACTGATAGTCAGGCAGTAAGTCAAAAGAGCAAGAGAGAATATAATATACCCACATCATGCATCCATATAGTGTAATGGATGTTTTTATTTATAGATCGGTGAGAGTGTTGTTTGAGAGCTTTTAAATGGATGCAGAGTTACTTCAAGAGCACAAGAGAAAAAGTCGATATTGGGCTGATGGTGCCAAGAAGTAGTTGGTACACACACACATTGCACTTGCTCACAGCTTCAGTGGTAAGAAATATTGATTACACAGAAAGGAATATGGGTTAGACTGGGGTTTGGAGAAGAAGTAGATAGGGAGAGCTGAGAGTGAGCGCAGAAAGAGAGAGTTTTTTTTTTTTTTCCTGGGCCACAATGAGACAAAGTGTTCTGCTGGACCTTGATTGGTTTTTAAATAGAAAATAAATACAAACATATAGCAGGTTGTAAACAGATCTGTCTACTACACTCAGAGAACCTGACAGGATGAATTTTAATGATCTGGTGTTACAACACATTTAAATTTACAAAATGAAAGGTTGTTGAATATATTAAAGGCAGTCAAACAATACAGAACACCTCATCACAAATGCAGCTCCAAAACAGATAGACACACTTTTACAGTGTAATGCTTAAGACATATACGAAAATATGAGAAAAATACTGTGGGTATTGCTTCATGATCAAATATATTCCAATACTTTATGGTTGTAATTCTATTGCTATTTTTCTTTAATTCATCACCGATGCAGCCTGTGCCAAAATTAGGAATATTAATTCTGTTCTAATCTTCTGAACAGTTTCTACAGTGGCCCTAATTCAAGTTCATGTATTGGTGGTTTGATGTGGTCACTTTTTAACAGAATCAGCCCAGAACTTGAATATAACAAAGATCAATCTGCCATTGCTTTACCAGATACATAAACCCAGGCTATAAGATCTGAAAAGCACCTCTGGCTCTACCCTCTGTCGCTGGATCCTGTAAGGTGTGCAAACGCCTTACAATAGTTAATGCAGTATACTGTATTCTTTCTTACACACACAAACACTACTTAAAACACTGCATAAGTACAAACAAACTGAATGCAATGTAAGTGATGATGGAGAAGTTTAATTAGCTGACCAGGATGTATTGTCCCCTGTCTTACCAAATGATGGCTGTCTTGCACATTTTTGTTGACTGACAACTGAAAGAAAAGCCATTTGTAGCCAATTTAAATTTGTGCTTCAGAGAGAAACCTTTTCAGAAAATACTAGTGTCAAGTCATGCTGACATACACAGAATCTATTGGATTGATCTGCTTCAGTGTGGGCCAAAGTTCAAAGATGATTCTGGCATTTATTGGAAAAGAATACAATAGAAAATCCAGATGAAATAAAGCCAAATAAAGATTACTGTGGGTAGCCAAGACAGGGACTTTTCATAGATGAACAGATTCTATAATTAATTAATTAATTAATAGTGATAATAATTGCTAGATGCAACCCAGTATCTGCTCTACAATGTCTCTTCTTCCTCTTTTTCCGGACAGAGTGACAAGTCTCCAGTATTTAAGGAATCAATTAACACCTGAAAATGCTAGTAGGCTGCAATCAAAATTGCCACTAATGCTGGAGCTCATAGCTGTCACTTTCATGACCTTTAGCACCGCAGGAGGTTGAACCCTCTCTGAATAGAGGCAGTCTGCTCTTCCTGCTCGCTGTTTTTACCCCCCAGTCATTATTCATAGAAGCATTTTTGACATGAACTCACACTAACACAAACGCTCACATTATTTAATGTATAGAACTCCTGTCCCCTCAAGGTTTATATCATTGTGTAGCCTGGTTTGTAGCTGGCATACAGTATGTGGACCACCACCGCATTAGTCTTTTTCCTCATCCTGACATTACTCTTCATGGTGCGCTAAGTCGATTAACACCAAGCCCCAGTGTATGCTTGTGAATGCCTGGTGATGTGCAGTATTACAGATTATCACTAAAAGAGTGTTGGGCACAAAAGAGAGACAACTGGAGAGAATGATGCCTGTGAGGTGATAATGACAAGGGCGAGCGCTTTTGTGTGTTTCCGGCATAGAAAGCTACTGAGTTTCTCCCGACAAGCTGCGATATTCACCACCGCCCCCTCAACAGTCTGTTAACACACACACACACACTCCACCCATCCCTCTGTCAGTCTCTTCTGTTTTCAGTAGTCTATAGTTTTGTTAATGTGTAAAAAGACTCATCACACTGACCACAAATTGAGGACTGGTGGACTGGTAGTCTCTGGTGCTTAAGTTACAGGACAGTAATATTGATCACTTGCTGTATTAACTCAAGTGCAATGACCCTACATTAGCCATTTACATTGGCATGTGGTTCACCACAGAAATAAAATCCATCAACCAACGTTATAATGCAGTAGCTTGCCAAGCCTACATCCACCGTACTGTAAAAAAACCATCATGTTTACATCAAAAAAGTTAATATATAAAAAATGATGCCAATTAAATGATGCCAATTATGCCTTGACATAATAATATACTAAGAAATACACATTAAAGCAATTGTATGTTTTTATAGGATCAGCCCAAGGGAGGTCAGCTCAACTGTCCTGCTTCATAGCTGCTGCTAAGTAACCAGCTTTTAGATGGTTAGTTGTCTCCCCTGCTGTGATGTTCCAACACATATTTACAACCAGCACTTGTCACTTGTCACAGAAGCTGCAGCAACATGATGCAACATGATACAACCCAGCCACAATATAAAAAGGATGTGAATCGACACAGGAAAAAGACTTGTCATTGGTTAGCAGAGCGAAGAAGAAGGAAATAAATCAGGAAATTTCACATGAGCAATGCATTCGCAAAACTGACAAGATCATGTAATCGATTTTTGTGTTTTAGAGTTGACTAAAGTAGCTCTCCATAATAACCTGTTGAGATGTTCAATGGTGTTAAATAACTGAATGCAAAGCATGTTGCAGAATCAATATCTGTAGCAAAGCGCAGAGTTATGCCATTTCGTCCAGCGTTTAAATACAATTCTAAACAGGTATACTCTGATTGCCTGCTATTAGTGGGCACTATGCACTTGATCAATTTCATATTGTCTTGCAATGTAAGAAACGAATGCACCGAGGCCACGCTCATGTCCAGAGTCCATTTAACTACTTCATCTGGCATTTTAATGTCACTGCATGTGTGTGTTTTGAGGATGGCGGCCAAGTGGGTACATGCATACCACGGTGTCACAAAGGCAGGGGATGTAAATCATAGACAGAGCATATGTGTATTGTGGTAAATAGGTCAGTACATGCAAGGCATTTGCACACAGATAGAGAGAGAGAGAGCAGTGGCTTCAGGGAAAACTTCCCCTACTCAGAATAGAGCTTTCTGCTTTCTATGTAATAAAAACACACATCACATGCATGTGCGATTACTAACACACACCCACACAAACATCCCCTACTCTTCCCACAGTTTTTTTCACTAAATGTCTGACTGTTGATCGTCTAACACTTTACAACCCTAACCCAAAAGACTGGCAACATGTCCTAACTTTAGAGAAATATCACACACACAAACACACACACAGTCAAACTGAGTGTGGTCTGATCATGTGATATCTGTCCTATCAGTTCATTGGCTGGCTGGCCTGTTCTGCTCCACAGGCCACAACATAATAGGAAGTGTGCATCAATCTTTAATGTGACATTTAACACAGACACACAAACTGACAGAGACTCACGCACAGACACACTCGCTTAACACTCACACACACAGCGGATGTTGTTTGAGTTAATTGACCACATGTAAATGTTGACAGGAATCAACTCCTTCCAAGATGTTTGCCACAATTAGAAATGACTCTCTCTCTCTCGCCATATATCTTGCTCTCTCATCATTTTTGACTTGCTGACTTTTTTTGTCCCATTTGTCTTGCAGTCTGTATCATTCAATCATGTTTTCTTTGCCTACACTGTTTTGATTTCTCATATTTAACTTTCCTTCCCTTATCTCACAATATCCTTTCACTATAGTACTATATCCTGTCCTTTCTCCTTCCATCTTTTCTCATGTTCTCTGTTCTCGTCACTGTTTATTCTGTCTTATGTTGCCTCTATGTTTGCATCAGCCTTGTTTCTACACATTTATTCTAAGTGAGAGATTCCCATTCAAAAGGTGCACTTGCTGTGATCTTGTCTATAGATGTGGTTTTTTATTTGTTCTATTCAGTCATCAGTTTATGGACTGAACTGTTGGACCATTGCCTCCTATTTCTACAGACGAAATAAAACACAACAAAGTAATATGTACTAAAATGATATATAAGATGGGGTTTGTTGCATCAGACATAACATTAGGCAGAAGTAGTGTTGCTATGGTAACATTCAGAATGGTGGCTGAGCCGTCGACCTGACCTATGTTTGATGTATCCAAATATATGATTTTACCAAGCACCTATCAGAAACAATGAATAAAATGTGTTGTATAGAGTTGGTGTGCAGTCTTTCATCTGGTCATGACACATCCTGCTGCCTCTGATGTCCGCACTCAGGACTTTTGTATGACTTTTCCCTCAGTTGAATATTATGAGCCAACGACTCACTAACATAAACATATTTTACTAGTATTCCCAGACGAAAATGACTTTGCGGTTTTCCCCATAAAAACCCTGTTGTCATATGACTTACATTGGTTTAATAGTATAAGCTATATTCACTACATCCATGGCTGTAGCCTGCTGTGTAAGAAAGGTGTATAGTGTGTGTACTGCACACAGAAATATAGATCATTGACTCCCTCCATCATTCTACTGTAATATTTCTTCATGTCACTCCGTGTAATTTCTCTGGATGTATGGTACACAATTAAACTAGGGCTACACACACACAAACATGGTACTTGAGGGAAATTACCCCCCCCCCCATCCCACCCCATTTTCCCTCCCTGTGTTTCTCCTGCTGTGTCTCTCCACCCACACACAGGCACTCAGCATAAATCAGGCTTGGTAGGTTCAATGGTGATTGACTGTGTGTCTTAATAGTGTATTGTATGATCACATTTAGAAGATTATAAATACATAGTGGTGTGTGTATGTGTGTGTGTGTGTGTTTTTATAGTGAGTGGGTAGATGGGGGGGGGGGGGGGGGGGGGGGTAATGAGTGATCTATTGATCTGGACTTAGAAAATAAGGAATCAGCTGGGGAGGTGGAACACACACACACACAGGCATACACACACCCACACACACGCACTACTGTGCTGAGTCAGTGATATGGTACCTCTGGGGGTGATATACAAACACCACTAAATTCAGAACACACATCCTATTTTGTTCAGTTCAATATAAACACACACCCACACACCGGCTCACAAACAGGGTGAATGTGCCCTTTTTCTAAGATGTTGGTGCTAATTAGACGTAAGTTATAAGTTATAAGATGATAATGGCAGGCAGACAGAACACAAAACTCAGGACCTTCAGTTGGTTGTCAAGGAGCTGTAGGAATTTCGGATGAACGTAGTTTTAATGTTATATTCACAGTTTACTGTCAACCTGACTCTGATCACCTGCCTGTCCTGCAGACTAACACACATCGATTTGAGTAACTTCTCAGTGAGCTGTCCAGCACTGACTCACCCATACACACATAAATGACCACATGTACGTACTACTGCGCTGAATCGTTGAGCTGGTACTCTCGGGCGCGGCTGAAGCACTCCTGGATGCCAGAGTCGGACCACAGACGCATCATGGCGGAGAGCAGCTCGGCAGAGTAAGGCTCCGTGTCTTCCATACGACTGACGACATCGCACACCATCTTAGCATCCGCCTAAAGGTGACACAAAAGGGAAGAAGCAGCAGGTTAGCATTCTTAGTGGCTCGAGTTGGAGCAAGATCTTTTGAAAGACTCTAAAGGTGCTGAAATGCTGTGACATTATTCAAACATCAACACATGAATTATAAGACATTAGTATAATAATTGTAAACAAACACAACCATCACAGAGGGAATGTCAGCCTGTATAATGCATTTTCAACAGTGTGCCTTTAGGTCTTCTAAAGTATGAGAAATACTGCATGTAATTTGACTGTGCATGTGAGATATATTTAAATGTGGAACTAGCAGAAATAGCAGAAAAGCTAGAAGAAAATGTGTGACCCAGAAGGGGAGGGTTAGCGGTAACAACAACTACAGAAGGTGATTACTGTAGATGACAGAAGAAAAGAACAAGATTAAGGGGAGAGAGAAGAATGAGACCATTTTCAGCTCACTTTGGTCCATTTTCCTTGGTGAAAAGCCTTCACAAAAGCGTCATTTAAAATCCATGTGTCATTACGGGCCCTGAGCCAGTGCAGATACAGAAACACACTACAAAGCCACTGCGATTTATGGAGAGGCCTGAGTTCAAGTTCTGTTTTAATATACTGATACTGTAGTGTGGGCGAACCTTGAAAAAAATGCTTAACCAACTGTTTTAAAAATTGTGCCGACTCGGCTTGGACAAAGGTAAAGCTTCCTTGTCTCTGTTTAGCTGCAGAAGGCCAAAGAGGGGGCTGCTGTCATGCAGCAGCGATGTGGCTCTTGTTCCTTCAGGGGCAGAGACTGTTGGTCTGCACTGAGCTCCCTCCAGACAAAGAGGCAGATAATTTAGCTGCTGGTAACTGACATAACCGAAAAGGAGTCCCTGTCTTAAAACTCAAAGCTGTGTGTGTCATGTGATTATAAAAGTCCAGTCAGTCAAGTGCCAAGCTGGAAGCTCTGGTTCACATCAAGCTATTTAAAATACATTTACTACTTGATAGAAGCAAAGTATTGACCATTTAATTCATATTGTAAAATTGAATGTCAGAGAAAGGGATAACATTTATTCACTGAGATAATTTTGGTGGAATTGAATCAGTATAATTTGTGATTATGCACGTTTACAGTGCATTACAAGCATCTATTGAATAAAATAACTTTGCTTCCTCAAAGGTTACAAAATCTTGTCCTGCTTTTGTATTCAGGAGTGTTACAAGACGATTTCTGAAAGATTATATTTCATTCTTCAATTTATTTTAGACACGTCATCCTGTGTTTATGGAAAATCTTTCTAGCCACTTAGCTATGAGTAAACCTGCTGCAGAGATCTCACTTAGATGCCTCTGCCATTACCAGCATCTTGTCTGAATCCAGCAGTGGATCTCCCCCCCCCCTGCTCTCCTTTGCTCTTTGCGGTTATTGATTTCTGTTCCTGGTACTTGCCTCTTCCTACATGATCATTCTTGCATACAGTAATATTTCTAGGGCACTAAGGCCCTGACCTTTGTACTTTACACGTTTGGTGGCTTCATATGCTGATAAACTGGAAATCAAAGACTTTTACAGCTGAACACTCTGTACTTACTCTGTACACAAACTGTACACAATAGCAGAAATGTTAAATATAAAAAAAAGTTCTTAATCAGTACTATCGACAAACATAGACATCTCTCAGCAGCTAGATATATGCAAATTTTAAAATTTAAAATTTAAATTTCCAAGAACAAAAATCGACAGTTATAAACATTTTGTAGGAATCAAACATACAAATAATGAAAACATTAGTAGAGTATATACAGTTTCATCCCATTTCTATAAATGTGATACATGCAGCACTGCTCTAGAGATTGCTGAGTCAGCAAAATGAAATATATAACATAGTGATCATAATTAAATATCTATGCTACTGTACCGCACTGAAAT
This sequence comes from Seriola dumerili, assembly GCF_002260705.1. Taxonomy (NCBI): domain Eukaryota; kingdom Metazoa; phylum Chordata; class Actinopteri; order Carangiformes; family Carangidae; genus Seriola; species Seriola dumerili. The sequence continues at coordinate 1,600,964 of NW_019174402.1, forward strand.
AAATGCAACACTATGCCTGGCTAACACCAGAGCAATACAACATCAGGTTTTATGTCATAAAGAATTCAATCTTTTTTTCTTTTTTTATTTAAACCAATGAAACACTATAACATCAGGATGAATGTTGTTATTCCCCGTACTGTTATTGTATCCAGACATTATAATTAGATTGCATAGCACTCAGGCTGAAATTACAATAACTGCAGGCATGATGTGTTTGAGTTTCCACATTCACCAGAAATTAACAGAGTGCAAAGCAATCAGGAGGAGATAATAACAGGTCACATGAGTTTTGAGATCTGACAGAGTACGCATATGTTCCTCCTGCATCACCAGGCAACAGTGCCAGGCTAACCCCACGTCCTCTTAGAAAGACAAGAAAGCTAATGGTGGCAACAAAGGCTTGTCCAGCAGACAGGACATTATCTCCTTTCTTTCCTTTCTTTTTATCATTTACCTATTCTCCTCTTGTTCTTCTCTTTCCCTATCTCATCATCCATTTTGACCAAAATCATGGTCATACCCCTCAGAGTTTTTTTCTGTAAAACTGAATTTGTCCTCTACAATATGTAAGCAATTATAGCACTTACGTTTGTGCTGGTTTTAAAAGTTGTCAATCAAACTCTGGTGCAGATCAAACAACCAGATGTTTGGGTAGTGACAGATTTTGGTTGAGGAAAAATATTCCCAAACTGTCTGAATATACAATATGAGACTTAACTGCACATCTACAATAAAAGTTCCTTGTATATTATACAATTTACATACATATTAAGTTTGGGAAAAAAGACACATTTATTCCATGTTTTCAGCTCTGACTTTGAATCAGTTCATTAGACCATATATGTATAAAAGTCTGAGAACACTTTCCCATTAATATATATATATAGAGTGCAACTGGAGACAGGCTTTTATATATATTTCAGTGGGCCACAAAAATAAATCCACTCATGTCCCGCTTGACAATGAACAAGGTGACTATTTTCCACAACAACTTTCTATCAGCCCCTCACCCTCCATCTCTCTCTCTGTTCTAATCAAGGGGTTGGAAACAGACTATTCTGAAACAAGAGGGGGAAATGACATGTCTTATAAATAGGTTTAGTAAAAGAACAGGACAATAAAAGCTGTTGGTCTGCAGCTTTTTCTGAGTGTGTGTGGAGGACAGGAAAAGACAATTGTATTCGGACTGTCTCTGTGTTTTCATGGTGGAAACAGAAAAAAAATCTGCCAAGCAAAATAAACATGAGAGGGGCTGGACGTGATTCATTCGCCCTCTGACACTGAGGTCAGTACTGTCTTTGAAAAAGGAGCTGTGGCAGTGACGATGTCTATGAGCCACATTTAAACCCAAGTTCACGGTGTGATCTTTGATGTGCTGAGCTACCATGACACCCCCGAACACAGTGTCTTTCAAACATTAAGCTGAAGCTCTCCCCATCTGCTGTCCTCTGCTAGGCGTCGATCCCTCTTGAAGGGATTTGAGTTGATGTAAATGTGTTTCAGCAAGGGGTAAAGCTCAGTTCCTGCTTCCTCTCTGCTACTGATGCTCTGTCCCCTCTGTCAGCAGCTAGACAATGCCTGATAAGGAATGAGAGAGTACATGTGTGTCTACATCTGGGTGTGCGGGTATGAGGGGACAGTACAAGGAGAACTGAGCAGGTTTTCTGTTTGTGTGTGTGTGTGTGTGTGTGTGCATGTGTGTGTGTGTCCAGACAAAGTGTGTCACAGTTTAAGTGCTGGGCAGTGGGCCACAGACACACTTTAAACCCACAGCCAAAGCCAAGGGAAGTGTCTAAACAGGCATATTGGAAGGCACAGGGTCAGTATGTATGTCTGTGTGCATATGTGTGTGTGTGTGTGTGTGTGTGTGTGTGTGTGTGTGTGTGTGTGTGTGTGTATGTATTATGCAGCCCTGTCCTGGGCAGGAAGCAGAGGAAAGAGAAACAGCACGACCATAAATGATAAAATAGAAAATAAATACTGTATGCGGCGGTCAATGTGCCACAAATTTGAACATTGAAACGATGCATCAATTTAAAATATTGATGTCGACACATTTTCAGTGTCTACTTCAGCCCTAATCACAAGTCCCCAGCAGAATTTAGCTGTACTAAATGGGTTTCTTTTAATCCCCATGAAGTAAACTAGGTTTCTTCTTTACATCATGTTTTACAAATCAAGTTACTGCAGGAAACTGACAATGACCGGAGGACTTGACTGCATGTAAATCAACTAAATGGGAGTACTTCCCATCATGCAGACCTTCTTGTCTGACATTTATGTAAAAAAGCAGACGTAAAGTAGATGCATCTTATCTTGTATCTGCCCCTCGGGGAGCTGAAGTTGAAATCCAGCTCGCTTATGCATTATGCTATTTGTTGGACAGCCATTTATCAATATTAATCACCTGACACTAAATACTGACTTGATTATTTTATTACAAGCTCGAGTGATTTAGGCCTCCACGGTAACAAATGTGTAATGTGTTGTGGCAAAACATATGGCAAGCTAATTTAATTCTAAATAAACAAAATTAACTGCTGATTGTTTAATTACACATGAAACGGTTGCATTAAGTGTGTTCACAGCTTTTGATTAAAGTGACCTGTCCTTTAATTTCATTCCATCTTATGGAAAGTGACATGTTTTAAACATTTGTTTTCTCAGTGAGACAAACCATTTGCACAAAGACACCAAGTCACACACACCCCACGCTTCAAATTGAATGAATACACTCTGCTGCATAACATATAACTTAGTGATAAAATAGAGCACCGGAGTATCTGCTCTCAAAGTCATTTGACGCATATCTTAGGCCGAGATGTTGCAAAGTTTTGTATGTTGAGGTCTATCAGGACACAATTAACATTTTAATTTGAAAAATTTGAAACGCTAGACTACTGTATATTTGTTCAACTGATAAATATTCAAACATGTATTGAAATGTCTGTTTTTTCACTTGTGCCAGATAAGGATGGATGTTACTTGCTTATATACTGACCTGATTAAGCAGTCTGGATGTGATTTTTGTATTTCTGCATCATTTACATTTATTAAGTCATGACAGTTCTTAGTGCCACAGCAATCCTTGTTCTTGTGTTACCTTACATACGTACTGGACCGGTACTCAGAGTTGTGGTATTTAAATCAGTATCGATACAGAAAAAAACGGATCGCTGCATCCTAATGTTATGATGTCACGATGGTAGACAGTCAAGATGACAAAACAAAAAGGAACTCTGAATCGCCCAAAAAATGATATTCTCCTCAGGTAAAAAGGATGAAATGTGATGAAAATTAAAGCAATGTAAATTAGGACAACAGGAGCAAACGCAACGTCAAGTCTAGTGTTGTATTTGTGATATGTTGAAAGGGAAAAAATATGAATAAATCATGACAGTGTCTTCAGTGAAGCCCTTGACATAAGATCAATGTGTTGCCTGTTGGCACTGGCTAGATGTTACGTACAATGTACAAATCCCATTTATTATGAAGTTGATATGTATGAAGGAACACAGACACAAGCAGCACATACAAGACAGAACTATGCATGAAGAAACACAGACAAAAAAAGAAAAATCCGACAATGTAACAACAGACAATGAAAACTGAGTGTGTTTGTTGACGTCACAGTGACCATCAGCAAATCAGATATCGCGCAGAAAAAACAATTTTTTCTCATTCCCCATTTTCTCTCCCACCCCTTCTCTTCTTCTTGCTTCTATTTTTGTACTTGAGTTTACTCTTTAAATCATTTTCTTCATCCTTCCTGTCAATCAACCCCCCCCCAAACCCCTTGTCTCTCATAGTGTAACCTTTATTATTCCTCCTCTAGACAAGCCTCACATGACGTCACTGTTAATGCTGTGGCCTACAAAGACGCCGGAGATAAATAAGTACACACTCAAACACTTGGTGAATGTTGCACACACTCATCACATCGTTCATCCCTCCTCCCTCCACACCTCATGTAGTCTTCCTACCTATCCCTCCTTTTTATTGCTTCACCTCATTACCATCTCTTTTCTCTTCTCTCCTCCTCCGTCGTTTGCTGGCACACCCCACACCCCACCCTCCTCCCGCTGTCTCCTTTTTCGCTCTCTCTCACACCTCTCTCGCTCTCTTTCTCTCTCACTCCTCCGCATCATGTGACTCTCAGCAGCAGTTGCCATGGTGACCATCCTCATTTCCCAGGAATGCAATCGTGTCTTATTCTCTCTCTCTCTGCCCTTCCCAACAATTCTGCCGCACCCTCCTCCATCAGCATCATCCTTGCCTTTCTTTTTTCTCTATTTTTCTCTTAATATATAGTATAGATATGTCGACATGTAATTTTCTGCATCATCTCTTGTTTTCAATTCAACTCGTATTATTGATACAAATGTTAGATGTACTGCCAAAGCATCTTGAGGTACACACACTGCCTCCATCACTCTCTCTCCCTGTGTCTGCCTTCGTGTCTTCTCCCCCTCCCTCCCTCTCTGTAGCAGTTGCTGAATAAGGGAAGTGATGAAATATTTAATTGTTGTTCAGCCTTCCTGTAGACTGCCCCAATGGAGCCCAAACACTCACTTACACAGGCACACACATAGATATATATTTACGTGTGTGTGTGTGTGTGTGGGGGTGTATGTGTGGTCCATGCCTTGCTCCACTGGAGCTTCCGTTGCCACCCTCACAGGGCATCCTGCAACCACACCCAATATGACACACATACACACACACACACACACACACACACACACACACACACACACACACACAAAGAAAGGAGGTGGGGGATATGGGGCATGTACAGTGGAGTGGATCGTTAAAATACACTTAGTCAATAACAGCATGAGAGCGCAGTAAACCACAGTAGCAAATGGTGGATGTGCAGTGAGCTTTATGAGCATGTGTTCACAACATTCAGGCTCTGATCTCTGTTCATTTCTGCTGGGAGAGCTGCTTCACTGTACACTTCATAGCTGTTTTGAAGAGAGTCTGATCCACCAGTTTAGTGAATATTTGCTTCGTCATCCATTCTTCAGCCAGTTACGAAGAGGAGAACTGTATCCAGCTTCCAGCAATAGTTGTACCAAAATGCTGAGATGATTATCAGACTGTTTGGTTCCGATCAGGATTTAGAAACATTTCATTCAAATTCTGTTGACAATCGTGGGCTTTAATAATTACTAAGGATGGTTTTGTTTTTTATCTTTCGCTAAAGTTTCAACATTAACTGTTGCTTATTTAGTCATGAACATTTGAGTGTGTATTCAATTTAACTTGCGGCATAATACCCTGAACTTGCATGTATTTCTTGGCTTTTTGGTTCATTTCTGAACACAAGTTTCATTTGGTCTGTTCTCACACAGGGACGAGTATAACAAAGGATTCCTGAGAACAAAGTTAGTGGCTTTGTGGAGTTATGTTGCTATGGAGCTGATGTTCTGCTCTGTTTTCTCACACCAGCACACACACACACGCACACGCACACACACACACACAAAAGATGTGCAATACTTAATTTAATTCCGGGTTTAATGTGCGCAGGTGTGCCCATGCACACATCTAGCACAACAACATGCTCACCATGATACAACCCACATTCCAGACATCAACCAAACACACTGTCAGCTGTGTGTACACACAATCAAACATTAACTAACAATATTAAATTAATCATTTACCTGCAATTCTCATGACATAAACGTCACACCCAGTGTAATTATTGGTTGACAGTGAAAATGGGTCACAAGTTTAGTAGTTGAGGAGGCCTGTATTGCAAGCATTCATTCCCTGCAACCCCCTACACACACATACATCCGTCAGGATCTCCATCTGTCTTTGTCAAAAGCCATTCTTAAAAAAGGCATTTGACTCTGCTCTCTTTTTTGTGAGACTGTGGTTGGTTGCGTCACACACACACACACACACACACACACACACACACACACACACACACACACACACACGATAAATAAATTGTTTACACACTTTTACTTGTAAACACATAATATGTCATATTTTAAAATGCAATAGACAATGAAGACCGTCATTGTAAGTCAATCTACTAATGTACAGTAGGTGATCCACTGCTTCCCATCTTTTGAAGTTCCCTTAAGATGGGTTGGAAAATTATGTTTATCATTCTATTCTTTTGATAGTGTGCATTGCTTATTTATTCTGCTTTATCCTCATATTCTAATGTGATTTTATTCTCCCACTTGTTCTTCTTTGCAGAACAGCCTTATTCCCCACAGGGATGAATAAAACTTGAAATTCTCTCCATATCTTTCTGTGTTTTTCCCACCTCAGATTTTCTGTCTCTTTCAAGCTAATTCCCATCCCTCTATCGCTTTAACTGTCACCCTATGAGCTCTGAGCTCTCTCTCCCAGTTTCTCTCTTGTTGTGTCTTTGGAGTATCAGTCTCTCGCCTAATCTGCCTCTCTGTCACTCACTGTCTCTTTCTTCTCACACTTCATCTATACTTAGATCCAGGAGTGAGCTGTCACCCCCCCTCTTTCCAAACATACCTCTTCCTCTGAGTCTATTGGTGAACACACACACACACACACACACACACACACACACACACACACACACACACACACACACACACTATCCTGACAGTCATCAAAAACACAGTGAATATTAAATAAACCCAGATGAAACATTAAATGAAAGTTGCTCGATCAAACACTGGAAAACCGAGAGGTAATGGAGCTCAAGTCACTCCCAGCACATCTCGGTACTTTGGCACATGGGAGCTGTTATATAAAGCAAAGATAAACAAGTGAAGAAGAGCTGCAATATTTAGGATAACAAGTAGTTCCTATGTTTGGGTGTTGGCTGTCTGGCAGTTTAGCAGGCTAATTATACACATTATAGATGTGTCTATTGCTGCCTGTGTGTGTATTTGTGCCCTGCTGTCATCTATGCCAACCATCAGCGGTGAGGATTCTTAAATTATAATGTTTGTTCGTCACCTGGGTTGTGCCAAAGTTCGGCGGTGCTGCGAGCCATTTGGTTCCTATGCACTTCCTGTAGCTCTTGAAAAAGGACAAAGTTCGCATTTGTCAGTAAAGCATTTTTAAAGTAGGCATAACTGGGATATTCCTGCTTTTGATATTTATGGACAGGGTTGTGATTGTCTCCTGGAAAGGAATGACCTTGCCCCTGAGATGAGGAGGCAGCAACTAAAGATTTCATTCCTGAATGGGTCAAATCAGTTCTCATTCAGACGGCATGAGGCATTTTTCACTATTTTCTGACATTAACAGACAAAATTATTAAAAAAAGGAAAATAACCAGTTGATTAGACCAGTTTTACAGAAGTCAGAACTGTAGCAGTCGAACTTAGGTTCATATCTCAGCTGTTCTCAACCTTCAGGTCATGAACATCAGTGAGTCACAAGATCATCTGTGAATGGGGGCTGCACAAAGTAGCTTACTTTGTCTGAATTTGTGTTCAGATGACTGTACCAAAAGAGACAACACATTCAGGCTGATCAATGCTCTGGAAAAGTATGAGGGGTTGTTATGAAAATGAAAAAAAAGGAAATGAATACTTTTATGGATTTATTGTGAGTGGTCTTCGTCTGGAAAGGTTTAATTAGCCTTTCTTTTCTAGCCCTTTCACTTAATGCCGCTTAGTTGAATCCCAATTCAATAACACATTTGTTTTCCTTACATGCAGCCCATCAAAGCAGAAGTATCAAATGTGAATCCATGCAGTAACTATAGCATTAAGCTGATGTAATACAATCTCCGTGTTTGATGAGAGAGCGAGGCAGAAAGAGAAGGAGAAAAGGAGAAGAGAGAAAATAGGGCAAGGGTATAAAAATGAAAAGGGAGAGAATTTGTTGGGGCCCCCCCATTCCAACCAATGGGATGTGAATAGACATGGCCAAAACACAGCATCCAATCACGTGAAAGATAGGTGGTCAGGTGACTGCATGGCTGCATGATCCATGGAGGTGGCCGGCTAGCCTGGTTGCTATGGTAACTGGTTGGTATCCTAGAGACTGTCAAAGGGGCTTATAGACAACTGGATGGTAAGACAAGCAGAGAAACGAGAGAGAGATGGAAAAGAAGAAAGAACCTCATCCCATATCTCATATTGGAGAATTTAGACAAGCACACAGACACTTAACTACATATAACTGTGTGTATGTGTGCATGTGTGTTTTTGGAGTTATCTGGCCTTTAGCGATAAGAGCTGTTGAATCAGATTATCTTATTTTCACAGCTACACAGACACACACACACACACACACACACAGTAGAGAAAGCACAGACAGAACGACCACAGTCAGGCCCAATGCTTCATTGAACTATAAATAATGACAGTCCACACACACAAACACTCAAATACACAAATGCTTGATGAGCCCAGCCTAGATATGCCTGTGTATGTATGTGAATCATCTGTCAGTGAAAAAAGTTATGCAGACTGCGTATGCATTAGTGTGTGTCATCTCATCCTGAGAACAAACTGAACTACATTTCTTATGTACTGATTTTTCCCTAGAAATGTTTAATAACTGCCTTTCTGTGCATTTTCTGTGACTTTTTTTTAATACCATATCACCATGGTTCATTTTTTATGCTGATATGTTCATGAATAACCAATGTTTGACATTAATATGATTATTGAGAAGTGAATGCATAGTAAATGATGATGATAAATGCATCAGGGATAGGGTATAATGAACCTCCTCCCTGTGGTTTACTTTTCTCTTCCTGCAAAGTCAGTCCTGACCACTGAACTTTTGAACCACTTAAAGATGAGCTTGTATCTGTTTAATGTTCTCCTTTAAGAATTTCATCTATACCTCTTTGAGTAACAGGTGATGTTAGAGGTTTGGTGACATAGGGACAATTCACAGAGACAGTTAGTAAACTACCGCAGCTAGCAATGCAGGAACATGCTAATCCAAATCAGTCACAATAGCTCTCTGAGCCTCTTTTTATTTTTTCTGTATTAACTTCACACTAAACACATCATTTTTATTAAATAAGGATTTCATGGAGGGGAAGATAAAGCTCTCTGAGCCGTCTTGTTTGCTAAATGTTACTGACTTAGTGACTTCCTCCATTTTGGACTCTGGTTCTCTGTTTCCTTAAAGATCAGCACTGTCATGACAAGTTACTGTTCATACACTGATCAATGGCTAAAATTCATCTGTCAAATTTCATACAGATGTTGAATACAGAAGATTCATGCAGATTTACTCTGCCACTGAGAGAAGAACTCATTTTGTTATTTTACATGCTCATGTGACCGGGCCTTTATCCAGGAAAGTTTTTGAGTGGCAGCCTGTGTAACACACGGATGTTATTCATACTTTCTTTCAACGGGTTTAAGACAAAACGGAAAATGCCTATGCACGTGAAGAAGAGCTCTCCACCGTGTGTGTGTATGATCGGGGGTTGTGGATCCCAGTGAGTGTGTGACAGCTGATGTAGGTGCAAAGTCATGAAAATGCTGGCACTTGTGTGACTGCAACACTCATGTTAGCATGATAATACTGTGCTGTGTTAGTATGTGCGTGTGTGCGATGTGTGTCAATGCTGTGGGCAGTATAAGACTAGAAAGCAGCAGTGATGCACTAGCTGCTTGGCTGACTGGGTGCTTTAACACACACACACACACACACACACACACACACACACACCCACACACACACACCCACACACACACACACACACCTTCCATCTTTTTTTCACATTTCTCTGTCTCACCACTCAGCCCATTACTCCAGTCTATTCAACAGCCCCCCTCCCCCCTCTCTGTAGGAAGGCTGAAGAATGGTGAGGAGAAGAAGCTATGGACAGAGAACAGCTTAGCCACACACAACCTCACAGAGAGAGAGAGAGAGAGAGAGAGAGAGCGCTGAGGCGTATTACTGTGTGCATGACAGAACTCATACAGGACTTACTATAGCAGTGAACCAATAAAGGACACATGAGACCATACAGACATTAAGTCATACTCTCTCTTTTTCTCTATCCTGCAGCACCTTCCCTTTGAGTCACCTTTTTCATTACAACAGCCTCCAGTTCAGTCTTTATCTTCCATTCATACTAAGGCCCTCAGCTGCTGCACAGTGACTGTCACAAGCCCTGTGAGTGTGTTAAAATACATGTGCTGAGCGGAAACAATGCAAGCATAAAAACTGAAACTGTAACAGTAAATAAAAGATACATAAATTATTTATCTGAGCTGATATAAAAGAAAAGGTAAAAAAAAAAGCCACTAGCGCAAACATGAAATTCATCTGTATGTCTGTGAAATATTTGGTTGTAGGGGCTTGATGGCAAAGTGACATCTTGCAGGGCTAGTGGGTAAACTACTAACCGCCAACACACTAGTCAGCTGGGAACATCCACTAGTCACTCACAACAGCTCCTCTCTCTATTTTCTCTGTACACTGTACCATTTATTCCCTCTTGGCATGTTGGTCTTTTGATTGTTAGAACAAGCTACGACAGCTTCTTCCATTTTGAACCCTCCTCCTCTCTGTTCCCTCAAAGGTTTGGGCTGTCAAGACAGCTTGCTATTTGTCAAATAGAGATTGACAAATTTACTTTGCTCGACAGACTTTTCTACGAATTCTACTGAAATTACTTCGTTTTGCCGCAAAATTGGGCCACATGCTCATGTGAGCAGGCCTCTGTTTCTGATCAAGACATTTGTCTATATGATGCATTTTTGCTTTTCCCAATCCAGAAGAGAGATCTCTCTCTTGGAACCTGTTTGCAAGGGTTGATGGCACATCTCTAACAAAAGTGTGGTTAAACTTCACTGGAGTCGATGCTGACGATGTTTGTTGCCACAAGTGAAACAACTCTTCAATCTATCGAAATATCTAGCGTCATTCAGGTGGAGAAAAGCACAGTTTTCTGGATTCAATTTATTACCAGGACAATGTACCATGTCCTCCTAAGGAAAGGAGGAGGAGAGAAGAGAGGACAGAGGATGAAAGGGAGGGAGAAGGACAGTGAGACACACTGAGAAAGAGGGAAAGAGGGAGGTAACTGAGGATGGTTGAAGGGTTTCAGTTAAAAATCCAGACACGTTGGGGCCCTTGTCATTGCTCAACAACACATGCACGCACGCACGCTTGCACGCACATACACACACACCCTTGAGCCTTTTCTCCCCAAGCTGATCAATAGAAGCACCACTTAAGATTGCAGCACAAAAAGAGCTGGAGAGAGAGGGAGAAAAGAAGCCTCCTGAGGAAGAATTAGGACTGATCCAACAGTGAGTGCTACTTAAATCCTCAACTGCAGTTTACAGTATATGCACATATGCAGTATCCTGTGTATAGGCTGACCAATGATATTCTAAAGTTATTTACTACACCATACAGAACAGATGTCTGTATGAGGTAGGGATTAAACATTTGAAGACTAACACAGTGCTATACTTTTATACTGACTGATATCGCAGTTGGAATTCATATTATTTTCTGTAAACCAAAATTCGGGCCTGTATTTTTGGTGTATATACCAAAGATATGTTTGCATAGCACCAATCATAATCACAGACTTCCATGTTCTCCCAGAAGTTTTGTTGAGCCAAGCTAAAATTTGAGGCTTGAGTGGTATCAATATTTTATAATTATATTGTTGTAATTTATGTTACAGGTATAAGTGGTGCTGCCAGTTAACAGCAGTTCAAAGTTTTATTGTTCACATGCCAAAGTACAATGTACAATAAGCAAAGCAGTGAAATGAGGATCCAACTTGGCAGCAAGGTAGACTGTGCAAAACTGCAAAAAAAACTGATGTAGCTTACATTTGTTAAGATACTGATAAATAATATTCCATTACAATCATGGCAATCACAAGTGCCATTACACATATTGGACAATAGCTGCTCTGGCAAGTTAATTGACAGTACCAATGAAAAATATCTGATATCTGACTGACAACCCTTAATCATAAGGGTGACAGGTCTGTATTGTACCTTCACAGTCTAACAGGACATGGCTTCACAGCCCCAAATCCTTACAATGATGATATGATGGGTTTAAAAGTATAAAGAGCAACAGACAAGCTGGTGTCACTCTTTCACACTTGACAACTACTGAGCTACCTCCTAGCCACCTGTCTGAAATTGACATGACGCGAGTATGCAAAAAAAAAAAACGCGGTGTCATGAATGGTAAAAAAAAAAAAAAGGACCAATCCTTATGTTTTTTTTCAAACATCAAAAATAACAGGGGAATTTCTTCTTCCATAAAACTATCTTTGGGTAGCTTAAATGAGCAGACACTCACATACAGAGATCTGTACGTATGCTGTTTGTCCAGCTCACAGAATTAACATTATTTTGCTTTTTTTTTTTTTGCATTATATTGCAACATTTATTTTTGCCACAGTTGAGTAAATTTTCAGCTGCTACAGCTTAAGACACAGTTAATTATGCAAATTAAATCCTAGCTTTTGCAATTTTACAGTTTCACTCTTTCAAATGGCAATTTTGATATACAAAGGATTAATTGTTCAGCCCTTGTGATATGAGCAAGACATTCTAATTAATCAGGCTAAACACGATCAACTACAATGCAATTCTCACTTTTTGCCTTTCCATCAAAAAACAACTTTTTTTTTTTAACTATTGTGAAATGAGTCTGTAATTTCCCACAGGACAACGTTGCCAAGTCTGCGTCATCATTTATTAAAAAAAAATGTGTTCCATCCCTGTTTATTGCATATTACATTTTCTTTATAAATAAATGGATGTTTTAGTTAGATAGATTTATGAAGTGATAAAACAAAGATGGTAGGACAACTGGACAGATATATGGATGTTTTCGTTTCAACATGCATGCACGCACACACGTGCGCACACACACACACACACACACACACACACACACACACACACACACACACACACACACACACACACACACACAAGGGACACCCATTTAAGGGTAAATTATTTATGAACAGACAGATGCAGCTTTTTATGAAGTTAATAATTGAAAAAAGATGAATTAGAGGGATGGGGGAGGAAGAGTGAGGGGAAGAACTGGAGAGAAGAGGAGCGAAAGAGGGGAGAGACAGGAAGGGAGAGGAAATAGAGATGATCTTTTTTAACAGAACAATTTACATTAAACCAACTCAAAATGGAGGGCTGGCCTCCTCACCCTCCTTTCCTCTTACTGTGTCATCTATATTTCTGTTCTGATCTATATCTCTCCGTCCCTTGACCTTCCTCTCCTTTTCTTCATTTTTTTCCACATCAATATCGGTCATCTTCATTTCCTCTTACGCCCCTTGTTCACTCTCTCTCTCTCTCTCTCTCTCGCTCTGTGTCTCAGGCGTCCTTGTTACCATGGCAACGCCAGACATCATATTTTTACATTAGGTTCTAAATTCACCTGATGGTTATCATAGTTATGAAAAAACAAAACTATCGGACTGTGGTACACAGTGTGGGCATTAATCAGTGCTGTGTGAGATGTGGCAGGATAAAGTAACCCTATAGTTGCATCATGCTGCTGTCTACCAAACCCCCAGAGGGATTTCAGCTGATGAAAATTTTCACGTATTAACAGAAAACACTTCATGCCATGGCAGTGAGGCTGCCTTTGCATCATCTGTTAGGAACAGTGCAACCAGCAGTGTAAGGCTACTTATTGAGGATAGTGCATGTCTGAGACTGTGTGTGTAAAGGTATGGCATAGTGAAGGTACAAAAAAAAAAAAGTAGGGACACCTGTCTCTGATAGCAAGCTGATGTGGTGTGTGTCAGTATGTGAGTGTTTGAGAACGTGTGTGTGCTAGTGAGTTAGATAATGGTGCTCTTGAGATGGACAAAAATACAGCTGTATCGACCAAGGACAGGAAGAGAGAAGGGCAGAGAGAGAGGGGGGTGGGGGGGAGAAAGAAAGAGAGAGGGGGAGAGAGAGAGGGAGAGACTCATGCTGATGGTATCTGCTAACCTTCAATTAGCAGCGGTAGTCAGCAGGGCATTGATTAGCCTCTAAATGCCAGAGCAGTGTGCAAACACCAACATCCAAAGAGAGAGAGAGACACACACACGCACACACACACACACACACACGCACACACACACGCACACACACGTGCACATGCACACACTAATGCCACAAGTAAATTCATAGGGATTAGATGTTGAAAGATATGATTGGTGAAATGAGGATCAAGAATAATGAATGAATTCTGTTGTAGCTTCCAGCCATGATGCAAGTCCCACATCTGCATTAATCCTGAATGATGAGCAGTGACAGTGGCTTCGTCCACCAAAGATATCATCATATTTCCTTTCAACATGTGTCAGAGGGATGTACAGTATATATAGCAAATCTCAACAGAATTTTGAAGTTGTTTACTGCAGGGATTTTGTATAGGTTAGTATTAAGACTGTACAGGTGTTAATGTGATAGTCTCTACCATCCGGTGTATATTGTTAATAGCAGCTTCTTCTCAAACTGATTTCCTTGCTTGACCAGACCTCTCTGAGTAATTTCAATTAGGCTGTACAGCATGGTCCTGCACTGAAACTGCCCTCCTTAAAGTAGTGCCACCTCTCAGAAATAATCAAGTTCTTTCTTACCTTTGTGCTGCTTTTGACCCTTCAGACCATTAGATATTATTGGAAAATCTTAATCAGTGCCTGAGCAGCTTTAGTTTAACTTTGAAGTGGTTTTACTCCAAAGTGAGAGGATGTTTAGTGAGAGTTGATGTATATGGATGACTGACGCAGAACCCCAAAGACTGGAAAATAAAGCTCCAGAGACAGGAACTTGTCCAGCTTTAATGGCTTCACATTAATTCTATTGACTTTGCAGGTATGAGGCATGTTACATATAGTACATACAGTACATTTGGTATTCATTGTTCTGTTTGCCTTCAGTCTTCTCTCGTCTCAGCCGTTTTTTTTTGTTGTTTTAATCTCAGCCTTCCTCTGTCATTTGTTTTCTTTCTCTAACTGCTATTCTCTCAAGCTCTCAATCTGTCCAGCTTTTACTGTGTGTGAGCAAAGATGTGTTCCTCAACAAACAGAATTAACAGCATGCTGACTGTGTTGCTGTCTGTGTGTGCGTAAATGTGAGAGGTAAACTGTGTGTAAATGTGGCTATAAGGACTTGTACGCCTGCAGCAAAACATCAACTTTGCATATCATATACCAATATGTGACTGTCCTTGTGTATATGTGGACTGTGTCATCTCTGATGGTGTGTGGGTGTGTGCCTGTGAGTGCATCTTTGTGTGTGTGTGTGTGTGTGTGTGTGTGTGTGTGTGTGTGTGTGTGTTGGTGTGTGTAGCTATATATCTGGGTAGACAGTGCCAAGCTGGAAAACAACTGAGTCAGAGTTTCATTACCTGGTCAGACAGCACCAAGACCAAGCACTCATACATTATGCTGCCTGGCAGACACCCACACACACATAGTTTATTGGTCACAGGTTTGGAAAGGCACTTTTGTGTGCGTGTGTGGAACACACTCATATAGCCATTTTCCACCGCTCGACTCTACTCGCCTTTTTTGTTTTCCGTCAGGCAAAAGTTGTGGATAGTTGTGGACACTTCCTGGTCGAGTCGAGTGGAGTCCAGTTGAGTCTTCTGATGACCCAAGAACATTTTGATCATAGAAACACCCATCTGACTTGGAATGATCCACTCAGCTTCAACAGAGTAGTGACAGCATGGGCTAAACCACCTCAGAGATGAGGAAAATGACAACAACAAAGTAAACTCATCACATTACTTATGTGATGAAGACATGAGAGAGGATTTCATCCACAGATTATATTTTTTGTACAATTTAACCACTTTCATTTATGTCAGCTATGAGCTGCTGTAATGACTGCAAATTCCTTCCTGATGTAAGCAAATTAAAATCAGAATTTCAGAGATTGTGCAAATGTTAACTTCAGTTTCCTCTGGGCATGCTGTCAACAGTATCTTGAGCGGACAGCCTCTACATGATCTAGAATCAAACCACTAATAGACATTTTTCAACACAGCCTCCAACACCAATTTGCAGCCAGGCCACAAAATCCATACTTCAGTCACCATGAAGACAGACCACCAAACGCTCAGTGTCAGCGTGTTGACAATCAGCTCATGGATGGGTCTCCTTATAACCCTCCCGCCCTGCTCACCCCTGACCCCAGCCATGCTGTCCACCTCTGCTCCAACTCTGCTGGCCAAATCAAGGACAACCAAAATCCAGCAGTGATACTGAGGATGACAGAAACAGAGAACAGCTCTCTTTTTCCTGGGCTGACAAGAGTGATAAGGTCGGGAAGGTCACCAAAAGTTCAGTTCTGACTTGCAGCAACTCAGAGATGAGAGCAGATGTCTGGCATTTACAGGGCCCCTGCCTCACCCTTCTGTTCGCACCTCCACCGGCAGAAGTAGGTCCTACGTCTGCCATTCCTTTCCAAACCCTTGTTTTGATTGGTGCTTGAGTGAAAAAGTTGTACTCAACCTACTTACTGCTGCAAATGTAACAGTTAACAGTTGAATTACTATTTATAAACATGATATATGTAACTAAAACTTGATTGCTCCAATCCTTACTGAAGAAGTCTACTGGCCAGTTCTTCAATATTGAAAAGAGCTCCATTTGAGAACCGCATGAATAGGCAAGTCTCTGTGCTGACCTCACAACACAAAAATACACAGCAACAATGGGTGTGAAATTCAATAGCTGCAACCTTTTTACCCCTTCAGTTCCTATAAACAGACACATACATACACACATCACATACACATAAAATGGCACACAACACGTACATGTACACACACACACACACACACACACACAGCCAATGCAGCCACTGCACTCTGCCAAATGCCTGGTTTCTAAATAAGAGGCAGTCATGAAATATAGATTAAAATGTCCTTCATAATTTACATCTACAAGGCACAGCAGGCACACACACACATGCACATACACACCCACACTACCGTTGCCCTCTCTCTGTGTGTGCACTGTATGTGTGTACAGGGAAATGGGAAAACTAGGACACAACAGCTTAAAAAGGAAAGGGAGGAAGACAAGAAAAAGAAACATATGAACAAAAACTGTTCCCTCTCTGTTACCAGGTATGACCACTTCTCTCCCTGTGCACCTGACCTCTCTTCTCTGCAATTACTCCTAATACACACACACACACACACACACACGCACACACACACACACATGTGAATGATGTCCACTCATTGAAATCATTCTTCTCACATCAAAGAGTGATTCAATTTTGATTTAATACTGTAAGTCAGTTGCTTTTAGGTTTGTAATTACAGCAGTGTTTTTGTCAGTGAGGCAGAGATTTAAAGATTTTTGCCTCTATGTGTGTGTGATGGCTGGCTAACCAGCCTAGTGCTTAGTGAGAGCAATAACGTGACCACCATCTGTCTTAATATCTGCAGTTGATTCACCAGCATTAAGCTACAGCAGCATAGACCATGTCAACCTCCACAGTGTGAAGCAGAGGAGAGACAATAAAAGAATGAAAGAGAAAGAAGAGGCAAAGAAAACAGAAAATGCAAGATAAGAAATAAGAATGACATAAAGCAGAGGTGTAAAGCCAGATTTCAATGACATAAATTCTCACTGCTTTGAAACATTTGGCTTTTAGTAAAATATTTTGTAAACAAAGATGGATTGCTATGAAATTTGGTAACACATTTATGTTAGGGGGGGGCCAATTCATCCCGAGGGGGGGCCATGAATGTTTGTACAGCAATCCATTCAATAGTTGTTGAGACATTTCACTAAAAACTAGGATGAGGATCATTAAAAGTCATTAGGATTCACTCTCTGGGGATCATGAATGTCTGTAAGAGATCACATGGAAATCCATGTACCGGTTGTTGTGATAGTTCAGTCTGGAGCCATGCTGAAAAAACAGACACAGTGTCTAAAACGATTGATTTATGACATTTATGTCCCCCTCAGGATAAAATGCCATTTCTCTGGTGGCCACTCAAGTGCCACCATCAGATCAAAATGAGCATTTTTCCAATACTTATTATTGGATTTGGTTTATGACCAAATACCTGCAAAAATCATTCACATCAGCCTCAGCTGTTCTTTGTTTTTAGGGGTAATTAGCAAATGTTAGCACGCTAACACGCTCAACTAACATGGTGAATATGGCAACAACATTATACCCACTTAACATGTTAGCATTGTCATTGTGAGCATGTAAGCAAGCTGACGTTAGCACTTAGCTGAAAGCACCACTGTATTGAGATACAGCCTCACAGAGCTGCGAGTCTTGTGCAGCATTTCTTTGCGTGATGCTTCTGTAACTTCTTTAACAGTTTGTGCTGTTCTGTTTCTAATCTAGATTGTGGCTCTGACAAAACTCATTCTGCTGGTTTATAGTACAGTTGTCTATCAGAGCACAAAGCACTGCGCTGCCACAGAGCCTTGCTTTAATTACGTTAGTGTCTATTTTGAGACGGGTATAATTAACAGGCTACCTACGTTCTCAATAGTAATGTGCTATTCATGGGATACTAGTAGAGCACATTCAAATGTCAAAACTTGCATCCATGTGACAACAAATGTAAAAAAAAAAAAATATGTGTTTTTCTCATATTGTTTTCATAACTTTGTGGCTTATCAGTAGGTGTATCAATTCCAACCAACAACATCGTCATATATTTTTGAACATCTCCCTGTTCATTTTGCATCAAATACAAACTCAAATGTTGAGGCTACCCTCACTAAATCTCATTAAAAAGCGATTTCTTTTTAAATTGATTTTTTAAACTAATCAATTCCAAATCAGGTTATCTGGTTCCCTTAACCACCCTCTGAAAACCATACTTTGGAAAAATGATATGTTAATCTTATAGTCAGGTGTCTATTTTTAGCCTGGCCTAATTAGCTGCACCGGCAGTTGGCTGACAGATTGAACACAGAACAGAAAAGAATTCAG
The DNA here is from genome assembly GCF_002260705.1 of Seriola dumerili. NCBI lineage: Eukaryota > Metazoa > Chordata > Actinopteri > Carangiformes > Carangidae > Seriola > Seriola dumerili. Next base: position 1,619,899 of record NW_019174402.1, read on the forward strand.
GCACAACAACATAGAGAAATGTTTGTACAGAGACGTCTAAACTGTACGACGTACAAACACTACATGACACAATATATTTTCTGACAAACTGTCTATGTGAGGAATTTTTCAAACTTATATCAATCTTGAAAGTTCAATGAACACTTTGGCTGTCACTGACTATCGTTTATCAGTTTGTCAGTACACCATATGTTTTCTACCATGGCATATATATAGTCATGAGTGATGAGTCATTAATAAAAGCACTTTTACAGTAGATGAAATAACCACATATTTTCTCCTAATCCAGTGAATTAAATATCTGATAAATCCACGTAATTCTTCACATGGATAAAAAAATCTTATACGGAAAATCCAAATGCAACACTGCTCACAGTGGCATCACAAAACCAGAGCTATTAAAGGCATATCTTGGTATTAACAGTAAGGCAAAATCTCTTCCAGATGACAAATTTATTTCACCTTATGGCATATACTGTATCATCCCATCGCTCCGCCCTAGTGTGTGTGTGTGTGTGTGCGTATGTTTGCAAACAGCACCTACTGTATACAGAACAATACACTGTATCTGTGGTCTGAACAGCAGCAAATGAAGACTTTCTGCTTTTGCAGAGAAATGGAAATGTGATGACTTTAATGCAGGGTGCTTCATCAACCTGTATTCTATAAACCCAGACACACACACACACACACAGGCTACGTGAGGCATAGGGATGTGCCAATGTGCAAACCCCTAAGGACCGACTCCCATGCTAACTCCCTCCCTCCCTGTGCACCTTTTCTCTCCTCCATCACTCTATTCATCATGCTTTACACCTAAGGGAGAATATTTCATTTCTTCTCAGCCCCTCCTCCCCTCTCTCTCTCCCTCTCAGGGGAGTATGGTCCATGTTCTATCTCTCTCAGCACCTGAGATCCCAGCCCCTGTTGTGACTTACACACATCCCTTAACAGAACTCTACTACTGGACACACACACATATGTAAATGGCGGTTTGCCTTCATGGCTGACTGATCGCAAACTATCTAAGTGACTGACATAAAACTATTTATTTTAGACAAAATAACCATTCCAAACTATTCTGTTGTGTTTTGTTGTCTGGGTGGTCTTGCGGAGAAAGAGCAAACACTAATAGATACATTTATACAGTCGTTGATCAGCCCCCTTTTCTTTCTTTCTCTCTCCACACCATTCTTTACAGAAATATACTGTAGGAATGATTATTAATTTTAACAAAGTTTGAAAAGGTTATGATCACACTACACCTGGCGGGCACCTTTTTTGCTTTGCCCTTTACCTTTCTGTAGTAACATGTCAGATTCTCAATCTCGAACTGGCCTAAATCTCTAAATTCTCCTCTGGTCACTTAGAAGTCAGCTTACACACATACAAGGTTTTCAGTCGTTCTACAAAGTCATGAATGTGTGTTACATTTCTGGAAGCGTGAGTTTTTTCTGTGCTTAGAAAACCAACACTAATGATTGGCGGCCTGGGTAACCAGGGGCGACAGTAGCAAGGCATCATGGTCCTGTTCTTAGCAGCGCGGTGTTGTGGCATGGTGTGGTGAGACAGGTCCATGTGCCTGTCATATGATGCTGGCAGCACCAGTCTGGCAAGCGCAGTGAGGAGGTTAGCGAGAGAGAGGCTGTGTGTTTGTGTATGTGTGTGTGTGTGTGTGTGGGTGTGTGTGTGTGTGTGTGTGTGTGTGTGTGTGTGTGTGTGTGTGTGTGTGTGTCTGTGGTTTTAGAGAGCTACAGGGCAATTCATGGAGCTCTGGTAGAGAGCTAGTTGTGTGTGGGTGTCTGTGTATATGTTGCCTTCCCTAAAGGACCTTCTCTGAGCCTTTCTGATGTTATGCACTGTGACGTGTTTTGCAGAGTTTATCTAAAAGGCACTGTTGGTTCGCGCACACACAAACACACACACACACACACACACACACTCACACACACACACGAAAGACACAAGGGCAATGCGATGAGAGGCTGTAGCTAAGTGAAGTCAAAAACGCACTGAGTGGGTCTCATACACATGGACATACACCCCATGTGTTTCTTCTCAGAACTAACCTTGTCCTTGATGGCTGATAATAGCAGAAATGAGAAGCATCATTCTGTCTTTAACATCTTTAACACTTTTCATCACTCTATTTGACATTATCTCACATAAAACCTGAACGCCCTGTGACAAATTGAATGAGACTTCTCATTCCTGTGAACAATATGTAGAGCTTTTTTTTTTGTTGTTGTTTTTGTTTAAACAAAATTCACTTCTTCCAGCCTCTTGGACATTCATATTTGATGATTTTCTTTGTTATACGTGACACTACACATATACGAATAACAAGACTAAAACACTTACAGAAGCATCATGCAAAGAAATACTGAATAACACTAAGGCCTCAATTATACTCCCTTGCAGGCGCGCACACAGACAGCTGCAGACAGTTGCGGACACCACAGACACATGGTTGTTATGATACTTTCTAAATTTACGCAGACCCTCGTGAACTTGCAGATGCAGAAAGTATAACGCTGCACAACAGTTTTTTGAGATAGCATACAAACATGTTCACAATTACAATGCTAACATGCTAATGTTTAGTAGATAGGTTCCTCTTGTTCACCATCTTAGTTTACTGCGTTACCATTTCAAGTATTGCACAAATTTAAATTCTGACTCAATGATGGCGTCTGAGGAAAGGTCAACGGATCAAGTTACAGCAATTCATCCCGAGGGGGGGCCATGAATGTTTGTACAGCAATCCATTCAATAGTTGTTGAGACATTTCACTAAAAACTAGGATGAGGATCATTAAAAGTCATTAGGATTCACTCTCTGGGGATCATGAATGTCTGTAAGAGATCACATGGAAATCCATGTACCGGTTGTTGTGATAGTTCAGTCTGGAGCCATGCTGAAAAAACAGACACAGTGTCTAAAACGATTGATAATCAATCAAATGATCCACATGTCATCTAACCTAACATTTTAATGACACACTCTTGGGGAAATGTATACTACTTGTTTCCTCCTCAGTAAGTATCACTGAGATGTTGCTGAGTCAGACATCCATCCATTTTCTAAACCGCTTAGCCTGTTCAAGGTCACAGGACACTGGCGCCTATCCCAGTATGCAGTGGTTGCCAGTCTATCACAGGGGCTGGAACACACAGACAGACAGATTTATACTCACATTCACACCTACAGGCAATTTAGAGTGGCCAATTAACCAAACCTGCATGTTTTTGGACGGTGGGCGAGTGAGGAGAACATGCCAACTGTACACAGGAAGGTCCCAGCCAGACAGTGAAACCAACCACTGAACCAGCTCCTGAAGCTTCAGCAAAGCCAACAGTGGGATATCGTTGTTGGACAAGGCAGCTCCAAATATCCAAATGAAACTGAGCATTTTCAGATACAGTAAGAGCTTAGCTGACTTGGAGTGGGAGACGGTTGTTTCTTACAGAGCCATCAAACAACCATCCCTTCTTCTATGGATATTGAAATTGTACAGCACAGAGCAGCTACAGTATACAACATTAAAGACATACTGGGATAATTATAGACATACATGGAAACAAAGACACAGAAATAACACGCTCCCAAAATCTCAGGTATGGGATCATGGTCCTCTCTGTTGCTAGGATACGGTTCATTTCTCTGCTGTGACAATCTCACTTTCATGATGCAGACTCTTTCTCTCGGTTCTCGCTCTCTCTGCTCACATCCACACACAGCTGGCCTAAAATCCGCGAATGACGCGTGCTTGTGTGTGTGTGTGTTAATTAGCCAGCTGCATTATCCAAGAGACTAATGACCTCTCATCATGGGGAGCAGGATTACGAATTGAATGTCTTGATGAATTGATTGAAAGAGCCAATCAGGTGCTTTATAGAGAGCTTAATAAATTGATCTATTGGGTTTGACTGGATGAGGAGAAAGCGACAACTGCTGTGACAGCATTAAAGGAGAGAAGGTGAAGACAGGGACAGGAAAATTATAAGAGAGATAAAAGTAATAGGAAACAGGAGAGGGGGGGTTGATGGAGAAGAAGAGGAAGGAAAAGAGAGGAAAAAGGTGAAATGATGATATGAGGAAGGAAGTGAGGAAGAGGGACAGGCAAAGAAGAAAGAAATTGAGAAAAGGAGAAGAGGGGAATAAAAGAGAGAGGATGTGAGGAGAGGAGAGACAAAGGGAGGATGCTGAAAATAACAAAAGAGGAGGAGGGGAGGGAGGAGAGAGGTGTGCAGGAAAAATCAAAGGCAGCTCAGCACTGCAGGATGGTGGCAGACTGACGCACACTTCAAACACACACACGCTCTCTCAACAACACACAGAAACACACAAAAACTTCAAACATCCGAGAGTGAGTGCGTGTGTAGTGAAGGCTCTGTCTATCGATGACCTTCTTAACCTGGCTGGAAGAGATCTATAATGACACACACACATAAGCCGATTCAAAGCTTCACATACGCTGATCAATAACCACATATGTGTGTGTCACAAGCTTGGGTACACGCACACACACATACACATACGGATGGACACTGTGGACACACACATTAAGGCCTAGCGTAGTGAAGCACAGTAATACTTTGTTATTAATACAAAGCTGTGACCAGCCCAGAGGTCACATGCAGCATCATCAATGCCCATCTTTAACCTTTTCACATATAGCTGATTTATACACAGCTGGGGATGATGCCTGTCCTGTTTCTTCCTTACAATTATGAAGTTTGCTAATATCAGCTTTTAAAAGTTCAAGTCAGTAAAATGGAAAATAGGTGTCCCTTTTCTCATTGATAAGCATTTTCCAAACTGTTTATTCATGGACAAAGGAATGGGTCAGACATTTTTCGGGGTCACTCTGCAACTGAGCAGCAGATTAGGAGGAGCAACTGGTTCAACATTTACATTATCATTATTTCATTATTATTTTCAGCATTGTGAAGTTGCATTTTATTACTTTTAAGGTAAACAACAACCTCAATGCCCCGTGGCCTCATGGATAATTTACCAACTATACAAAACTATGAAAGTTTGTTGCTGAGGGGTAATCTCTTTCTCTCACTTCCGTATGCTTAATGGCATGTAATATATAAGTACCCTTATCAGCAGACACAAACCAGATCCGTGAAATCAGCATTGTAGCATACTGTTATCAGACACACTGCAATGTACTACACCATACAGTAGTTACCAAGTTAATCCCAAATTGTTTCAAAATCCAATCAATGAATTCCAGTTGCTGAATCTATACAAAGAAACAGAAGCTCTACATTTTAAAGGATAAGGCTGGAGACATTCCATATTTTTTGATATGGTCAACAAATCCCACAAAAAAGGCCAAAACCCCTAAGCTCCAGAGGCAGCCCATGCTTTAATTTTGTTTTTAAAAGAAAGGCTAAATCATTTCCTAAAACAGCTGGGAACTGTAGTTTTCAGCAAACATAATTAAAACAGGAGTAAATGGTGCATATGTTGGGGACCAGTATCAGCTACATTAGGGTGAATGTTAGATTAAGTCAATTGTTTGTGACATATGGGTGGTATGATATATTGTGGTTCAATCATGTGTTACAAAAAGTTTTTGGACAACAGTGAAGATCTATGAAACAGAGGGACGCGATATATCAGGCTTGGATACACTTGAGAGAGTAGTCATTGCTGGTTTCTTTCTGTGGGATCTGTTGACATTTAACCTGACCTGCCAGATGGTTTGTTACACAGAACCATCTGGCCACCTGGGTAATTGACCAATTTTACAAAACTATATTAAATTTGTTGCTGAGAGGTGTTGCTAAGATGTAATCTCTTTCCATCAACAGAGCCATCGCTTTGTGGGAAACTGTTTGGAAAAAGGAAGATGATTGGACGAACCATCTGTCAATCACATGGCGTAGTAGGGGAGCGCCAAAGAGGAAACACAACATCAGCCTGCCACAGTCTGAGAAGCTTTAAAAGCTACTTAGCATGTCAGTACACGATTCTTGCCAGAATCTTTGTGAGGAAACGCTACGAATGAAAGGCACTGTTACGAATATCAAAACTGTTGCTTCTCCGCAGCTGCCTGTAGTCATAATAGTCCAGCTGCCTCGCAAGGTTAGTTGACATTAAGAAAAATATCAAGCTTATCCTTTAAACTCTATGAATGAATGATTCTTACAACAATCTTCTCTGGGTCTTGTAGTTAAATTAGCAAATTCTCAATTCAGTTGTTACAATCTTTACACATAAAAAACAAGACTTTTTCCTGAACCCCGAAAGGACTCTGTTGCTCTCTAGTGTTCAGTGCATTTAGTTAGACTGCAATATTTGCAGTATTTCTTTGCAACATTTTTCACAAAAAATGGCGATTGAATGTTTGTGAAAGTAAAAACATGGGAAGTAAACGTCTCAGAAATCCTGTCATATTTACCTCCACTTTAAACAACACTGAAGTCATACCCCTGTGGAGGTCGTCGTATTCCTTCACGAGCACAGGGAACATTATCATCAGAATTCACGTACCGCCACTTCAGAACTCATACACACAAACCCACGCAGATATCTATCTGGTTTCCACAACAACAAGCAGCAACCTGTCTGCCAGCTTTCTCTCTCTCTCTCTCTCTCATCTTCCCATTTTCTATAACTCTCTTGTCTGCTGTCTGTCTATCCCTTCTTCTCTTCCCTCTGTTCCTTCCATCTCCCTCTGGTCTACTTCCCTTCTCTCCCTCTAAAAGTCCATCGAGACACAAAGTGTTTTTCTGTTATCAGATGTTGTGCGTGTGCGTGCGTGTACGTGCTGAAGTCGAACAGCAGCTGCGTCCTTAATTTCCTTCTCTTCATCAGTCCCTCTATCTTACAATTGTGTATCAGATGCCACAAAAACAACTGCAATGAGGACAGGGGACAGATGAGAGAAGTACAGATCAGACCAACTGAAATAGTGTTGAAAGTTGTACTGGAAACTGCTGGTCCCCCATCTTCTCTGCCTCAGCTGTTATTTGGAAAGATAGCAAAGAAAAAGCTGGTATGATAAAATCATAGAAATTGCTTTCGAGAGATTTTTTTTTTAAAGCTGCGACAAAATGTAAATAAATATCTTGAACTGGGTTGATCCCCATCTCCAGCTTGTGCTGTTTGTGCAGTATGTGTGTGTGTTTGTCTACCACTGACTTCATTTATGTCTACAAGCAGGTCTAGGCTTTGAACAAATAAGGCTGAGCATACAGGCACACACATAATGTAAGGCTGGTGAATTGTGAGGATGCAATGAAGCAATTACTGTATAGAAAGTGAAGCCTAAGGCCAACGCCTCAGTAATGCACAAACTGGTGCATACGCACAAAAATAAATAAATAAATACAAGTTAGCTATTGCTCTAGGCTCATTCTTACAATCCACTGATGCTATTAAGAGGAGTTCTGTACATCCAGTACAGTAGAGGTGAAAGAAAGCTCAGCTGTGCCTCAACTATTTACACAAATTAACAAAACCCCACCAATATACAGTACTGGTATTAGTGTATGTCCTTACAGATATACAAAAAAATAATAATTCTGCACATAGATATTTAATGCTTAATAGACTGCATTTTTTAAACTTATATTTGCCCCTTTATTTTTCTTGATAATGTGTGACTCCTTACCTTGGTTGGACATTTACAATGACGACACAGAGGCACTAGTTCATATAAAAGTAACCAAACTGACAATTTGCTAAGCTCCATTCCCCTTAGTTACTGTTGCTATGTTAAGCTTTACACTCACACAGAGCTAACGGGGCTAGGTTTACCATCAAAATCTTACAAACTTTCAAAATAATGAGTCTCTAATTTCAGACAGTGGTGGGCAAAAGCTGCTTTTCATTTCTAGTTGTTTTTTGTCACCTGAAATTACAGCTGCTGCTAGCAGAGTTTATCAGTTGCAGCTAGCTAACTAAGCTAAAGTTTGGCCACAAGGTAATTGAAAAGGTACTTAAATATGCTCCTGGTAGCTGATATTGTGTTACAAGAAACAGAAATATTTGTATTGCACATTTTCCCTAGCTGGTCCTAGTGTTACAAGAGAAATGCATGAACAGACTGCTTCATTTTAACATAACACTGTTTAGGTGACATGCTAATGTTTGTAGCTTATGTTAGAGAAGATAAGCAGCACAATGTTTAACCCATACCCTGCATTTCTGCTTATGAATTTTTGGTTTTGGAGAGAGCGAAAAAAACGGATGCTAAGCTACTAAACAGATGCACTGAACGGCCAATTAGTCACTGAAAGTCATTAGGAATCTGAATCTAGTTTCTATTAGGGTAAAAGTACCTGCGGAGATTTTAACAATTAATCAAAATCTCTGTGGTGGGAGCTTCTTCTTTGAAACCTGAGTGAAAACTGTTTGAAGACTCATACAGCACTGACAACATGCAATCTATTTAAAACCCGCTATCATTGTGTGTGTTACTTGTGTGTGTAAGTGTATGTGTCACATCGCCCTTGGACATGGGCTTGAGGAATGTGTTGAGAGGAAGGCAAAACACTGGGTTGCCACAGCAACTACCCAAGGCCGGGGGAAACAGATGGGGGGGTGTCATCAGGAGACGAGGTGAAAGAAAAAAAAAAAAAGAGTGTGACAGAAGGAGTTGAATATATTGTAAGAGAGAAAGAAAGGGTGAGAGAGAGAGAGAGCGAGCTAAAGAGAGGATGCAAGCCAAAATGGGAGGAAGGAGAGTGAAAAAAGAGTGGGGGTTAATTTAAAGAATCTATAATACATTTAACATTAGCATAATCCACAGTTGCAAAAAATCCGTAATTTTTTTTTGAATGTATGAATAGGTGTCCCACTTTGGAGCTATTTTCCCCATCTTTTATTGGTGTGAGTAGGATGTCTCAAAGTCTTCTGGTTACTTTGAGGGGAAGTCAAATGTAGAGTGTAGTTTAAACACAGCTCAGTCTGGCCTGTTTCTGCTTCTTGTCCACTGTCACATTCCCTCCATTCTCTCTTAAATAATCAGCTTTCTTCCTCTTTCCCTCCTATTCTTTTTGCCTTTCCTGTCAACCACAATATGTCTCTCTTCTTTAGCTCTGTCTTTTATTTTTCCCTGACACCATTTTGTCATCCTTCACCTTTATACTTAGTCCTGAAACATATTTTTTCAACTGTAACTAGTTACTACACTAAACAATTCCTTTTTTTTTTATTAACAGTGTCTATTATACTAGAATACTATTAACTGTACCCTCCCAACCCAACTGTTGACCAACGATAGAGCTAAAGATTATGGTGTTAAGTAAACTGAAAACATAATATACAACATAAATCAGTTCACTTTCAAATTCTGAGTCAGTTTCCCTAACATTCCTCGCCTCTGCTGAGTGTTTTCTCCATAGCAACAGCATGCGAGGCTCATGGATTCGGAAAATATTGAGACCCATCTGCTAAAATGTCAGACGAAAAAAAAATTCCCAGACACAAAAAGGAAACTGGTCGCCATATAACATAAACCCATAGGATTGTTACATTAACTGTCAGAGTCCCCTTATTAAAAAATGGGAATACAGAATGAGGAGAAATACGTGAGGAAACCAGTGGCCCCTTCATCTCAACTCTATAATCGCAATGTGAAGGTGCAAACAAAACCCAAATGTAAACTCAGTATTTTTCTCCTGTTAGCTAACTTACCAGGTTTAGCTAGCTAACCAGTTTCAGCGCCAAGGAAAACTGCTGATGAGAGGAACTGCTGCACAGCTCAACACCTCTGATTAATGTGGCTGTGCACCCCGGAGTGAGAAAAGTTGTGATTTTGATGTGTAAAGTCAACTTTGAACAGTACATGTATATATTTTCCTTTATCCATGTTCTGGTGTAGTAATAAAAAAGCCACTATAATAACTCTGTGTAGCCCAAATGTGTGAAATACACACATTCGTTTTTTTCTCACTTTACTTCCATCCTTTTCACACTGTGACCACTCTCAGTGATATAATTCCATGTCTTTTATAAAGTTAGATCTAATGCTAGATCTCAGTGTGGGTCACTCCCATCAAATGGTTATGCAGCTCATTCTCTCACTCAGAACAGAAGGATATATGCATGCAGGAGGAGAGGGGAGGGGATGAGGCACATAACCTCTGACACATCTCCCATGAACACCTCATCAACTCACACACAGTGCGTTTTTTTTCTAAATGACTCTATAGCAACAGTAATCTGTCATGCCTCTGGCCCTTCCCTTCACCTCTGACTAGAAATGCAATACCAAGATATATTAAACGCAAACACATACACAAAAGGCAAGCACGCGCGCACACACACACACAGATATCATATCCTAATCAATAGGTGTACTGTTATTTCAGCCCTCTACTCTGAGTATCAATAGCTTCGTTGTGATTAAAAATATACTGTGCCTTTGGATAAGGTTAAAGCCAATGACACGTGTCTGTTAGTGTGGGTGTTTGTTAGTGTGGGTGTTTGTTAGTGTGTGTGTGTGTGTGTGTGTGTGTGTGTGTGTGTGTGTGTGTGTGTGTGTGTGTGAGAGAGAGAGAGAGAGAGAGAGAGAGAGAGAAATTTGGAGCCTCTTTTTCTCTGATATTCAAGAAAACTGGCTAAACAAGACCAACCTGTGACTGTTAGTCAGGTGAACGCTGCATTCACAGAAGTATCCAACTTGATCAAGACTCATCACATCATCATTAGAGCTGGGTTGAAAAGATTGATTTTCTAATTCAAATTGATCTTCATTTGAATAATCCAACATCGATGCATAAAATCCCGAGATTGATCTTTTAATATATGCTTTTTCTATGGCCTTTTCCTGTGGATGTGTGGAGCTGTAACCCTGTTAGACCTACGTGATCAGCCTCTTTGCGCAAAGAGATCTTGCCATGTGACAGATAAAAACATGGTAGACACAGCTCTAATGAAGGCAACAGCAAGAATGGTTGCATTTTAGATTTAAAAACTATGAAAACAGCATTGTTGGGCAAAACATCACCACAAGTCTGTTTATGTTGGCTGCTGGCTTCATATTGAAAAGTGGTAGAAACATTTAGCATATTCATAACTTGACAACTCCAGTGGCCTGAATTATGAGAAGTCTGGGATGTAAAACTGATGCACAGGCCAGGATAGATTGATATAATGCAACACTGTGTGTTCATCACAGTTACAGATCTAATTAACCTCTTCCCATTGCTCCGTATTGAGATAGAGCTGATGCTCTTCTGTGGATTAGACTCATAATTCTCAATTAGCGTATCATATATTGAACTTGTGTGCTTTAGGATTTAAAGGACTTAGAAGCATAACTAATTTAGATTGGCATGAGGGAATTTTGGCACGAGCATGACAGGGTTAGTTGGCAGCCATTCCCATTAACAACCGAATCAGTGCTGATGTAGACAGTTTAATAAATAAAGGACCCAAGGGTGATGAAGAGCCGACACTCAATAACAAAGTCAAAGTAGCTGCTCATGTTGAAGCCCAGCAAGGGGGAAAAGACTGTATAAATTATGCATTGTATAAATCATAAAGACCTTTAAATGTGACATAAAATCATTTGATAAAGTAATATTTTCAGAAAAGCATTCATCTCCTTTGCAACTTCAGTGACAGGGACGATACGTTTTCTGATTCTGTTTCATGTCTTCAATAAAAATAAAGTGTCACCATCACTGCATTTACTTTACTCTCCACACGTATCTTCTTACAAAATGTTCTACAAAGCATCTGAAAACGATCAATATGTTGCTGTTACTGCTGTGGATCGTAGTTTCTGCCTGAAAAATTCATGGTAAGCAACAAAAGAAACTCAGTGCTTTTCTCCTGAAACACAGCAGCACAATTTACATGTTTAACCAGTCAAAACTTCTAAGGTGGGGATCCATTGACATGAATCTGTTAATTCAAATCTAATAGCAAAGTATTAGACTGATTTTATAGAAAATGAGCACTAGTTGTGATAAGCACAAATGTTTCACTGTAACTTCTGATGCATAAAAAACAGTCTGTATCATTTCTTCATCAATGTGGGCGGAAAATGCTAATGCTGTGAAGATCTCACACCATCCTTCAGCTCTCCACAACTAACTAACTGTAACACCAGCTGTAACATGAACAACACCTTCCACCTACAGTACACTGCACGGTTATTGTACATATGTACACATGGGTCACAAATTAAAGGGAAACATGGAAGAACCAAGTAAGGGCCACTATGTGCCACCAGAACAGCTTCAGTGCACCTTGGAAATTGATTCTACAATTCTCTGGAGGAATGAACACCACTCTTCTTTGATGGTGGTGGAGAGCACTTACACTTCGGTCCAAAATCTCCCATAAGTGTTCAATTGGGTTGAGATCTGATGACTGTGAAGGCCATAACATATGATTCCCATCATTTTCACACTCATCAAACCATTCAGTGACCCCTCATGCCCTGTTGATGGGGGCACTGCCATCCTGTTTCTACACTCATATTTCGGGTTTGTCTCCTGTCTGTGCCCTGCACATACCCACTGCATGGACAAGCTAATGTGCATTTTAACTACAGTATTCTGCTGCATTGACCATGACAGATTCACTACAATTATAGTGACCCAATCAACATAATGTGATATTCTGTCGATCTCCGTAACGAGATGTATTTTTTCCCCAGGAGGTCAGAGCAAGGACCTGTAGCTGGAGGAGATTGGTTTCTTGCTCAGAGATACTTTGTCAAGGCCAGTGCAAGAGCTGGACTCCTGGTGCTTTGGTTGAAAGACAGTAACTCTGTGTAAAGCACACGGTGCCCTCTCCCTGAACTCCATCAGTTGTTATGGCATCTATCCAGTGGCTACTTGCTGCATTCAGGGACTGGAAGCTGAGCATTTGGAGCATTAGCTCAGTGGGTCATGCCGAGTGACATCTTCAATTAGCCTTATTCAGTTCACAGTTTTGGACTTGAGACTATAAACAATCTTGAGACATGTCCATCTGTGACAGTCTTGTTTCTGCCACATTTGAGTGTGACTGTATGTCATGAATTTGGTGATAATATTTGGAAAATGAATTGCACTGTACTGCACTGTATATGTCACTGTATGTGTATGTCATTCCAGTGTATGTGTGAGGCGGGCGTGTTTATAAAGCGTGTGGTCAACAAGTGCTGACCTTGCGTTCTTTGTCTCCATACTCCAGGCCCAGTGTATCCATGGCACGGACGATGGCAGCCAGAGATTGGATGGTGTTGCTGTAAACGACAGGCTTGTACTGCTTTACGTCGTCACCAGAGAAACCGTCCTCATGGATGATCCTAAACACACACAAATGCACACACATTAATCAATGGGTCAAGTACTTCGTGATTTTCTTTTTTTTTGTTCACACACAAAATAATATTGTAAAAATCCATTACATACTACTTATAGTACTTACTGGATTATTATTATATAGTATGTCATGAACAGAAAAGTCTGTATAGCCAAGTGTGCTAACCTGAAAATAGAGTAGGTATAGATACCAAATGTACTCATGTGTGTTGGGATATATTAAAAGGGTTGGGTAAATCAAGGCGGTGTTGGAAGAATGGAGGTGGGAGGTGAGAGAGAAACACAGGTGGTTGAAGGAGGGTTACAACAAAAACACAAAAGAAAGAGAGCAGGAAAGGAGGGAGGGAGGGAGGGTGGGTCCATAACCAGTAGGCTAAGCTGACATTTAGGAACAGAGTTCTAGCGGCAGCCTATCCTGCTGTTTTAAATGTCATGCTATCTTTCACTGCAGCTAACGCAAGGACACACCAGCAGACAGACTCAAAGACAGTTACACAGTTAAGCAGGCAGACAGATTGCACAGACGGACAAATCAGACAAAGTCAAACAGAGAGAAATGACAGAGAGATGGGCAGCCAAGAACAATACACAGGACACCAGAAAACAATTGCCTGATACACACAGACAGATACAGGTTGGGGCAACACTGTGAGGCAATTCAAATAGACAAAAAACCCACACATAAATGATTCAGGGTGAACAAGCCTTCTGTATAGAAAGGACTAAGGATCAAACACAGCTCCTTCTTGAAACAAATATATGCATCGCTATCACACTTACATTTATCTAGCTCTGTATCTATCACTAATTCTCCTGCATAAATGCCTCTCACTGTGGCTCTTCCCTCCTGAAACCTCCTGACACACCATAGAGATTAGCTGATGGGCACATCACCAACTCATCTCTATGTTGAAAGAAATATTGTTTTACCTCTCTGCCTATTACACATAAGCTAGACAGCCAATCACCCATCTAGATCTTAAAAAGAGCAAGCTTACTGACTTGATGCTAATGAGCTAGTGCCAAAGCTCTTCTGTCAGCACCATAAAAGTACCATGTTTTGACACCCAGCTTTACTTTTGAACAGACTAATCCAAAGAGTCACAGAGTCAGCCTTTCAAAAAGCTGAAATTTAGAAGTTAGCTATTCAGAGAAGTTTAGGACATGAGTGGAACTAAGAAGAAGCACAAGGCTCGTTCCAACACCACAGAGATCCAGGCACAGAGGCACCACTAAGAGGTTAATAAAAATAGTGGATATTAATTATCTTACATAGATTATTGTTGAAATTACAAAGCAACAACATGAAATTCTCAAAATGTTCGCTGGAACATTTTATTGGCATCTCTTCCTCTCAAACATGCACAAGCACACACGCACGCACACACACACACACACACACACACACAGTTCTCTGTCTCCAAAACACCTCAGAAGCTGCAGGCAGTGTAGTTAGTACTTAGCCACTAAACATCTGTATGCAAGTTTACGTGCGTGTGCATGAGCATGTTTATGTTGTGTGAGGGTGTGTGCGTGTGTGTTTGCGGTCTCGAGGACAGCACAGTCCCAGGCAGTGTAATGTTTCAGATCAATCAGGCAGCCTGCCAGTCCTGTATAAATACACCAGGCTTCTATTTACATCGGTGACTTTCACACAGCGGGCCAAAGCACAGATCTATACACTGGAACGAGGACAGATAAATGGCTTATTCCTATCTGTATCATGTGCACATCAGCTAACAAGTCCAACAAAACTCCACAGTGTGATCAAGTATGGGTGGGTGTATACCGCATCACAGCAGAAAACAGATACCTACATTTTTTGTAGCTCTATATGTGCTACTCTGGCTTTACTCTTCGCTCTCTTCTCTCACTCACTCTTAATGACTTGCCAACCAGACACTTTTTCTGAAAGCCTTCCTTCCATCTTTCCTTGCACCACAGAGGTGAAACGAGGACAAGCATCCAATTAAAAGAATTGGATGCCTCAGTCTCTGCAGAAACAGTGTGTTGAGCTGAAGATGCCAAGAAAGAGGGTGATACTTGCTTCACAGTAACATGAAATGCTTACCGAAGAAAATAGAACCAGGCACCTCTGGAATCTGGAATCCCAGTACTTTAGCAATCTGTCTTTCTAACGTGAGACGACGTGATATACATCAACCTGCTTGCTAGGATAATGACAACATCTGTGTGCAATTTCAACATATTTTCTGAACCTGGTGTGGAATTTTAACGCTTCTATACAAGCTATAACTAGTTCAAGTAGAAATCAGTGTGGGAGAGTTGATGGACAAACACAACAGAATCATTACCGTCTTCCTCAAAACTTAATACTATTACCCTCATTAACCCAGGAAGAGTCAAAAACAGAGGATACAGAAATTCGATTACGCAAAGATTTCAGATTAGTGTTGTAGCAAGTGTTGTTAGAGGTGTATCGCAGACTTGTTTTTCTTGTATGCGAGTGTGTGTGTGTGTGTGTGTGTGTGTGTGTGTGTGTTGGGTTGGCCGGCCTGCTGACGTGAGCTTTCATGCATGAGGACCTTTTCTCATTACCCACTCTCCAAGCCCTTCTGTCAGCAAAGAGAGAGCACTATGTGTGTGTGTGTCAGTGTGTATGCGTGCAATTTCTCATAGCTTTGGCACAATCCCCACAGTGACCTGAAACATAGTTTAGTTTCACACTGAGCCAGACAGATGGACAGAGAGACAGACATATGGGCAATTTAACCACGACATTATTCCATGATATCATTGTATGGCTGCCATTTTGGAGGCCAAATAGCAGTGTAATGACAGATGTCAGCAAGCAATCAAAATCACATTAAGTGATCAGTATTTGTGGTGCTCCCCTGTAATGCTCTATAAAAATTGATAATCACTATATTTGATATAACAACTCTAACTTTGTCAAGTTTAAACTTCATTTAATCTTTGTTGGCTGTGTGAAATTAATCTAATTGACTACAAAGAGAGGTACCTTTGGATGCAGTTCCATAACTGGCCTTTTAATCTCAATTGCTCATGCCACTTCTAATGTGTGTTACTGCTCAGTAGTGAGGCAACAAGTGTGTTTGGGTGCTTTGGTGGCTTGATTAACAGGCATTACACCTGATTTAGTTGGCTGGCACATGCTCAATCCACCTCTCCAGTCATGTGGCCAAACATGTAAGTAATTACTTAACCATTGAAGAAAGGATACAGCGATCTTCAGAGAGAGAAGACTGGAGCACGCTGTTTGATTAGCAGCCTTTAAGTCTTTAATTTTGAGAACAGACCATGTGTTTCAACACCACTGTGTCTTTATCAGAGTCAAAGAGGACAAACGCATCAGGCAAACATATATATTCAACCTGGGTTAGGCGTACATTGGGGAGATGGTAGAACAAGAATTTAAACCTATTGGATAAAAGATACAAGGGCTGGCACCGCCAGAGCCAATGTGCTGATGCCACACCCAGATAACGGGTGTGCTGCACTCTTTTCTTTGCTACTTTGCATCTGATTCAGCTGGAAGATGTGTGGAGATTGTCACAGCAAATTTAATTTCCCAAATAGACAGCAAGTTCTCTGTCTTAAATTTTAAAGGGCTGGTTCACAATTTTTAAAGTCTGTCTCAAAACAATAGTCATATGAGCATTAAAACAGATTCACCATTCCTCCCGGACATTAAAACATTCTTTTGAAAGAGGTTTCAGTGTGAGTAATGGGCCAGGATAAAATCAACAGTCCTTAAAAGAAGCTGAAGCCAATATGAGCTGTAGCAAGGGAAAACACAAACATTTTGGAAGATATCTACTTCATTTGTCTAACTCAGATTTTGTCTTCCATCACTTATATGGGAAGCACTTTAGAAAAGGAATCTCTTAATGGCAGCATGAAGAAGAAGAATGATTACAGCAAGAAAAATCAGTTTCAAGTCTAATGTAGGCACCTGACTTGAAAAACTGCCGTCCTTTAATACTCGATTTTTATCCTGAGATCTTTCTCAAAGTGTCTCACCATCAAATATAATTCATTTAAATTTTTCCCTGCTGTGAGCAGCTCCTCTATTTCCTATCTGCATTGCATTGTGGGAGAATAGAGACCATCAACAGTACATTTAAAAATTTGGCCATATTGAGTATGCATACTGTCTGGGATTGGTAGAATTCATTATGTCACATTTCCTGTGTGAACAAACCACAAAGTCGAAACCTGCTTATAACTAGTATGTCATGAATTTGTCACACGTGTGCTTTGGGTTTTCAGTAACTAACAAAGAAGGTGAAGCACTAATCACTGAAGAGCAGTATTCATCACTTTATTGGTCAAGGATATCGTTTTATCCCTTGGATGGTGAGTAAAGAGCACCAGCCCTATTCTTCAAAACATCAGGATATTCCAGCGTGTTTGTTTGTTCAGCAATGCAGCTGCCTTTAAGGGGTGCACTGGGGAGGAAAATGATGTCCATTTCAACAGATATTAGCGTCAGCCTGCGAGCTAAAACAGCCACGCCAATTGGCCAGCTTATATGCAATTAAGTAATGACAACCACTCTTCAGTACCAGTCTGTGTCAGTCTGCGGGACCTGGTGTGAATCAAACCCTTCAAAAACACCCTCATACATCATACAGTATGCGTGATGTCACAGAGTCTGAGTCCAGATTTTTCTGCACTTTGTGACAAAGGCAGGTCAGTAAAGTAAAAAGGTAAATAAATTTAAAAAATTTATGTTTTTTTTTTTCTATCACAAAATGACCTTTACAATAAAGATTTATCAACAACAACAAAAAAAAAACTGGAATCAAGTTGAACTGAAATCAAGTTCCCCTAAAATGTAGAAGGAGCATCTTTTGTATGAAGGTGACTTTGTGGCTCTCCTGACAGCAGACGGACTGACAGACAAAAGCTTAAAGCTGTGGCATTTACATTTAATCTAATCTAAAGCTAAAGGATATTACTACTAAGTGAATTACAATACACAGCAGTACAGAAGGTCAGTATCTCCAACTACCATAAACACAAACTGCAGATAACAAAACACACACACACACACACACACACACACACACACACACACACACACACACACACACACACACACACACAGTATCAAACACAACATGCTGGTCCTTCTCCTTTCTGTCTCCCATTATCCCCCACACTCGTATTTTTATCCTCACACCTACTCATGTGAACACGCACAAACACAAAGCCTACACACTGCACTGTGCAATTAGGTCTTTATCTATGTTTTGCATTGTTGCTAGCTGCCACTGTTTGTCCTGACACAACCACACACACACACACACACACCCACCCACACACACACACACACACACCCACACACACACCCTGGGATAACTTCTTTATCGCTATGCTGTACATCCACTTACTTCATGGTCTTTGTCGACAGAGCTCTTAGTCATGATAAAGTGCACGCTGACCAACTCCTGTCAGCACTGTCGGACAGAGTTACTAATAGAACGTATGTGTGCGTATGTGTGCGTATGTGTGCGTATGTGTGCATATGTGTGCGTATGTGTGTGTATGTGTGTGTGTGTCTGTGGAGAGTGTTGGAGCAAGTGCAAAGAGGAGAAACGGGGGATAACAATGTGATGGGTGATAATGGGTATGAAAGAGAGCATGAAAGGAGAGGGAGATAATCAGAAAAAAGAAACTATAAATAACTGAAGGTGTCAGTAATACAGCCCCCACTCTGACTGACACACACACACACACACACACACACACACACACACACACTAACTGTGAAATTCAGGCATCAGCTGCTCTGTCATCTGGCTCCACTCACTTGCCATCACACCTTGAGGTCAAGCAGCAGCATCCTGAGGACACACACTCACACACACACACACACCTCCATGCCCTCAGCTCTATTTTTTTGTCAAATCGGAAATAACCTATTTTTTAAGCCATGACAGTGAAATGGCTCTAGGGATGGTCAGTCAGTCAGTCCATCAGTTTAGTCAAAACTGAAATATCGTAATTATTGGATGGATTACCAATAAATTCATTATGGATATTGATGGTGTATTGACTATTCATCTTGACCTGTGTAGTTTTCAGTAAAATGCCATTAAGTACGTTTCCAAACACCTGTTTTATGCACATTTTCCAATTTGTGCATTAAAAAGCAGAGTGGAAATGCTGAAAACTCAAAAACAACTCAAAGTATCTGACTTGAAAACTGGGTCAGTCAATAAAAGCTAAATGTGTCAAAGCACAATGAAAACAGGCTTGGCAAAGAAATAATAACGTACAATAAGCATACGACTTAAACGTTCTATGAATCCTCTGCTCCACTGAAGAGATGAGTGATGAGTAATATGTAATATCCCTCAAATCAATACGTGAAACAAATATATGCTGATTAAGTAGCTGATAAAATCCTGCTCTTTGTATTGTATAACACTGGATCAATGAACTCATGCTAAGCACTTAAATGTATAATTTAAGTGAAAAAACTAAAATTACAAGTAAGGAAAAGAATCCTTCCTGCAAGAAAAAGCCGAAGTCTTTGACTCTTGTGCCCCTCCTACTAAGAGCAAGTACAATGTCAACAAAGCCACAATATTTCCACAGTGACAGGTAGATTAGGAGTTTCCTCCCTTGTTCAGTGTTTCATGCTAACAATGTATCCCCTACTGGAGAGGAGTCGTTCTGGCTCCAGGTTTGGTCATGTGCTGATGGAGTGTTCTCGTGCCAAGGGACACAGACTGCCTCACTCTAGTTCAGCTGGGATGTTAGGAGCTGCACACACATGCGTATTAACCCAGGCAGACAGGAGAGCAGAATAATTACAGTTCAGTATTACATCTAGGAAGACCTCATTAAATCTATCTGCCATTATCTCTCTGTTTCACTGTCACATGTTATCTCTATCTGCCTCTCTCTTCTGCCAGGTCCTCTTTCATCCCGTATTACTCCTGTGTCCTCCCTCCCTCTCTCTCTCTGTAAATTTTTTACCTAACATCACACTCGTTCTCTGTCAGTCTGTCCCACTCACTTACACATTCTCTTTCACTCCTTCTCACTCCTCATCCCTAATTATACCTTCTTCGTTTTTACCCCTCTCCTTCAGCTTCCTTTCCTTTTCCATTTGCAATTAACTATTAATTAAAAAACACAGTGTTGATGCACGACACACCCTTTTT
Source organism: Seriola dumerili (assembly GCF_002260705.1). Lineage (NCBI taxonomy): Eukaryota > Metazoa > Chordata > Actinopteri > Carangiformes > Carangidae > Seriola > Seriola dumerili. Next base: position 1,640,354 of record NW_019174402.1, read on the forward strand.
CTCTCCCCAGTGGTTGATCTCTACGGGGAAACACAAATGCACGAGCACACACGCACACAGGTGCTCACCTGGCAAAGCTGCACAAAGAGTCACGCCCAAAACTTTGCACTGAAGCCTTGAAACTCAGTTTCAATCTGTATTTTTCAATGAATATTTTCATGTTGACTACATTCAAAATCTTTCTTTTTGGCTGGAACCCCCCATAGATGCATTCGTCTCTCCACTGTACTTCTGAATTCACAGGACTAAGCTTATTAAATATTCAGCTCCTATGCAGATACTCCCATCAGAAATCACTGTTTGGTAATCATGAGTGAATAAAATGTAAACCTCCGTCCAGTATTTTTTGTTGGCTGGCTATCGATACAGCTGCTGACATTCAAGGCCATATAGTATGTGGTCGAATAATCAAAACCATTTTGTGACTGCAGCCTCATCCAGTCACAGCACCATGTGCACTATGTGCACACTCACTGGTAGATTGATGGACGAAGGCTGGTGGAGGGAATAAGACAGACAGAGAGAGACAGAGAGAAGTAAGGCCACAGGTTTAATCAGGTCATCCTATACAAGGTCGAAATGTAATTATTCAGCTTTCCTGTCCTCCCCTGCGTCAATATTAATTACTTACTTCTAGGGATTCAAATAGCAACCAAGGAAAGCCCAGTCATCTAGCAGAAACAAAGGGGGAATGGGGCCTTCCTGAATTCCAGCAGCCAGAAAGATGGTTCTGGCCTGGCTGAGGCCCAGCAAAGCACTTACCGGAGACTAAGAACTTCGAAATTTGAACAAAAAAATCTAATATTCAATCTGGAATCATCTGTTCAAATTCAGTTGATCTGAATGAATTGCATGATTGCTCTAATTTGTTCCATTTTTCATTAGCCATGCTTGCAGCATAGTTTTGTGGAAGTAAAGTTGGCCTTTTAGTAGGTCCATCACTTTGGTTCAGGCCGAACGATCTCTGACTGAACTATTGGATGGATTACAATGAAATGTGGAACAGATATCTGGATGAATCCAAATTACTTTTCTAGTAACATCAACCAAAGGACAAATTTTCATAGAGAAGCAATTCTACTGACTTTTGCCATCCCCTGATTTTTCATCATGGTTTTTGTCGTTTTGAACGAAACCTCTCAACAGCTATTGGACAAGTGGACTGACATGAAGTTTTCCATCAACATTCATGAATGGATGGGTGGTCTGTCATCACTTTGGTGATTCCTCAACTTTTAATCTAGTGCCATCATCATGCAGCTTCAGCTGTACTTTCTGTTTAGTCCTAATTAGCAGATGTTAGCATGCTAACACACGATACTATGTAATACCTGCTGAATGTCAACATGTTAGCATTTTTATTGTAAGAATGGTGCCGTGCAAGCGTTAGCTTTTAACTCAAGGTGCATCTTTGCAAACTCACATAATCCATGGGGCTGCTGGAGACAGCCCTCTAGAGACCTTCTAGTGATCTAATCTATTATGTTCTATCGTCTTCTATATATTCACTGAAAAAGACACATTATGTCAGTATTAAAAATGATAAAGACACTAATCTATCCATCTACTTCCCTTATTGACCGAATACCAAAATGGAATTTAAGAATCATATCAATGCTAAAAACGTGACTTTCTAGATTTACAGAGTAAACAGAAAAATACGAACACCTGTGTGATGTAATGTGGAGCACATTATTTACATACTATATATGGAGAGGGGAAAAACAACAATAAATCCAATAAAAAAAAAAATCACAAATGCCACTGGAATAATTCTTATATGATTAAACCAACCTCTCTCTAAGACTCTAATAGTCAAAAAAAGTGTCAAACAACAACAAACAAATCACAAAAATAGTATTTATTACAGAACTGCTGTATAGATTCTATAACCCTTCTGTCCAAACTTTGAAGTGATACAAGCACAAAAATAGACATGCATTCAATATACACTCTTCCAGCTAAAAACCCAGCCACAGTCCCCATCAGCTGACTGTATATCAGCTGAGTGTGGTCACTGTAACAAGACTCCATTGTCTTGCACAGTGCTGAAATCTGCCAAATAGGTCTAACACAAAAAAACACTCACTCACACAACCACATCAACATATGCACACAGACAAAAGCACGGACTGAAAAAACACACTCTCAGTTGTGTATAAGTGTAGACACGCGCGCGTGCGCACGCACACACACAGATTCCCCCCACAAAAGACCTTTGTTTTTTATAAGAAGCCCCGATTAGCATGCGGACCACACACACATTCATATTGACCTGGTCTCATACAACTGTGCAAACCAAGAAAGAGATGGCTTGGAGCAAAAACAGCCTTTAATATAATAAAAAAAGTAAATGGGGTAGAGAACAAGCAAAGAAATGAATGTAAAGAGAGAAAGAAGAGTTAACAGTTATCACCAGTGACTAAACAGCTAATGTGCTCAGAAGACAGAAAACATATTGTATGATTATTGACAGGCTCAGACAGGAAGTCCACACCTAAAAATCTGGGATACTGTTGAAGAGCTGTGACTGCATGAAGGTTTTTGTCTCCCAAGCATTAATCATTTTCAGAGGGAAGAGGGGTTTTAGGACCGATACAGATCATCAGTTTAAACGTCATGAGTATCAGCTTATGGATCCTGCACTGAAACATTTTTGCAGAAGGCTCCTGCACAAGACACCTGGAAGAAGCAGCATTTAATCCAACATACTATGAATTTGTACAATTAACTTTATGCAGCCAGCTACATAATTAAAATCCTGCTTATATGTTAGCACATCAGCGGTATTAATCCAACACTATACAATATAATTATATAAAGCTGACAGAGCCAGTATAATGAGTATTTTTTTTCCAACACTGAAAAGATAAATGCATACAGAGCTCAGTTTACAGAGCATACTTCAAGGGTTCTGGGTCGCTATCTGGGTAGCAGTCACATGTTCAAGAAGGAGAGTGTAAAAGGAGTCTGTGCACTGATTAGTGTTCTCAGTTATGTTTGTTTGACAAGATATAATCTAGCCATGCCACTACACAGAGTACCAATTGTTCTCTGTTTAGTCTGTCCCGACTAAACAGACCTAGCTTGCTAGCTAGCTGTCTGAAGAGGTCAGACAGTTTCTTTCCCATGTGTGCTAAAACTGATTGGTTGCTGATGTGGGCTCTCTCCTTAGTTGCAGTATCTGGTAAAAACAGTCCTCAGGGAACGACATACAATATCAATGAAGACTATTCATAGTCACTATAGTCATCCAGATTATAGGATAAAAAAAAATTAATCCAAAAGTCTCCATCATTTCCTTTAAGAGCAACATAGAAAAGGCGCAGCCTGCTGTGGATTTAGCTCTATGGGTGGAGCCCATCAATCCAAATCATGCAGTGATGTTGATGTCAAGATGATGCCTGGAAGACTGATGGTGGGAAGCACCTCAACAAAAACAGGTGTAATAAACTTATGGATCATCCCCTCATCATTGGTCATACAGATGTGGTTCTGGTCAATAGTAGTGTCCAGACGGCAACACAGTCTGGGGTGTATTATAAAAAAGACCTCTGGCAATAGTGATATGTTTTCAGTGAAAAAGAGCTGCCTCCCGACTTTACAAATATATCTGCAAATGCTGTATTTGTGTCACAATCTTTAATTGACACTGTTGAACTTTTACACCTCAAACAAAACATTTTCATCATTTTGATGTTCACAATATCCTTTCAGCAGAATTATTTTAGAGAAGTTGTCTAAAAGCTTTCTAAAAGTTGTGTAGAAGTACAGAGAGGCGCAATGCGTGAAAAACACAGTGTGGAAATTTGTATCATGTGGAAAGAAGGACTGAAGAAAACAGAAGAACATGGTAAATGAGGCAAGTTCGAAAGAGTTGACAAAATGAGATGAAAAAGGAAGGAACCATTGGAAGTTTCTTCATTTGAGATAACTGCTGTGTGTCTAAGTGTGTATGCTCTCATAAAGTTTTGTTACTTGACATTAAATTTAAAGTCGTCCGGCTTCCTATTTACAAGATGCAAATGGGATTCAAACACTAAATGCACACACGCTGTTACTGAAGAGTGCTTGGACGTGCTAGCGGGCACATGCACACACGCAAACACAGCTATCACGATGCCTTGCTGTTATTTCACAGCTCACTGAGGCAGCCAATCAAATCATTCCAGTGATGAGCACACCCAGGGCTATATTTAACCAATGAAGGGTGACTATCTGGCTGACAGACTGTTTCAGATGACCAGTTACAGACTGTCTCTTCATGCAAGAACTGAGTTGGTGCCAACATGAGTCCCCCTCCCTCGTCCCCCGCCTCCTCTCTCTTTTTTTTCCATGTTTTCTCTCCTTCGGTCCAATCATCCCAGGAAAAAGAGGCTAATAATTATCAACGAGAACAGAGTCCAGGAGTGGAGCGCCCTTTGCACTCTGTCCTTGACTCCTCATCTCTCTTTGTCACTTCCTCTAACTTGCTTGATAGGTGAGAATATGTTCTTCCACTTGGCAGTCTCTCTCTCTCTCTCTCTCTCTCTTCTTGCTCAAAATGGCTTCGCTTCCCTCCTCTTACCTCCCCAACCTCATTCACACTCATCCTCCCTCCTCATATCGTACTTCACCCTCCTCTCTACTCTCCTGTTTCTTTTCACACTCCCACATCACTTTGCCCTCCGTAGGAAAAAAAATTGAATTTTTCTCTGTGGTTGCTTCCGCTGGGTGTCCGTGTTACTCCCCTCCCTATTTCCTCTTCTCACTTCTCTCCTCATACATCCCTATGTTCTTCATTACTCCTCTCGTCCCATCCTTACTTTCACCACTTCAAACTTGCTATTTTCTCCCTTAAGCTCAGTCCTTTCTATCCCCACTTGCGGACTGCTCCCCTCTTTCTTTCTTTCTATACACTGGGCATTTGTTTTCCTTCATTAAAACTCCCTCTCTGTCTCCCTCCATCTATAACTCCCCTCTCCCTCTGCCTCTCTGCACAAAACACCACCACCTTTTTTTCTCCATCAGTCTTCCCTTCCCCCTTTTATTCTCCTCTTCTGAGGCTTAAACCTAATTATCTCCTGTTCTAGGGAAACCACACACACACACACACACACACACACACGGTGGGAACAGCCTGTGGGAAGCAGTGCAGCCGTGAGGGACGGGCAGCGTTTGTTCTCCCTTCGGCCAGTCGCCTCTGATCATGTCAACAGGGCACAAACACACACACACACACACACACACACATATACACACACACAGACACACACACAGACACACACACAGACACACACACACACTGTAAGAGAAAGTCTAAGATGAAGAAAGAAAATGAGAGGTATTGCATGTTATACGCATAAGCAATGACTGATGTCTCTTTGCTCACATTTTAAAACAATGACATGTTGCAGCAATGAAGTAATCATTTTTAGTAAATCCACCCATCAACCCATTAGCTATACCTTTTCTCTCTCATCTTTGAAAGTAATGGAGGTGACACTTAATTTCTAGTAAATATTCTATAAATACAAAATGAATACAAATATGAAACAAATACAAATAGCCTAACCACAACCTAAAGCTCCAACCTTTCAGTAACCAAGAAGCAAAACAGAATGTATGAAACAGCCTTCTGATATAAGACTGGAACTGGACAACTTATTCTAAACACCTTTTACAACCATCTTCAAGAGACCTGCCTGCAGGCAGGGAAACCCGAGGTGGGACCAGCTAAGGCAGTGACTGAACTTTCTAAGTCAAATACTTACATATAGCACCTCATAAATAAATAACAGCCCTGTCAAAAGAATACTGCATAATCAACTAACCAAAAGTCTTGATTGGTTGCGACACAGTTAGTAGACAAAAGACAGCTTTGTGGGTGAAGAACAGCAGACAAACATTCGAAAGAAGCATCAAAGTGGTGGAAAGATATGAATCACAACTTCCAGTCAGGACTTTCACAATAAAATCAGAGCGGAAACAGGTTGCATTTCGTGATTCAGATTGTTGATTGCGATTCTACCCAAAACGATTGTCAAATGATCTTTTGGCCAAATCGCCCATCCCTAACCTGAACTACAAATCCACATTGTTGTGCGAGCAAGTGGAGGTAATCTCTATTGCTGCTTTTCAGCACCTGTAAACTGCATGTATCCTATCACATCTTGATAGGATACATGCAGTTTTATATGGGTTTATAGACTGTTAATGATTGAAAGAGAAATTACCTGGAGATTTTATAAGGTATAAAAGATGTTATGACTCCTCTGGCTATCATGTGGCTTAGAGAAGTCATGAAGACTCATTGGGCTCACTTTTCAAGGTGTCTGGCCCTCTCTGACGCCTCTCTGGTTTACATTAACAGCTGATATCAACACAGAGAGTGGGAATCAAGCTCAAATTTTCAGGTTTTTTAAAGTAACAGTACATATGACAAATCTTATCCTTGTCTTTATTTTCCTATTACTTCATTACAACAACTTTGTAATGGGAGGGGGCTACACTTAAACCCACCACTGGGTAGAACCTCTGATATTTTCTCTTACTTTTTAGTAGTTGTGCGTATGAAATATGAAAATATTACTACGTTAAATTGTTTTTCTCACACACTCACACATACACTGAGCACTGCTGGAGAGGTCAGTTTGGCAGCTGGGCAGCGAGAGAAACCTTTGCACACGCCTAAACACACACAGGCTCCATAAACAGATGGTGTCTCCCGCACACACACACACACATACACAAATGCACAGCAAGCTCTGTGCACAAGAGAGAGATATGTTGTTCATACATGACCAGGTCCCTTGGGTTGGGCCCCAAATATTACACTCAGTGATATTAGATAATAAATAATAGATATATGTATACACATATACACACACACAATCTATTCATTCACACGTTTCTCTTTTCTTTAGATTCCCTTTCTGCACGGTCATATATTACATCTGCATCGTACACATCAATTCGTCATCCCCTTCCTTGTCTTACAAATGTAATCCTACATTAGACCAAGCTGTGGCTTCCCACCTTGATGATTCACTCATCCATAAACAACTGTAACCCACTCTCTCTCTCTCTCTCTCTCTCTCTCTCTCACACTCACACTCTCACTCACACACACACACACCACAGTGCACTTGTGCTCCCAAGAGATTTGTTATCAGTGCTTTGTCATGAGTTATTGCATCATCTAATAAACTGTGTTTCAAAGAAGTTTTGTCAGACACATGTACAGTCTGGTAAATGATTTTAGCCAGAGCACATTTCAAACAAAATTTCCTTGAAGAGCCTGTAGAATGGACTCAAAACTACCAGTCTTTATTGTGAGCATAGCTGCAATACCTTTCCACTGTACCGTACAGAGTGGTAATAGACTCTTTACTTCCACTTACTGAGATCACGCGCACAGCTGTGACACACAGTGAAACTCAATATACACACCATAAAATCTAAATCTAATCCACTCGTCTCTGTCTCTCTCCGACTCTCGCTGACAAAAAACACGCACACACAATTGGTCACTTGAGCACGCCCCAGATGTTCAAAGCACTGTGAAAGAAAATGCAGTAAGGGCTTTCCACTCCTCTGATGCGGTTCCGGAAATAGCCAAGAGTCTCTGAACGGAACATAAAGGCTTCCCTGGCAGGGCGCTGTCCACCACTTGAAAAGCTGCTTCCCTCTCTATAATATCAGATGCCCTTTGTAAAGAAATACAAACACTAGAATTTATTGTGGAAAACTACTTTTGGGCCTCAAATAGCACAACTCAAGAACTTATTCCAGTTTGGAAGACTTTTGTATTTGCGGTTTTGAAAACAGAAAAGGTGTCTCTCCTATCCTAAAGTATTTACAGTATCAGAACCAGTTTCATCATCTCATCCATTAGCATTAGCTAGAGTAGCTTGTAGACTGTAACCAGACAACACACACATGGATGTGGCATGACTGGAAAGATTGAAATACATGAGTGTGATGAAAGAAAACTGTATGCCTTTCTGTCAACGAGTTTATTAAAATGTATTTAACAGTATTAATCTTATGCAGCTATAATGTGTGTCTTTGTAATATAGCAATGCGTAACATATATAGTAACAAACTCTATGGTTCCCCTCCAATAATATCTGCACTAATACCGTAATAGGCTCATACCTATATTGACCATCACAGCCATCACATAACTGTGTGATTAACAACAGCCCAGTGCAGTCAGTGCATTCAGTTCTCCATAGGTTATGGCCTACTAAACATATTCAATGAACATCAGTGGGAGCTTTGGTCAGTCAATGTGCAGAATGTGCTGTGCTGCTGGATTGTCCATTAACAGCTGAGAAACCGGCTCATCTGGATCCACTGACCCATGTCCCTGTGATGTGTCACTATACAACCACAACCAAAGCCTATTATCGACTAAAACGCACATGGCTGTCGGTAAAGAGACGTAGCAGACGAGATAGAAGAAAAACCATATGTCATGACTGGATTACAGATAAAATGACACATGTGGGGAAGGGAGAGGGGGGCGGGGGCAAGAACTATAGTAAATCCTCTTGATATATTATGGGATTATTTCAGTGATACAGTAAATACAAAAATACTATTTAAGTGTAAAAATGTTGCTTGAAGATTTCTACTAAGTACCACAGATAAATCCCTATAGGATTGTTATAAGGACATGATAATGGAGAGAAAAAAAAAATCGGACATCTTTAATTAATTAACTAAATTCACTGCTAAGGACTACAAGTACATGTTAAATCCCTACAGGAATAAAACAGGAGTACTGTGGTGATATTTTATCTGAGCTACATTGGACTGACCAATGGTTAGTGAGTAGGCCGTCACAAATACTGACACAGCCAATGGGCTACATGCTTTTTAGATAAAAGGTGTTACAAGCTACAACAGCCACTGGTAACTGATGTTGCCATAACAAAAAGCAGTGCTTTCATATTTTGGGTCAAAACATATTAGGGCTGCAACTAATTATTATTCTCAATTATCTAAAGCCTAAGGTGATATCTTAAAATGTCTTGTTTCCATCCAAAAAAAAGGCCAAAAATCCTCACATTTGAGAAGCTTGAACCAATTAATTTTTGGCATTTTTGTTACAAATTAAACAACTTAAATAATAATTTGAATATCAAAATACTTGCTGTTGAATTTGCTGTCAATAAACTTATCCATTAATGGATAAATTCAGTTCTAACAAATACAGTAACATGAAATAATCCTGCGGTAGAACGGAAGTAGGATTTGGTCATTAAAATGCACTGGTAAAAATCTGACATTTGTCAGTCGTGTGGGAATATTATCAGTGTTTGTTAAGGTAGGTGGAATATACCCTGTGTCTACACTGACTAACACCTTTCGCACTGGATTACTATAGCTTTTAATAACAAAATGTACCATAACAGCAGCATTAAAATGGACATCAATTGCATGACTGTGTGACACGAGGTTACCTCTACACCTGAGATCAAAAAAATCATCGATGTGGATGAGGAAATCAAAGTGGATCTTATCCTACTCTAAGCCATCCATATCCTACAACTATGTGATATCAATTACAGACGCCCCCTCCCGTCCAAATACTGAGGTCTGGTGACATGGCCACACCTCAAATCTTTTTACTAATGCAAGCTTATGCAGGAAAACTAGCAATTTCAAACCAGTTCAGTAGATGCTACTGGAGGAAGTAATGGACCTCAGCAAACATCAACGTATTACAGGCAGTAACAGAACAGATTCTGTGTGCGCATAACAGGTCATTTGGACAACCCATTTCATATAATTTAGCAACATCTTCAAACAGTTTCCATGCATACACAGCAGCACAGCAAATCACTGCACCTGCATTATGTTTTTTCCACACCCAATTTGGTACATCTTCCCACCCACGCAGAGCAACACCAGCTGTTTAACAAGGGTTGAAAGAGCAATGCTTGGTCAGATGTTTGACAAGACCAGTCACAGTTTTGGTTAAGGTGTGGGATCAACAGTAATGGACAATCTAAAATGATGGTGCTGTAGACCATCAAGCCACAGCTACAGGCTCATACTTCTGTGTGTGATATATGTGTGTGTGTGTGTGTGTGTGTGTGTGTGTGTGTGTGTGTGTGAAAGAGACAGAAAGTGTGAGAGGGACACACATACACACTATAGGGTTATTAGACCATGCTTATTAGAGACTTACTTCATCTGTTTGACGATGGTGCTTTTCCCTGACTCTCCAGCCCCTGAGGGATAAGAGACAAGAAGACAATGTAAACAGGGTGTGTGTGTGTGATATGTGTGTATGTGTGTGTATGTGTGTGTGTGTGTGTGTGTGTGTGCGTGTGTGTGTAAGACAGCAAGATGGAGACAGAGTGAGAAAGAGGAGGGGGTGGGGGAAATGAGAGAGAGAGAGAGGGAGAGAAAGAAAGAAAGGGAGAATCAGCCTCTTAAAAACCTAAGTGAATAAGGACAGCAGCAGCAGCAGCAGCAGCAGGGTGGAGATAAAAAAGATGGAGAGAGTGGCTGCACCCTTTCTTCCTCAACATCCTTTTTTTACTAGCTCCTTCCACCCTCCATCTTTAAAATTCAGCAATTTAAATAGATTAAACAGGCCACTTACAAGATCATTTCCCACAAAGAATCAATGAATCAATCTCCCACCCCAAACCAATGAACCAACACTGCCTGTGCTTGACCCTCCATTGCTGCATACTGCCATTTTTTTTCCTGGCATCCATCTGCAGTTATCCTCTCTGATGTAGTTCCCACCTTTTACCGACACTTTGACTGGTTCTGCAGAATTAACATTTTACCCACCTGGTACGTGTTTAATGTAAAACAGCCTACAATAGCAGGTAGCTTGAAAGTGATGTAATAAGAGGGCTCTGTGTGTTAGAAGCCACTATCAATCAATCATCAGTTCCTCTTTGATCATACACTGGATTTTGGTTCATAATGTTGTTTTTTGGCTTGTGATAAACGTCAGGTTTTATAATAAATATATATATTTAAATTTCCCACTACCCTCAGAGGGTCATCTCTCTACCAAACGCCCCCCCCCCGCCCTCCACCCCCACCTACCCCCCCACCCCACACAACACCACACCTTTCAACACTCCCAAGCGTTTAATTTGCCTGCCGTGGCTCTACAGGCCCTACGGTAGGCAATTCAACCGGCGTCTCTTACCGAGCAGCAGCAGTTTAACATCTTTGGCCGCGGTGAGACCGTCCTCCTTGAGGTTTTTCTCGATGGCTTTGCTCCGGTCCAGAGCCGCCCTCTCCTCTGCGCTCAGAGTACATCCCATGGTTAGAGAACACAGCTTGATAGCGTTACCGGTACCGGGATCCACGGAAGAAAAAGCAATTAAAAAGGTGGATTCAGTGAAACTTGCGCGTGGAAACAAAGCTGGCTGCAAATCCTTTTTTTTTTTTTCTATCTTAGTTTATTTCCTCCTTTTTCTGCGCTATACCTTCGATCCCTCTCCCTCAGTCTCTTTCTTTCGCTCTCTGGGCAGCTCCCTCTGTCTCGCTCTCAAACCGGGGGTACGGAACCGTTAAAGCATTTAAATCAAGGATCCACTCGGTTTGATCCACAGCGCAAAAGAAAAAAACAACACGATGTAGCCTCCGCAGCTTTTAGCGGTTTGTTTCTCAAGCGTTGTGGTCTGTCGGTCCGTCCGTCCTCCGTGTCTTTTTCTGTTTTTTTGTTTTTTTTCTGTCGGTAAACCACGGTAACGGTTCTCTTCTCTTCTCAGTTTGTCGATAGTACGTGTTACTGGGCGGCGGTGAGCAGCGCTGGCATCGTTTGGTTCTCACGGCGGCTCACAGTGGACCTTCCTCCGTTTGGTTCCTCCGGGGCGGGCGGCGGGGACTCGCTCTGTAACGCTACTGCCTCCCGGTAGCTCCGGTAGGGGCTCGGTCCTTCGTTAGTTTATTCGTTGAATTGCTGGTGCTGACGTCAAAACAGTAAGAAAAAAAAAAAAAAAGAAAAAAAGTGGAGAGAGAGGAGGAGAGCCTCCATGCTCCCAGTGGCGCTGCCTGGTGGTGCACTGTGTAGTTGGCCACCTTTACAGGCTTTTTCTTTCTCTTACCACAAAACTTTTGAGTGTTGATAACACACTTATCCAGTGAGGTCAAGATCAACAAAAAGAGTATTTGTAGACTTCAGCTAACCTTAGCAAACATCGTGGTTACGCCAGGAGCAGTAATTCTTCCCGGTCAGCGCATGAATATTTAAATCCAAATGAAATGTTATGCGGTCAATTAGAGCCAATTAGAGCGTAAGTGGTTAATTTTCCAATACCTTATTTATAAATATAAATATCGATATTTTATACATTTTCAGCCACTTAACTGGCCTCTCCAACAGATGAAGTTTGTTAAATTGTCAAGTCATTGCAAGAGGTTGCATGTGCAGTTGTTGTCATGTGACCTAAGAATGAAATTCGCATGGTCACATGATACCAAGTGGTTGTTCCAATAATGTTTTGGCTCCTAATATTTAGTTTTTATTAGGTTATATTTTAAGTCATGTTAGTGGTAATTGCTCAAGGAATGGCAATGTCAGTGGGTCTATCCCCCACATTGGTCTAGACTGAAATATCTCAACAACGATTGGATGAAACTTGGTACAGATATTCAGATATATGAACATAATCTCATTGAATTAGAGATGCTGCGGGAGGCAGCTGTTCCAAAATGTCCTCTGAGTGAGTTATTGTCTCCATACAATCACCCTATTCATTTGCTTCATCATATGGGATTTCTCCAAGTGATAGTGTGGTTGGCTTAGTAATAAGGTGTCTGTCATCATCATCATCACTATCATCTGCAACACCAACTAACTGAAATGAAATATAATGTTCATTACATACACCACGGTAGGTTTATTGAATTTGTCTCAGCTGTGGTGGAAAGTGGTGAAATATAGCTAATATAACAAAAAAAAATTATAATAATTAAAAGCCAATTAAGTCAAGTCTAGAGTTGCAAATTTCATGGGATGATTTTCCAGTTGAATCCATGTGACAGGCACATTATGCAGTCATGATACACTGATAATGTCCATATTTATGTAAAAACTCCACCAACCATCAACCACAAGACCCCTCTGTCTGTACAAGAACATCTGAAATGATAACTAGTCATCCAATAATGATACCACTCAACTCTAACCTACACTGTAAGACTTTACCAAAATCTTACCTGCAAACACTTCCATTTCTTTTACATAATCACTTAGATACTCATTCAAGTTTATTGTTAGTTGTGCTGTTTCCTCACTTAGATAGAAAATGTCAAGCAGTGGAGTGCTTGAGTACATTTCCTTTTCCATAGTTGTTTGGTTACTGTAAATCTTTTATTGTGTCACATGCAATACTTTTAGTGTTACTCCAGAAGCTCTTAGAAATGAAAATGTAAACATTTTTAATTATCTTAAAGTTTGAAGCCTCAGAAAAAAAAAACATTTCAACCTCAGCAGTCAAGACAAATGTAAAGGCTTTCATGGATTTAAGATAACTGTTCTCTCAGTAATGGTTACTAGATGTCAGCGATTTCTGACGCCCAACCAACAGTTGCAGTGAAACTCGGCGGTTACTTGTCTATCAGCACCGTCTCCATTTTTACATCTGTGGCATCACCAAAGATAAAATCTGCTCATTTCCCACAGCAAAGTGTTTTGATGCCTCTGTTACAGCCTGGCATGGTTTAGACCCATTTAGACCAATTTTCTTATATTCAGAAAACAATGAAGACTATTCTGCGCAGTTAGTTTATGCTTTGTTAATAATTCAAAACCTGAAGGAAGACAAATTAATTCATTAGACTCTGTATGTATTCAGTTAGTGGGGAGTCTTATTTTTAGCCAAAACAAAATATTTTGTGTTAATCATCAAATGTACAGAAGTCCATATGTTTTAATTGACTTTTTTAAATTTGACTCATAGACTATTTTAATTAATCAAATAACAAAAATTCAGCCACACAAATTTTGGCTCAGCTTGTGGTGGTTGATATCATGCAAAAACATTTTGGTTTAGGTTGTTTTAGGGTTACATTTAGTTTCATACAAGCAAAGATGCCCTGGTTGAGTAATTGCACAAAATCCTTCATACATTTTGGACAAAAAAAGGGCATTTATCATTTTGAGCACCTCAGTGCAGCTTTTGATGTTCGAGTCTGCACAAAGACTATAGGGTGTAGTGTCAGGGCTCTCAACTGTCCCCCTGCACATGAAACCCGCGGCAGCTGCTTCCTGCAACCACTCAAAACAATTTGAGTGTACACTACCCTGCCCAGCATGAAACGGCAGTGAGCCAAAGCGAACAAGTGACTGGTGCAGGAAGTCAAGCATTGAGCATTTGCTAACTGCTACAGTAGTCACATCTTGGTGTGTTTCAAAGGAAGATTATTTCACAATAGATAGAACTTGAGGATGAATACAGAAACAAAACCAGAATGACTGAGGACTTACACATTCAAAATTTCATTATATGACAGAATTATATCGACTTTGCTAGCAAGGGTATAAGCAACATTTTGATTTATTATAGAGTAATCCAAAAGAGACCATATCACACTGTACATTTAGGCTGCATTTGTGGTGACACTTTTCTGTGCGTCTTCCTATTTAGCATTTTTAAGCAGTACCTTATACAAACATTTAATTAATGGTTTATAACACACTATGATTTTCCACACAACTTTATAAAGACAGTTTATATCATCATTATTATTTCATATATTACAATTTATTTTATATTATTACAAATGTTTTGTTGTTTTGTTTATATTGTCAGTCGTTTTGTTGATATACCACCCCTCACTTGGCCGCCTGCAGGATGAGTTATAGTTGTGAACAAATACATTAATAAATACTAGAGTGTTATAAACTATAAATAGAAGGACTTTAAGAAAAGTGTTATTCCAAAAGAAGCTCATCTACTGTAAATAGCCCCTGATCCTCAGTGATGATAGTAGTTTTTTTATCAGCTTCAGGAGTTTACAGAATTATACAGTATAATAGTGTTCCTAAAACACTCTTAATTCACAAGCACTCTTTTCAAGTAAGGCATTTCAGACAGATTTGAGATCAGATATCATATTAAAAACCTCACAGAAACACGTGTGTCTCAGCTGCCTATTCAGAGTGAGCAGTCTAAACATAACCAGTGGAATCTGCATCAGCTGATAGGAGCTAGCGACCCATTTTTTCTCAGGGAACATATCCATGGTCACGATTTTGGAAAAGAAACATTTGGTCTTGTTTGATACAGATTTGTAGATATCGTCGACATTAAGCATTCTTACAGGAATAGTTTTCTGGGAAATACACTTAGACTATTTGTTTCATTGTTGAGAGTTGGGTAAAAAGATCAACTTTCTTATAGTTGTTTGTTAAATTGAAGCCACAACAAGATTATCTTATTTTAGCATATGGACTGAAAACAGGCAGAAACATCTAGTCTGACTCTGTCCAAAGGTTTAAAAACACATGTACCGGCACTACTAAAACTCACTGATAACACATTGTATCTCACTTCTTAATCTGGGTGGGATTAGTAGAATGAGTAGTGACTTCCTGGGATCTTGTTATCACCATTTAATTGCCATGGTGTTATTTTTACACTTCTGTCTATGGATGAAAAAAATGAGATATTACTTGTTGAGCTTTAGAGGTGATGGTAGGTGGGTTTTTTTAACTTTTGGAGAGAGTCAGGCTAACTGTTTCCCCTGTTGCAAGTCTTTATGCTAAAATAATCTGTCCTGGCTGTAGCTTCATATAACAACAACATATACAGCATATATACATATAAGAGTGGTATGGATCTTGTCATCTAACTCTGTTAGAAAGTAATTAAGTGCATTTCCCACAATGATGAACTAATCTAAAAGATTATAGTCTCCAGGTGTTGGGGAGTACACCTTTTGTGGCTCCAGAGAGACACTGATAAATTGCCTTAAGTGATATCATTTGAGTCAGCGTTGGTTGGGTCTGACTAAAATTTTGAAAAACCTCTGTAGCCCGCTCCTCATCTGTACTTGTGGCTAGCAGCTCAAGGCTTCATTAGCTGCTAACATACCCAAATCTCTGACTGATTAATTGATCTTTCTTTTAAACTGTCATGTGGGTCCCACAATATAAGTTAAGTTAAGTTACTGTAAAAAGTAAATAGTCCATAACCAAATGTTACATTATCCCTTTTTTGCAGTACTCGATTTTTAAACTGCTTATTCTGCATCTGTAGCATTCATGAACCTGATCATGAGCTATTAAGGAAGAATCTCATATCTGCCCCATATACAAGGAATTCTGTGAGTGGTTTTTATCTCCAGTATGTGGCATATACTACATATTCACTGATATTAGAGCAGCGTTGTTGCACCTTCTTTCTCTTTTTCCTTCCTTTATCACATCTGGTCAGTCCGTTAACCAACACAGGCTGTGGTTACACAAGCAGCGCGTGCACACACACACACACACACACACACACACACACACACACACACACACACTATCAACATTGATATGATGCAAGTCTTCCGAGCAGAATGTAAGAACTGCACTGTTGCCTCAGACTCAGGGTGGGATCCACTGATTGAGGACAGAAAAACAGAAGAAACTAAAAGTATTTTACAACACACTAAATAGAAAATCTGTGCTGGCAACAGTTAGTTTTTTTGATTGCATTTGATCTACTTTAACCTTTGTTTACCTGGGAAAACTAAAAATGGTATAGTTAATGTTTATACATTACAACCATCCAAATGTATGTACTCATCTTGATAGTTGGTGAGCATCACTGATGATTATAGCAACATGAGCAAAAGTGTAACCAAAGGTGCACAAGCAAAAAAAATGGATTGAACAGTGTCTTTATCTGCTCTAACATAAGCTGCAATTCTTAACATGCCTGACAAACCAATTGAGCATTATTTCCAAAACCAAGAAGTGCATCATTAACTAAATATATTAGTTTGTGCAGTTACAGGTTGAAGACAGTCCTAGATGCTAGTAGTGTTTTGGCTAATGTTAAAGGCTATCTTTTTTACACTCTACACATAAATCCAGCTAGAGCTACCCAACATACAGTTCTTCTGTCAAACACATTAGTTAATGAGGAAAACTATTTGAAAATATTAATAAATAAATATATATAAATAAATATATAAAGATAAGCATACAAACAGAGATTAAGTTAGAACAAAACAACGTTCTTACATTTTTTCTTATGCTAAACTAGGACTAGTTAGCTTTACACTGCAACACACCAACAACACTGTCTCTTTATTTCCATGTTTCTCCCCTTTCTCTTTTACAGGATTCTGTTTAAAATGAGTCAGCTGGAAAAATTATGAAGTCAGCTGGAGACACTTTAGCTAACATTAGTTTAATTAAATCACTAGATACAAAATCTGCCAGTGACAATCATTTCAGCCAGCCAAAGCAGTGGTTGCCAGTTAAACATAAGAAACCTGCTATTTGTCGATCTCAGTGTGAAACCACTGTTTCAAAAATCACTCAATCAAGAAGTTTGTGTGGTAAGTCAGCCCCTGTTTTCATTATAAACTTCACATTCGCTGTGTGAGAAAGGAGGACTTGATGAGAGTATAGCAACAGTAACTAAGGGGAGTGGGGCTTAGTGAATGGTCAATTGTTGGTACTTTTAATTGGAATAACTTGCAACACTATGTTATAATTCCACCAAACAATTCCACCAAAGAACCCAGATAATTTCCTGATAAAAAAGTGTGCGGATGATTACAGAACGCCAACATCTTCTTTTCAAAGAGAGAGCACGGAGGCTGTGGACTGATTTTGCCAGTGAAAAGCAGAATGTGGGAAGAGGGCTCACTTAAGGTGTCAGGGTGTAATTTGCTTTCAAAGAAACGCAGTTTAAGACATAAAGAGCTGGATTAAAAAAGGATGGGTTGATGGAAAAAGAGACAAGTCTGAAGAGGACGTGGTGAGTGGAAAAAGGGGGGGGGGTGTAGAGCAGAGAGGAGGG
This sequence comes from Seriola dumerili, assembly GCF_002260705.1. NCBI lineage: Eukaryota > Metazoa > Chordata > Actinopteri > Carangiformes > Carangidae > Seriola > Seriola dumerili. The sequence continues at coordinate 1,658,347 of NW_019174402.1, forward strand.
AGGAAGAGACATTATGCTCTTAATGATGACGTATACATTTACTGCAGTACAGAGTAAATAAACTAGACAGTAAAAGAGGAGAGAAGATATATTATCTTATGGATATAAAAACCTCAAATAAAACACTGAAAAAGTGTAATATATGAAACTTTTAAAATGGTAACTCCTTTCAGAGAGTGCTATCAAATTATCATAAAGGACAAACAGTCACAGTAGAAAAAGCCACTGTCATTTGAATTCCATCATATTTTGTACAACATGACAGAATTCAACCCTCTGCTGTGATTTCAATCCCTGCCTCTCCCACCTACCTGCCACCTAGAATCACCTGACCCTTTCCCCAGCTCCACTCACTGCTCACCTGTTCCCCATCCCCTCATGAGTTCCCCAGTATACTGTATATAGCAGTCTGTTTCCACTTGCCCTCTGCCAGACTGTCTGTGTGTCACGTGCCTTAGTTTTCCAGTCCTTTACAATTTTTCCGATCCTGATTTGTTTTTGTTTTGTTTTGTTTTTTTTGGGGTGGGGTGGGGGGGTGGGGGGGTTGCCTCTGGCTGACCCTTTGTACTTGTTTTCTTGCTTGAATGGAGCTTGTTTGTTTTATTATTTTTTTTGTTTCAAATTTTTAGCCATGCTAGCAACAAGGCTTTATGGATGGCAATGTTGGTCTGTCGGTCAGTCGGTCAGTTCAACACTTTGGTCCAGACTAAAATATCTTAACAACCATTTGATGGGTTATCATGAAATTTGATGGTCCCCAGTGGACGAGTCCTACTGTGAGCTACACTGCAAAATATTCTGGCAGATATTGGGAGGTACCAACCAGGTTCAGGGGGAAGATGTGATGATGAGGGTTAGAGATCATTCACTTTTTAAAAAGTTATGGTAGTCTGTTCAGTTTAATGCTATGTTGAGGAACTGTAAATGTTCACCACTTGGGTTCAACTCCTGTTTACTTCCCAGTAATAGGCATCATGGTATTCTCACCATCATCCCTAACTTGGGCAGCTGTATGGCTACAAATTTCAAAGATGTTGACTGAGAACAAAATCTTACTCCTCTCTTGAAAAGGGTGTTTCTGTTTTTTAGAGCAGCAGTTATTACACTGGTAAACAATCAAACACAGCACCAAAGCGCTGACTGATATGGGGGCACTGCACTGTGTGGGCCTTCAAAAACAACACACCTACACCTGCTTCCTGAGTGAAGCCTGAACAGTTTGGAAAGTTGTGGGGCTGTTACAAACATTTCTTTAAATAACACCAAATCTATTGGGCTGGTTGTGATGTACTTGTGTTTGCCTACCACACAACCACCAGTGCTGTATTCTGATTTTGTTCAGGATTGCATAAGGACTACAATAATGTTGATTATGCAATACTTAATTCTTCAGCAGCTGTTAATCATGTGTATTATATCCTGTTATTGTTAATTTCTTGTGGTTAATTCTTTGTGTGGGGGGGGGGTTTAGTGCGTGGGTTTGAAAGTCTTTGTTTGATCTATGTCTAATGCAACTTGTCAAAACAAACACCCTTTGAGATAGTGAGGGAGGCACAGCAACAAAGACGCAGCAGTTTCACATTGAACAAACAGTGTATAGATTCTACTTCATTTACAACACCCTTAGTTCACTTTACTGCAATTATTGACAAATATTCTGCTATGAATTAATTTCCATTTGCATGTTTTCTAATGTGATCATGGCCAAAATCCTACCCTGAACTTTAATCTTACCCTGAGGTGGTTTTTGTCACATGTTTAATTTTAACTGTGAACAAACAGTTGCCATTGAAGGCCATCTTTGTTGTACTGTCCTTTAATTGGTACAGGATAAAAGTGTGGCCAGTTAATTAGAAAAAATTGTGTAAGCTTACAGTAATGCAATTAACTGTTGATCCTCACTGTATACTGACCTGCTGCAGGGTGTGAAAACTTAATGTGTACAGGCTATAACCTGGCAGCCAGAGAGTAACTTAATTTGTATGTGTAGTCTCTGCCTCTGCCCACATGGAATAAACTATCATTAAAAAAAACACTGCAAGAATTGTTTGTGCATGGAATATGAAATCATAAGAGATTAATTCAATTCTGAATTATTACCCTTTATAAACTAAACCGTAAACTAACTCTAATCCCCCATAATAAGAACAGTAATCAAAAATATGTGTACTAATTTCCAACAAGAAACTAGTCATACGGCAGTATATGATTGTGCTAACTACAGTATATATTGCAAAATAACATGTCCCAGAAAAGACAGACATGTTTCATTTCTTGGTCGTCACTTTAACATAGAACTCTTTGTATGTTTGTGTTTTTTTATTTAAAGTGAAGCTTGGAAACTTAGCAGTATGAGAAACAGACAACTTTTCCCAAAGAAGCTGACTGTCTTTATACTAAGGAGTAAATATTAGGAAAGATTTAAAAAGAAAGGAACAGTGTCACATCCTGACTTACCTTCTAAGTGACGTTCACAATTTTGCCTTAAAAAAAGACAGAATATCATCAATATCTCCAGCAGGCAGGGAATAGCCTGACTCTGTAGCTATCAGATCCAGCTAAGAGAAAGAGATGATGAACCCTGACCGATGAAGCACAACATCTTTTCGCTCCAGGGAATAGCTGGCGGAGAAAAAATTGAGTCAAACACAAAACACTCTCAAGGTAAGCAAAGATGGATAAGCTTCACTCCTGTCAAGGACAGGACTGATCCTAATAAAAGACTCTGTACTGACAGGAACAACAGTGGATAGACACAACAACAAAACTATACTTCCATAATGATCAACAAAGCTATGGCAACAAACTTTGTCGTATCAGCCATCCTGCAAAATGGTCAGACACTAATTTTTGGGGTTTACGTTTCGACTTCATACAAGGACTTTGTTGTTCCTATATGATGCTGGTACAGCGTCAAGTCAACACAACATCCTGAAAAAACTATAGTATATCTGGATGCTGTTAGGGTGTGTGTTTATAAGGCTAACGTGTGACAATATTTTTCAATCTTGGTCTTATTCTCATAAGTGTGGCTGTTCTGACTATGGGTTATGATGATTTGCATAGCTCCAGCTTACCTCAATATATGTATGTTGATTTGCTAGAGTTGTTAGCATGATCTATAGTCAGAACATCCCCAATTATGATAATAAAAGAACATACAGGGACATAGAAGGAAGCCTTTTTAAGATGGAGAGACATAACATCAAGTGAGATAAAGAAAAATAATAATATAACATCACATCAGTCAATAAAAAACATACAAAACAAGGATGTAGTGATGAAACGTGGGCGATGCTATAGCCATGAGCACGTACATGAAAGGAAATCCTGGGCCACTGACTGAAAGGAAAGTTATCCTGCACATTTTGAACATGCAATGGTGAGAGAGGTGGAGTATATAGAGAAGAGTAGGGGACCGAGCAGATCCCTGCGGTACCCCACTGAAAATGAAAGGTATGTTTGGACGCTTCTTTCTGCCATGGCACTTTGAATGATTGGTCCTGTTCATTCCCTTACTGTTGGCATTAGAATGATAGCTATCACTTGGCAATTATTGTATGCTGAGAAACTTTCTACTGACAGTGCTGACATGCTGCTATAGCTTCCCTGAGAGAAGCCTTAGCATTGCTGAGTAGAGAAATGCATTTTTTTTCAGTCTTAGTTGCTTAAGCAAGTTATTGAGACTTGTTGAGGAATTAAAATTGAGACAGGTTGTCAGAACCGAAGGATACAGACTCACCATGCTCAACTCAGACAGAATCAATCAATCAGAACAGGCAGACAAATCCTATGGGCTAAGGCTAAACTCTAGTTCTAGTCCATGTTCTACACACTAGGTAGAACATGGACATGAGAAAATACTGGAAAGTTTGATATGAAGAACAAAGACAAACTGCTACATTACACGGAGCACGCAGACTAAATACACTAGGAGGGGAAGACAGTGAGACACAGGTGCAACACACTAGGGGCGGGGTCGACAATCACAGGAGCGGGAAACACATGATGGCAGGAAGTTGAAACCTGGAATGAGAGAAGCGGTTAGACACTCACCAAAATAAAACAGGAAGTGAAAACCAAAAATTACAAGAAACAGAAAACATAACCCTAAGTCAGGACGGGACATGACACACGTAAACACTTTAGCACAAGTAGCCTATAATACATTATGGTAATAGTAGTCTCTTTTTCACTTGGTGTGGGGAGAGCGTTTATAAAAAGGTGGGTTGTGTGTAATTTTTTATTTATTTCTATCCGTTGCTATGAGCTTGTGTTGTCAAGGAATAGTTCTGCATTATTATCAGTGAACATGCAAAACACTTCCACAGTTAGCAACCAAAATCAAAAACATTTGACCTGTGGTAACTAACAATGAATCTGTGGCCGTCAGTGATTCATACTTCTAGCTCTTTTTAAAGGTATCCAGTGACTGTTTTCATCCAAAGAGGAACATGATGTGAAACTGCTTATTTCCCACTATATGTTAAAAAAAAACTCCACATTGTGAAATTTACTGTACGCTGGAATAAGAAATATATACATTCAATGGCTGTGTTCTTTAAGATCTTTTGTGAACAAATATAAAACATCACTGCTTCTGTATCCCAGCCTTGTTTGACGTCAATAACTATTTCACTGGCGGCCAACTTGCATCCTCACAACATGAGCGTGACTATAAAAAGACATTTTGCATGAAAAATGCAGAAGAGTTTCAACCCTGATGCCCCAGTCACATCATCATTGCCACCACTAACACTAAGCCTGACTTTTTTCTAAGAACATTCATAGCTCATGTCTTTCATTTGTGTTCCCAGAAGTTCTTCTGCACAGCTGCTGGGCAAAAATGAAAATAAGAAAAAAAAGAGAAGAAGAACTTTGCCGTCAGAAGGATTGTCGAGGTGTCACAGAGGCAACTTTTGCTGAAAAAAGAGAAAACTGAACAAAGAAGACAACTGCCAAAACACTCAGACTTTCACTTCAAACCGCAAATGTTTTAGGAAAAGCAGCACAAAGGGTTTTCTGTTTCTCCTGGATCAGCTGGGATTTCATGCTTATGAGCTTCATATACTCTTCATCACCATCTATTTTTAAGTGAAACCTTTTTCTGCACTTGATATGGTTATATCTTAGACAGTGAAAAATGTTTTAAAAGCACAGTAGCTCATTTCAGCAACTGTATCTCTTCTCACCTCCCTCTCTCATCTGTTCTTCCTCCTCCTTTACTTTTACACATCAGAAAAGGTGCTGGACTGTCCAGTGTCCCTGCTTCTTTTTTTTTTTTAAGCAATTAAATATGCAGGGATGCTTCTTCTTTTTTTTTCATCGGTGCAGAGCCTTCTCCCTGTTCTGTGTTGTAAGGCTGTGGTGCCTACAGCTGAAGTGCTTCAGCTTGGTGCTGCTGGTAGTTATAAATAAAAGACATCTTGTTCTGTTGTAGTCTGGTCCTGCATCTGCCTGCAGCTGCTGCTTAAGTGATCTCTGAGGACCCCTGGCTGGTATTCGGGGAAGAAAAAGAAAGAAAGAGAAAGAAGGAGCATGTGTGACATGGCATTGCAACATCTGTACAGTCACCACAGTGTGCAGGAAAATGCCTGAATGTAAGGATTCTTAATGTATGCGTGGATTCCTGAGTTTGACAGAGTGTATGTGTGTGCAATCGTCTGACCTCATGCAAGTTTGTGTGTGTGTTTTTTGTATGTGTATCTGGTGCGGTTGGGGGGATTTTGAAGGGAGGGGTTTAACTCCAGAGTGATGCTCCATGGAGCGCGATGAGAGGAGAGGTACTCAGGGACAACACAAGCCATTCCAAATAGCACTCAGTCTGAATAATGCAGCAGTATGGAGGAGGGAGTAAGGGAGGGGGAGGGAGAGGAGGAGGAGGTGAAGAGATGAAGAAGAGGAAGAATTACAGGACAGGGTGTAAGAGAGATTGTGTAGTGAGTGGGGAGAAAAAGAGTTGCAGAGTGAAGTGAGCACAGTGAAAGGTGGCGGAGATAAGAGAGGAAATTAGGTGCAGGATGAAGGGAGAAGATGAAATGGAGGAAACGCGTTTGAATGGGGAGGACGGCTGTTTCACAATGATACAGAAGCAGAGGTGGAGAATAAGAGTGAGGTGGGGGAAGAGGGTGGTAGAGGAGACAGAAGAACAAGGGCAGAGAAAACAGTGGAGATGGATGTGAAGGCAAGAAGAATAACAAGGGTAGTTTGTATGTGAAGAGTTAAAAAAAAAAAAAAGAAAAAAGTTCTTCCTATATCACCCCGGTTTCCAATTCGTGAAGCTTAAAGTACAATAGCATCAGTGTAGAGGCAATTTTTGACTAAGAACAGCAAAATCATCCTCTGCACTTTGTATTTAGCAAGAGACTATATTACATTACTATACTATTTTATATGTGTGTGTGTGTGACGACTATCTTGCTGAACTGCCCCAGCTCACACGCGTGTGTGTCCGCGTGTGTGTTGGCGTGTGTGCTTCTACCAGCTCAACCTTTCCACATTGAGTTTGCCTTGGATAATTGCCATTAATAATCAAATGTTTGATTTCTTTTCATTGTAAACCTAATTAACTTTATTTACCCTCATTCAGAGCAACTCGCTAATACACACAGAGTGCAAGAGAGAGAGACTGAGAAAATGGGAAAAATACCGCGCTCCACCTGTTAAATTATTGACATAATATAATTATAGCTCACACTGGGTTTCTGCGACTAAATAGTACATGTGGCCTCCACTGTCTCCACATGCAATTGCTAAAATGTTTAAAAATATTTAACACTTTTTTCATACAGCCTAGACATTGAAACTATAATGGAAGGTTTGAGTGTTATGTAATGTTGCTAGTATGATGTCAACATGACCATCAACGCATCTTTTCCCTGTCTATTTTTTGCTGGATACCGCATGAAAAATAGACGAGGCACCTGATCCCTCATGCCATGAGGGTCTCATGCAGGTTGTGTTGCTGTTCTAACCTGTTAACATTGGTGCTGAAAACCAAGACGTTCAACAATCGCCACGCACCCGTGACGCGGGCGGTGTGTCCCAGGCCTTCTTATCTATTTTGTAGAGCATAAACGGTCAAACGAGACAGAGAGGCCCGTAGGAAAGTGGAGGACATTCCTTCAGAGTCCGGTGATGATAATTAAAGTGGCAATGCGAATGCTGACCATGCGACCGTGACAGTGGAGCTGAGGGATAAATATTGTCATGTCATACCTCAAAGACCCATGATTAAGAATGTACTGGTCAACAGAAGGAAGGTCTTCATCTTAATTTGATAGCAAATGTCAAGCCCGCCGACAGAATTGAACAGATTCTGAGGATCGTTCACTTTGTGGATAATTACACTCAGCAGCCAGGAAACGCCGATAAACTCATCAAAATAAGATCGGTGTTGAGCCTTCCGTTCAGCAGCAGACCCTGATGAATTTCAATCAGCTGTTGAGCAGATTATTCCCTTAGCAGTCCACAGATCGTTCAAACAGTACATTCGAGAAACAGCTTCGAAGCGTACCAAGGTTCAGCTGGGAACGGTCAGGTAACTGGATTGGGAATTGCTGCAGATGTAGTCATGGGCCTCCATGATTACCTGAAGGTAAATAAATAGTTTTTTTTTGTCCCATTCCACTCATTTAGGCAGTGCAACTACAAGGCTTCTATAAGACTGGCACATGCAGCGTGAACAGGCTCGAGGAAACACAGCTCAAACCGAAGAGCGAGAAGCAACTCAAAGAAGAGGGAAGGGGGGCTTAAACATCACTGTCACACGTTGGTTGGACAGTTCAGTGATCCACATGGCTTCCTCCTGTATCGGTCAGTCCCCACCAGATTTGGCCCAGACAAGAAGAAAGACAGGAAGGTTCTTAGCATCCAAAGGCCATTTTCTGTGAAGCTGTGCAACCGACACATGGGAGGAGTAGATCTCATGGCTCAATGTGTCGCAATGTCAGCAAGAACAAACGGTGGTACATCCGAATGTTCTTTCACTTTTCGGATGGGAACACTGTGAATGCTCTTTTCGTCTCTACATAACGTTTGGATCGGAACAGAAGGATCATCTGCATTTCAAGGCATCTGTATCTCCTGTGCTAATAAATGCAGGCTCCATCCAGACAAACAAAAGAGGAAGACCCAGTGGGATCCCACCTCTGTTGAAGCGCAGAGCAGTGACCAAGGTACCTCCTGAGGTCAGGTTTCACCATGGGAATCATTGGATCCAGCTCACCGAAGCACAAAATGCCAGCAGATGCCATGATGCTGCATGCACGCAAAAAAACCAAGTACATCTGTATGCAGTTTATTTTAGCTTTGTGTCCTGGGTGCTTTCAACTCTCAGTGCATAGATTTGATGAACTGATATAAGAGTCAGTTGCACTGAAGAGGCCATATTGTTGAGTTTTGTCTCAAAAAGAGTATTTGGAGACTTATAGACAATCGTTTTCTTTTAGTGATTTTCAAAATATATTTTGAAACAATACAGGCTACAAAGTTTACAGTTCAAAAGTCCTGAACAGCATAAAAAGGTTAAAATGTCTGAAAAAGAGTCTGAAAATCCACTAGAGTTTCATATTTTTCACATAATACACAGCTATTCATCAGTCTGTTAATACATATTGCTTCAGGAGAAACGCTCAAACGCATGCAGTCCACCAGAGCGGACACGTGAGTAGCTTTGTGAAAAATACATGTCAAAAAAGTTATCAATTGTTTGTTTTCATGCCTTGAAACACAGGAAAACTAGAATCAATGAGGCTAAGCTTGTGAACAGTTGATTTCACAGAAACATTAACACCAGCAAGAGCTACAACAAAGTGATAAGAAACATTCAAAACAAGACTACTGACAACCTTAAGTTTAAATTTAGAAAATTCGCCGATTCACTGATGATTCATTTGTACTTAAGGGAAGGAAAAATACATTCTTTCACAGTGACAGTCAGTGTTCATACCAGACTGCAACTCTCATCAGAGACAGCAACATTTTCTCTGACATCATCGTTGCAAGAACAGTTTTTGATTGTGCAAGTAACACTCTCAGGTTGATGGCTGGTTAAAAGCGGGGGAAATCTAATTTGGAGGAATCACAAATGGAATATCTGCTACATCAGAGGCGTAACTGGAGACGAGTGCAGCTCAGCCACGATGAAACAAGGAGAAGACAAGTTGAAGAGGCACAAACGCTGAGGTGAGAGGTAATGATATTTATAGCAGCCATACTTCCTCTGTGTGTGTGTGTGTGTGTGTGTGTGTGTGTGTGTGTGTGTGTGTGTGTGTGTGTGTGTCTAGGTGTCTGTACATGTCTGAATTGAAGTGCATGGTACAGCATTAGCAACAGGGCAGAGAAAACAGTGAAAACACCACCAGATGATACTGTGGCAGAACAGATTTGTAAATGATTGTTAATAAATAATAAATCAACTTGTTGGTATTGCTGTCAATCAGAGGTGGTCCAAAGTCAGTGTCAACTTTAAAAGATTCCCACTTTCAACAACCTGTAAGGCTTTTAGCGTGCGTGGCTTCACGGGTTGTGCCAACTTTGCCCTTCGCCACCTCTGTTGTAAACAAGGGCTCGCTCAAAACAGCATGTAAAGGCAAGTATCCTATACAGCATTCAGGTGAACATGATTTTTACATGAATCATTTCAAACAATTCACTGTGGATGAATGTGTAATGATGAAGAGGCCAACTGTTTGATTGGTGCAAAAGTACGCACGCATATGCACACACACACACACACACACACACACACACACACACACACACACACACACACACACACACACAGAGAGAGAGGGACTCTCACACACTGCAACACTCTAAATAAGAAAAGGAAGCAGGGTTAAATGCAGTAGAAATTCAGAGAGCTTTGGATTTCAATAACATACACACTGCCATGGAGAACACAATACACTTGAAATATCTTACAGTAATAATACACACACATATATATATATATATATATACAGTATATTTGATGAAGTTTGATATTTAGGATTTAAAATCGAGATGATTATGATTATGATCACGTCAGTTTCAGCCAGTTGTTGCACCACAGCCTCCAGTTTGTTTACATGTGCTTCCCCATGACATACAGTATAACATGAGATGACATCATGTGAGGTGGCGCGTGCTCCTGGATTGCTCCCTCTGGGACAATAATCTTGTAGTGTGTATAATGTTTGAAATTAGACAGAAGAACCTCTGTGAAGTTTCTCCTACGCGTGTGCGATGCAACCTGATTTTAATTTTATCCACTGTAATCTGTAAATTCACAGATCGGAAATGCACAGAAGTTCAAGCACCAATTCAAAGAGAAAAATCGAAATGTCTCTTAGTCTGCCTTCTTTCATTTTTATTCGTTTTAACAACTTAAATATTTCATACACAGGTGGAATACATTTTCAGTTTCTTTGACTCTGTGTAACAATACACTTTAGTCTTTGCAAAAAACCATTTAAAACAATTCACATTTTCAGCAGGTTGTGGCCCACTTTCAAAAGCATCTAAGCACTAAGATCATCTCTCCGTCTTCACTGACAGCAGATGTTCTTCGTTGTAGCAGGAAAGGGTTTCACTGTCTAATTTTGTTCATATATTGTATATACTGATGTAGGCTAGTGTTGTCCTTTCATAGTGCAGAGGTGCTTTTGGGATGCCAGGCTTTTGTTACAGCAGAGATCTTTTCACTCAATGAACAAAAATACTTCTTTATCTATTTGCAATCCTGACAAGCATAAATGTCATTTGAACACACATCCGTTTATTTCCAGTGCAAATGATTAAAATGGAAAACAGAATAAATTAAGAACACAACAGCAACTGAATGTGTGTATTTATCACTCCTTGAAAAAAATCATTAACACTCATATTATCATGAGGAACAAGAATAAATGCTATGTCTAAAATGTACTGTATACTCTCAAATATCATACAACTGTCATTTTTAGTGCAATTTCACTTGTTATACACCACAGCTTGCTTTTTCTCCCTTCTCCCCAAAGCATGCACACAGAAGGAGGGTCTGCCACAAGAATGTTAATCTGCAGGGGGCAGTTTGCATTAGCTTTTTGACTGACAAATTCAAAATAATGTTTAGTTAAGTCTACACATTATGAACACATTCTTTCATTTGTTCAAGCTACTCTTTCGTAGTTTATTGTATTTTTACTCACTTAATGCAGACATAAAAAACTCAAATATGTATTGTATTGTAATCATGTCTAAGGAATTTCTTTTTTAGCTTTTGTAGAATCACACTGTGCTGAATCTAGATGCAAAGTTACAGCATCGTTAATTTAGTAAATTTCAATGACAGTGTTACAGCAGTTGTAGCATGGCAGAGTTCACAACAGATTCAAAAGTACATCGTTGAGAAAATACAATGCTTCGCCTTTTTCCAAAAGCTAATGCAAATCACGGCCTGCACTTCAGCCCTGCTAGCTGCTAGCAGGAGTTGCTGCTCAGCTGGTCAGTCAGATGTTTGAAATCCTTTTGGTCTTCTTCAGTGTAAAGAGATAGCTGAGCTTTCGGATTCACATAGGGGACAAAATGTGCAGCGATTCAGTGCAAACATGCATCCCTAATATTAGATCCATTACTTATAGTTTAAATATTAAGGGGTGATGACGTAGCTACAAAGCTACGCAAATAGCTGCAGTAGCCTGGGCTACACTGTAGCTGACATGCACCTGAATTACAATTAGTTCAACTCAGTGTGAAGAGCTAGCAGGGCTTTTAGATTGACAGGCTAACATTATCCTTCTGCAGTGCATCTTACTGTGTTCCAGTCCACCACTCACAGTTGTTGTTTCCTACATTCCTATGGTCATCCATGTATTGCAATTTTGTGAGTTCTCACAGTTCTGTACAGTATTGCACAATTCAACTCATCTCCAGGAGGTTTCCCAGAAGTATATTTAGCACTAAGTTAATATTTAAACTGTTGCCCGCAACCAGTGCCGAGGACTAATATTTTACATCGAATGGCATTATCAGTTAGAATTGTTAATGATTTTTAGTAATCCAGAGAATTAATATGCATTTCGTCAAGCAGGTATTCATGGTTTTATAATTAAATTAATTAAATTCTCAAGTAACCACCCCACCATACATTTAATGACACATAGTCAATCATAATGAAATCTTTTTAAAGACTGGCTCCTGGACAATTGAGTTTCTTTTTGTTTGTTTGTTTTTTTCTACAGAGTATGAAAACCAGCATCCCACTGTCTTGACTGTTTTTAGAGTTTCTATGTTCTATGCACACTCATGAAAGACCGTATGTCTTGACTCAACATGTGGTCTTTGTTTCCAGATGACAACAGTAGTAACATTCAGAAACCTCATGATGAAAGACTAAATTTTGCCTTCGAGTTTTGGAAAACCCTGCCACTGAGAGCAACAGAGCGTTGGTCATCTACAAACAGAAAATAATTGACCTTTTGTCATAACTATATGTAACTAGTGATACGGATTGTGCAAAAATGCAGTGGTGTTCATGCTTTTGTCAAATGAGAAGTCTTTTTAATATGAACTTGAAACCTCACATTTAAATGGACAGAAGAGGAGTAACTCTAAGTCTCTGGCTACATGTCAGGCCTGTGCAAAGATACATTAGATGGGTAAAACCTTCTATCATGATATGCTTAAAAAAAAAAAAAGGTTTCTCTTTCTGGATTTTAGAGTGGCTTGACTCCATATTTTTGCTAGAAGAACCTTTCATATCACGAAGGTTAACGCACCTCTCATCTGTCTCAACACATATATCATGATTTGAAATGCATTAATTATATGAGGAGCCCTTACATTTCCTACATCCTTACACAGACTGAAAAAAAATCACATAACTTGTAATATATTCTACTGTGCCCCCCAGTGACTATTTTTCCCCTGAATACAAATACAGTGTTTTTGTAATAAGCATAAAATAATAAAAATATTCATTTGTATACATCCGTAATAGATTCTTTATAGGAAGAAAAAAAATCACTTCCACAAGCAGGAACTCCCTCTCACACAAAGACTAAAGTGCTGGAGCCAAGAATGCACTGTCTGCATCCAGCTGGCTTAATACTGGAGTCTAGATATAATCATGTCATAACACACTTGTTTTTTTGTTTGTTTTTGTTTGTTTTGGTAACTTAGACCAGCGTCTTTCCAATGCAGGCATCGGTCATGCCCACAGAGCCAGTAGCTGATGCGGCCAATGGCAGTCAGCTAACCAGGAAATGTAAGCTTTGATCAGTTCATTAAAAAAAAAAAAAAATCCACATTATCTCCACAGGCCGTTTCATTCTGTAGATATGTGGATGTGTAAAGAATGAAAATAAAGCCTTGTGTAGGAAAGAGCCTGGCAGGGCCGTGTGATCAAACTCATGCAGAGTGGAATAATGAGGGTAGCAGCAGCTTCTGTGGCCTGAGGAGAGAAACAAGGTGGCAGAGTCAGGAAACAACCGTTAACTAAATAATCCGTAACACTAGCGAGACTGTATTTCCATCATTAAGGATCAGTGTGGGTACGGTGCTCATCTCTCGCAGAGGTAACTCATTCAAGACCACAGAGGTTCAGATGAAGGTAAGTTTTAATTCAAAGAATGGTTCCAGTTTGTTCATGTATTATATGCCATATGTAGAGTTACTGGTTGCTGTAATCATCCCTCCTCTCCATACTGGTACTGGTGGTACAGCTCACCCAGGAAACATTGCCCAGGGAAACAAAGAGAGGTGACTGAAGCCTCATATTAACTTCCCTGTCCTGAACAATAACTGTACATGCTGGTTTTTTTACTAGTCAAGTTAGAAAATGATTACTTAATGCCAGTATGGAGAGAGGGGCTGATTATGTACGAATGAGTATTCCGTTAAGACGCACTTGAAAAAAATAACATGCACTTTAATGCTCCAACTACATATAAATTGCATGCCGGCCACATGTCCACAATACAGCTCCTTAAAATGCACCTACATAACATTTTCCTGTTACCATGGTGATGCCATTATTTTGCTAAAGAGCAGTTTCAGGAAAGTAGTTGGACGAATCTCTGTTTTCTTGGAAATTAGCAGTTAGTTGTTTGTATGTACAATGTCCGACATATAATCCTCTGGTATTTTTGTTTTAGTGGTTAAGTTTGACAAGAGTCTATATTTTTAATATTGTCAGCAAATTCCATGAAAAGATAAAAACCAACTATAAACCGACTTTACTGAGTAGCACTGCCTGTGTAGCCAAAGCCTAATATTGTGTATTGGTGTGTGCCATAAATTAAAAATATATAAATGAGCCACATATGGGCTGTCTAGTTTATTTTCACTCACTCCAATATAAACCATCACTGCTACACGCTGCCTCAAATACTCAATTCATCAACATCCATACTAATCCACGTCCATGAATAGTCCCCCTGCAAATTTAATATTTACATCTGTATGAGTAACGTTTCTTAAAAACTACATTGACCAACTGTTTAAGGAAAGTATACATTCATAACCCATTTTTAAAGATTTCTATTTTCAGTAGGAAACAATGGTCTTGTGGCTGAGTGCTGCAGAGAGGATGGAGAAGTCTGAAAGTGCTTAAAGACAGAAATAAGACATGGTGGGTTTTTTATGTCTTCATGGGATTTGATCCTTTAAGATAAGTATGTCGTCCAGCTGTGAAAATTCTGACCACTTCATTAGCAGATTAAGTCACAGGATTGTTACCTTCCACTTCAGAAAGGACAGTCCACAGCTCAGATCAGTCACTGCTCCTCGCAGCCAGCAGCTGGAAAAGCCTCCGCTTCCTGATTCTGGAACATGTACTATGAAGGAGAACACACACACACACACACACACACACACACACATTTAGTACCATAACCCGTAACTCTCAATTTTATGACAAATAATAAAAGACTAAGAGCAATAACTCAATAACAGTGAATTGAACCTCAATCAGATAGAAGATGTTGTGAATAGAATAAAGAGGAAGTGACAATATTATTGTAAAAACACCAAATTATGGCATTTAGAAGAGATAAGGGACAGAAAGGAAATAGATATAAAAAAAATATATATATACAGGCAGCTGACAGCTACATTTAATAAGAAGCAAACTGAGTGTTTTCAGTTAGCCTATATGTTACAGTGTCAGTATACTTTTAACTCGGCTCTGTACTCGTGTTTTCAATACTCCTTAATGTAGTTACAAGATGTAAAACCTATTATCCGACATGATCATCATTTAGCAGCCAACACTAAACAGAAATATTTATTGATTTCCATCCCTTAGAGCAGATGATTGGCGGCGTGACCCAGCCTTACACGTACATTGTATCTGCTCACTACAGTGGCTGCGCTATCGAGTTGATAGGTGGGCCTCAGTTTTTCAACCACCATCAGTATCTTCATGATAGCCAACAGCAACTCCTCTGGTATGAGAAACCTTTTCCTGAATTATGTCTTTGTCCTGTCCTACCAAAGAACAGAGCGTGGTTTCAGATGAACTTGTGTGCGAGTGTGAGAGTACAGGCAAGTCTACAGGGTCATCAGGTGGTCACACTCTCAATAACTGGTGTTTCGTTGAAGTGGGTCCACGACATGAAGGAGGCTCAACACAACTTTTACCTGCAGCCACACACTCAGCACAGGCCACCAAAACAAGCTGATTCACCTCTGTCCATAACAACAGTTATAATCATTAGAATACCACATGCTAGCCAGTATAGGCAGCTGACACACTTCTACTGTGAGACACACTATCAGGTTCACGTGTTCACGCTGCCTACCGAGAACTGCAAGCGCACAGCTAAAGTAAATGCTATCAGTCACTGTAATGACTTTAAAAAACAAGATAATCTTCTTTGTCAGCTTCATCAATGAGGATAAATGATCTGGACGGGTAAAAGAATGCAAACGAAGACTGAGGATGCAGATGCACCATGAAAAGCAATATCCCCTCTGTGTAATACAAAAAAACTAAAAAAAAAAACAAAAACAGTTTTGGGTTTGTCGGTAAGAATTTCTTATATATAACAGGATCACCTGTTTTAGCATCAATGCACCGGCTCCCTTTACATTTTAGAGTTGACTTTAAAATTTTATTACTTACTTTTAAAGCCTAACTTGGACTGGCCCCAGAATATATAATAGACCTGTCAAGGCCTCTAAACTCTGGAGTGCACTTCCTGTACACGTCAGACTGCAGATATCTGTGTTAACATTTGAAAAAAAACAACTTTTTTGCGTTGGCATTTTTGTAATCTGCTAATCTCGAGCCTGTAAGTGTGTGTGTTTGCTTCTACTGTACATTCTCTACATCAGTGTAGATCATAGACTGTATATAAAAAAGTGCAGATATGTATTTATATGGGCACACATCTGTTATACTTGTTTTTATTTGATTTATTCACTTTGCTTTATCTCTGTAATATGCAATATGCAAAAAAAACAAAACATATTGTGATTATTTTGGTATATGACATTGCAAATGTGAAAAAATATTTTAAATGATGATGATGTGATTTTTGTTGGGTCTTGTACCAAACAAGCATGTTCCCTTAGGTCTAGCTAAAATAAGAGGGGGCGCAAATCTCAGCAGCTACAGAATCCATTCTGATGAATAATGCATCCACTTCTTATGCTTCTCTCCTGATACTTAGTAATCAAATGAGGTTATCAGTATATACATTATTCGTATATTATTTGGGCATTTTGGCTCAACAATGTGGGTTTCATGCAATAAGAATGACCTGAACTGATATAATAGGGAATGCACTACTCAACAGCTATTGTTAGTTTCACCGAATAATGCATCCTGCACTTAGAATCACAAAGGACACTTCAGATGAAAGCGAGGTGAGAATTAAATGGTGTTATTATCAGCACATGGTTTATTTGATCGACTTTGACTTGAGTGAATTGGACACCCAACAGTCAGTGAACCACATCTAAAAACCTAATTTTAGCCCAAAATGTTAGTATTAACTGTCTGCAAGGCTATTCACACAAGGTTTGCTAAAACACATTCAAAACATGTCTAAAAGCACACTGAAACTAATTTCTGCTTCCTTATCACCACCACCACATCTTCTTGAATTGAAATGCCTTCCTGTAAGCTACATTCGTTTGTCAACAGTTCTTTGTATATCTGCTCTACAGATACTGCCTCTGAAGGAAGTGCGGGCTTGTCAGGAAACAGAGAGGAAGCAAAGGTAGAAGAGCAACAGCAGCAGTAATGAAGAAGCTGAGAGAAGGCACAACCAGGGAACACAAAGAGGGATGAATGTAAAAGAGCAATATCACAATTTGTCTGCTGGCCCAGGACTGTGGCCAGAGAGAACAGATAGTGATAGATATAACTGGCTGCCAATAAACCTCCAGAGACAGACCTTACACAGCAAAGCCTGAGCACTGTGAAGGCAAGTCATTTCATGAGCAATATTCAGTGTATGAAGTCAAAAAAAGAGATTTTCCCACATGAACAAAACGAGATCTTCAAGTCACACGGGAGCTCCTAAAGATGGTTACACAACGTCGTTGGGTAAATGGCACAGAGCGTATGATAAATCACCAGAATATGAGGCAAACGAGACACACACTCAGCCTGTCACTGGAAGTGGAAAAACCTGCAGCAGTCTCTAATTAGTGGGAGTAGTATTGACTGTCAGTTGCACAAACAAAATCAAACAGGAATAGAGGAGAAACAAGCTCTCTTTTAAACGAGATATTACACTGAGCATCAAGAAATCTGCCTTCTGGACGGAGGACTGCAGCTCTGGATAATGGATGATAATGACTTTTTCTAGAGTTGTTGACATGTTATGATCCACTTCTACCTGAGCAAGAAAACGCGGCATACAAAAGGACCTTGTTATTATCTGAGCTCAGCTGTTAAGATGAAGAGTTGCACATGACGTGAGCAGGAAGGCTCGGCAGAGGACAGAAAATCCTGTAGCACTATCTGATTAATCATCAGGGTTCATAAGTTAAAAACCATTAATGGCTTGCTTTGTCTTTTTAACTTGATTCGATCAGGTAGACCCCTCCTGTGAACCATTTGACCACTGACCCTGTGGGAAAGCTCTACATTGATTAACTATCAACTATATATTAAAACTATGAATTGATGCAAAAATAATTTATCAGTAACTTCCCATAATTACCTAACTGCAGGTGAGTAACAAGCTGATGGCTTATCAAAGTGCAACATTTTATCAATGGCTCTATAAACATTTGTGACTGCAAAACTGATGTTATTTACCCTTTATCAATTACTGACTGACTTATGTTATCATTGCAGACTTGATGGCCAACTAGAAAGTAAGAAACTTGTGTTCATTAATGATTTGACTATTAATGATTCAACAGCAAGAGAGATTTTTCACAACCCATCAACCTTAAAGTTGCTCTTATTAGTGGCTCTTAACTAATTAATAAAGAATTGGTAAGTTATTCATTACCATCACTAAAGTTATTAGGTACAACTCATAAGACTTTTAAAAAGGGCTCCTCATGAATAAATGGCACCAGAAAATCTTTTGGGTATTTATTTAGCTTGCGGCTGTCTTATCCTTAAAGGAATTGTTTGACATTTTGGGGAAAGCACTTACTTAGACAAGAAGATGAGGGTCTGTGAACCATACAGCTCGTCAGCAGACGATTAGGGAAGCTAGCATGAATAGTAGAAGCTAGAGATGGCAGCTGGTGTGGCTGTAATGAAAATTTAGCAAACTCTAGTACCTCTAAAGCTCGCTAGCTAACGTGTCATATATAATTTGTTTCATGTGTACTAAATAGAACAGGCTGCGGTTTTCACTTTAGGCCTTTCTCAGTCTGCGTTCCTCTACTTGTGTTTTTGTGAATTTGTGAAACCTCATCAGTCACAGTCCAAGTACTGTTCCAATTCAAAGTCTACATCCAGCCAAGTGCAATCTGAATGAGTGGAAGGTTTGGTTTTTTTTTTTTGATGACACTTTACAAACTGACTTGTGTTGATTTGGGGCAGCCGAGGATCCCAGCATGCATTTCGGGGGGAACCATTTGAGCCAGGCTCAGATCTGTCATAATGTTCGTCCTGAAACTGCTCATGTGATATAAAATTTTGATATTTTTTTCAGATGAGAAAAAAGCAACCATTAATATTCATTTTGAAATATGTGGTCAATTTAATTTAATTCCACATAATACTTATTTGGATAAATACTTACAACACTTTCAGAGATGTGAGGACCCACCAGGCACGCATTTTCATCTTGCAGTCAAACAGCCCTATCTGACTCAAACAGCTGATCGGCGGTGTAATACAATGCATGGCTTAAGTGCACCTAAGTGTTCAATGGTTGAGAAAATGTAGTGCCAAAGGAAAGGGCTGTTTGACAGCGAGATAAAGTGGTGAAAATACTCAAAATATATCGTTACTGATGTTGGATTTCTAGGTGGGCAAAAATATGTTTTTTCCGCAGTCCTCATCCTCATCAATACATTGCTCAGCTGCTAGACTCTAGAATTTCAATAATATTGAATATCGCAATATTTCCCACCACATGTGATATTTTTGAGAACTACCCTATGTCTCAATGCAGCTGTCCTCACCGTTTGGCTTAAAGTATTGCAGTGCATTGATGACAGAAATATTCTTCATTCAGCACATATTTTTCTTGATAAACAGGCAGCCAAGACTGGGGCATTTAAACATGGGAAACCACTCTTGTGATTATTGTGACAGATGTTGCACCGCAACGCGTGAGCCGGCACAGGAGAGGAAAATGTTTCCATGATGAGAAGACCAAAACTGAGGCAGTTCGAGTGACAGCTAACACTGTTTGACATTCAGAGTCAACGATGAGAAAAAATTGCATGACATATCAGGCAAACAAACATTCACTGATTTGAAACCAGTTTGCAGATCAGTCATGGCACCTATCATCTCCCCACTTCAGCTGTTAAAAGCAATCTAGCAGATGGCAAAGCATTTTTGGAGAGGTACTGTAGCTACACAATTAAGCTGTAATGTACACTTCCTGCGACAGTTGCTGATGGTGAGAGAGCTTTTCACAAAGCACATGAAAAACAATTTAAGCTCCACAATATGTCAAGACAGATTGAACAGCCTCACCATCGTGTCTATTCAGTGCAAGGCGGCTAGAAAATTGGACTTCAGTGACATTATTGATTACTTGGCCAGCATTGAGTTTTAGCAGTGGGCTCTCTGACATTTGAGGTACAGACTGTGAGAACAGTGGTGGGGTGCAGAATTTTTTAGCAATGGCCCAGTTTATTTTGTTCCAGATCTTAAATCTGTGAGTGACGTTGGACAATTTGATCTCCTTCCTCAGCTGCACAACCGACTCTATTATGAGCTGCATGTTGAATCACACTTCTAGTCTGGCAGAAACCCTCCACCTGGTGGAACTTTTCCACACTGCACTGATGTGAGTGTTGTTTATGTAGTTAACTACAGTGTGTCTATGCAATCAGCGAGTCTTCATTAATGCTGTGTTCAAACTCAAATTGACACTTTATCAAAAAACACAGCCCCTCATTCACTTCCATAAGGTGCCAAGATGCAGAGGGCTGTGGCAACATATTGTAAAACAGTTAAACCAAGTTCAGCTTTTGCTGGAAAGAAATGCAACAGCATCCGACCCAATCAGAATGTGCAAGCACACATTCCCGGTAGATTACCGATATTAATTCAGTTTACCTCACAGCTGATTAAACTGGGCATTAAATGGGGATGAAATGATTGCGTTTCACAATCCTTGAGACTAATGGATATATTACTCACACTGGGCCTGCAGCAAAACATGCACACCAACACAGCACCGTGCATTTTTCAAGCACAGAGCTATTCAGTCTAAATGACCTCTCAAGGGAAAGATCTACCAGACAAAGTGTGTTGTAGGGAGATGTCCACCCTTACTCAGATGATATGATAAGAAGTGTCGTTCAGTGGAAGCAGATGACATGATTCACCCACCACACAAGAATAAAGGTGGGGTTTTTGGATGTAATGGTCAAGCTGCTGTAATCAATATTTTTATTTTAATGACAGATGAAATAACTCACTGTGTAATGTGAAAGGCGTCGCTCGTGGTGATGAACGTACAGAGAATTTTCACTTGGTTCACAGCTCCCCTCAGCTCTACAAAGTGTTTCAGCCCCTTTTAGCCAATTGTTTTGTTGTATGGTCGACAACTTTACTGTTTTGGGTCAGTCTCACTCCTCTAATCAGTGTCAGCTCAGGTAAATAAAGTACGCAAACTTCCCAGCACCAAACAGCAAATATACAAAGTTAGCACCCAGCTGGTGAACATAATGGAGCATTTAGCAGCTGAACAACCAGATATTTCCCTCAGGAGTTGGTGGAGACCAAAAACAAAGCTAGAAAATTAGTGAATGTTTGACTTTGGAAATTTGACAGATGGCCAGAAAGAATGCTAACATTGTTCAGTAACTGCTTGACGTTTGCAGCACATTCACCATATTAACCGTATAACTTGATAATACGTCAATGCTTTGCTGCAGCGCCCCAGGTTGCCAAAAAATCATTCAAATCAAATCATTTTTGCAGTGGTGTAAAAAAAAAGTCTGTCTACCTCCACATAAAAATCCACTTTGATCAAATAGTGATCGCTGGTGTTTTTATAGAGCGGGCAGACATTATTCACATCACACCACAAGAGGTCACTTGTCAGGAAAATGAAAACATAGATCTTCTTAAGAAGTAAAACAAACGCCTAGTGTGGTTGTTTTTCCCCCTTCGAGTCTTCAAAAGAAGACGACATGAGGATGTTGTACACATATACATCTTGGGTTGCCATCATGTAGCATGATTAAAGGTGCAGGTGGTTACTCTTATGTAGGAAAGCATCCTCCTTGATGCTCTGTTCACTTGTTATCAACAGTATATAGCTGTCACACTGTACAACTTACTGATTTGAGGTTGGACTCCATCTCTGTGAAGTTCCACTCAGTCAGAGGTAGGCTTAAACTGAAGGGCTACAGAGACACAGGACATAGAAAAAAAATTTATTCAGCATTAAATAATAGTTCAGTTAATTGGCTGCTGTAAAAAATGGCAGATACAGCTACCAGTTTGAAGTTTTAAATATCAGACATATAAGTGTATTTCCAGTTGAACAAGCTGCCTGTCACTATGTTTCTGTTTGTGTGTCTCTGTACAGTGATGAAGAATTACTCACATCCATAACAGCGCTGGTCCCAGCTTCCACAGTACTCTGCTGATGGGTCCTGAGCAGCAGCTGCTGCAGCTCCTCCAGGCTCATATCCACATTCTCCACTGTATCTGAAACCTCCACTCTGCACACACACACACATACACACACACACACACACACACACACTTACTTCACTGTGCACTTTTGTGTCTCTTAACATCTGAATGTACATGGAATTTTCTATGTGAGCGTTCTGACCACCTACCTGTCGAGGGCGGGTCTCTTACTCCTCCTCTCCACCACAGAGGCCGCGGAGCTCCTCCCCTCCAGAACAGACTGGACCATTGCGACAGGGAGGACAGGAGGTTCAGAGGAGCACACCTCACAGGAGGAAGTCAATGCTACGGCCTCTCCTCCCCCTACACTGCCTCCTTTCCCTCCTCCTCTCACTCCTGGACTCACAGGCTCTTCTTTGATAAGCATCATGCACTTCTCCCTATTAGTAGAGTCAAAAGTTGTGATGGTGGGACAAGAAAACATTAAAATAGGGTCTATTTTTCACAATGCAATAAATCACATAAAAATCTATGAAACCTGTCCATATCAGTTTGATGCATCAATACCAACTGCTGATTTTGATAAAAGTTTTATGATCCAATATCCATGATCTATTGTACAATATTCTAAACAAAAAAACAGGTGCTGCAGTAGATGTAGAGGTAAACCTCTATAATGGAAAACAGTAACGTTTTGCATCACTCACCTGGTCTCATCAGGCTGCATTTGGAGGGCCATGCTGGCCTGAGATATGTCAGTAACATCTGATATGATTGGTCCTCCTGTCAGCCCACTAGTAGAGCAAGAAGCAGTGTCACTGGATGGCTGAGGATGAAGAGGAGAGGACTGAGGTAACGTTTCTTGTCTTGGTTCCACTGTGTTGCTCATTTAAAATAAATGGAGCAGTTGGTGATGTTACAGCGGAGATTTACAGATGGTCTATATTCCCCACTCTATATATATATACATATATATATATATATATATATATATATATATATAGTATGTGCTAAAAACTGAGTTATTGTAAAACCAGAATTTGAGTTTTATCATATACAAATATTATACCATAGAAATGTGTAATTTTCCAAACTAAACTATAATCTGGCTGCACAGTTATTTTTCTGTGGTTGTAGTGCTTCAGTAACTCTGGCTTGATAATATCTGGGCTATAAAACTCACATGGCACAGAGAAAGAGACAGCTAAACTTTTAAAGTTGGAGAAATAACTTGAGAAGCAAACAGAGAAGGAAGCCACTGGATAGCCCTTAGCTAAAGTTACAGTAAATGTACTTTTTCCTCTCCTCAGCTCCCTCTGTAATTGAAAAATCTCTTTTGATAAAGCAACATTTTGGTAATTCAGGTTGATATCCAACATATCTAAATGAGACAACAGTTAAAGTCATGATGAAGAAGAGAAAAACAAACAAACAGCTAAGCATGTTTGGCTAACTAGCTTAGCTTAATGTTAGTAGCTGCCATCTCAGCTTTTGACGGTGGTGGAATTCAAATGATTTTGTGTGGTTAAATTACCTTTACTTACATGTATTCACTTGATGATTTACTGTATTAATTTGAATATACATTTTGAATGTAGACAAACACAAAATACTGATGACACTTAATCCAAGTGAAACTATAAACAATAAAGAATAAAGTTAGTTTTCTTAAACAAAATAGTTCGAATGGACAAGAAAGCTGGACGAACACAACCTTTGAAGCTCATGCAAAGTCAGAGCGCATATCTGGTATTTTCTATAGTCTATGACAGTGACATTTTGAGGTAAAATAAGCAGCATCAAAATGAAGGCATTACAGCGTTTCTATCTGTTCAGTAGTATCAGGTTACCAAACCTGTAGTTATGGCTGTTTGCCTTTGTAGTAGTGCCCTTGTATGATATTTCTTTACAAACTATGATACAAAAGCAGTCAATTCACTTCGATCCAAGGCTTTAGATTGTATAGTGTGTGTACAGTCACACACAGCACATCTGTAGCCGTAAATCTGTCACTACGCACTGCTTCCCTCTAGTGTTGACATAACAAAACAGCCATAGAGACTGACGGCAGCAGGGCGTTAACGGAGATTTATGTTCAGTATATATATTCTTTGTATCCAATATATTCATTATAATGTTGTGGATATCATGTGTCAGGTACACTCTCTTGAGCTGCTGAAGAATGTGATTTCTTCTGTATTAGGAATAGTGTGTGCTAAATCAAGCGGCTTCAAAGATAAATTCCCAACATGGCCAAGCACTTAGAAACACCAGCCAGTAACTACAAAGTTGATGTTTACTGGATGTGGCTGCCAGCACCATTTGTGCTCAGTGTGGAAGGTCAGCGGCACAGTAGTTTACTAATTATAGTTCCCCGCAAAATGTGTCATTGAGAAAAGGCAGCAGAGCATTAATTACTATACAGGAGCTTAATGTTTTACTTCTCTGGTAATGTGCAACATTAAGATATTCTTACTAATTTAATATGTGCTCACTGTGGGTGTTAAGAAGCAGCCAGTGTTAGTGGTAAGTGGTAAATAAACACATTAGGTGTATAATTTGTGTATTTTTCTCACCGACTGAATGTAGAAGGGCTCATGCATGGGCTCCATTGGGTGACTATGGCTGAACTTGGAGGCAGGAGGGCTGGGAGAGCCATCATCCAACATCAGGGGCCTGGAGAGAAATTAAGTTTTCAATCAGTCACACATCTTGAGTCATAACAATTATACAGAGTCATGACAGTGGGACATCACCATCAGAGTACTGACTAATTAATGAATAAAAATGGTTATTCACAGTATGCTTTATTGGGTAGGCATCTGTTTCAGACATCTATAATAATGATGTATCGCTTTATATCACCACTTCACTACTCTTCGCTGCTGCTGCTGAATGTCACTGTCACTGACTTTTCCGTATCATTAAAGCTAATTATGCTGGTACACATAAATGCCTCTAGAAAACCTGATAAGTGACGATGAGTTTGAATACAGCTTGGCTGTAGGAATGGCACAACTGGTCGGTTGGTCAGTCCACCACTTTGGTCCAGACTGAAAATCACAGCAACTATTGGATCTATTACCAAGAGGATAAATCCTGTGGACTTTGGTGATCCCCAAACTTTTCAACTAGTGTCAGGTTAAAGTTAAGTTAAGGCTAAACATCAACATGGTAGCATTGCCATTGTGAAAACATTAGCATTTGCCTCAGACGTTAGCTTTGCTGCTCCTAGCATGGAGGTAGACTCATAGTGTGCATTTCTTTTAAAGGTTTTTGGAGCACTTTTTAGATTGTTGACAAAACAGATATGACAGAAAATGAGGGGATGAGTTAATCATGAGAGGGTGGGTTGAGATAATAGAGATGCTGAACCCAGATTGTGTTGTGAGACTATGAAAGGAAGAAGGCCATACATAAATATCAGTAAAAAACAGGGCTAAATGACTCCTT
>NW_019174402.1:1686515-1692193 GCF_002260705.1 Seriola dumerili
GTGTACTGGTTATGCTGGTGTCTTGCATTGTTGGACTCTGGCAAACGCCTGTCCAGTCTGCTTGGCAGGGGGTATTTTTACATTGTGCTCACCACCTTCTGTTTATTCTGAAGAGAGCTGGTTATTTTTTAATGCTCCTGGTGTAAAATGGTTTAACAGCACATCAGGTTTATTTACTGAAACGTAAAGTAATGTGGATGTAAATTTGCAAACAATTTTTTTTTTTCTTAGTGTCAGCGCTCTGTCCAGACTAAAACTACATTTTTCTCCTCCCAACATGGAGCCTTTCCAAAACAGCCTCCACAGTGTGCAAATCTTGTGTAAAACAAAGACATATGCCAGCCCAATGAGGACTGGGGCTGTGTGCAACAGTGCCAGGAAAGTTTAGTCGCCTCTAACTTTCTCTGTGATCATTCAATTGTAAATGCCAGTATAGGCAAATACACAGCTGAGCTGTTGGCATAAACCTGAATTCATGCATTGTGATAGTAAATTAGGGATTTTATCATTATAGAGCGGCAGCCTGGGAATGACTGCTGGTTTACATTACATTACCCACAATGCAACTCAACCACCAGCAGTCAGAGATTCATGTGTGTTATGCTAGTAGCGGCTAATGAAGTATCGAGCTGGGCTACAGAAGTCTGGTAATATCACTTCTTTCCCTTTAACTTATAGTCACCAGTTGCCGCCTGCGTTAAACTGAACAACAGTTAGGAATATTTACTCTAGTTTATGACTTAGCCCCTTTCCACAAGTTTAGAGTGGGAGACCGAGGTCCATAAACCTCAAAGGGTCGGTTTCTGTAGTGGTAAATAGGCTCATTTTAATTGACTGAGCGTACATGATCTTCCACTGACAAGCTCTTCATGTTCATGTTCATAGACCCAAGGTTACAATACACAGTATGTAACCATCAATTCTGCTATTTCAACTCATCATGTATCATCATGTAGCAGCCATTTCAAGAAATTTTAAAACTGCACACCCCAATCTGTAAACAGATTCAGACTTTCATCTGTTTTCAGTTACGGTGCTTAAATACAAAAGGCCGTGTCTGTGGTGGAATATTTTCTAAGAGCATTGTTCATGCACATGTATAGCCGTACATGTGCACGTGCACACATTTGTTCATCCTTTCTAAGAATGTCGTTAGTCATTACTGGCGTGTGTGTGTGTGTGTGTGTGTGTGTGTGTATGTGTGTGTGTATGTGTGTGTGTGTGTGTGTGTGTGTGTGTGTGTGTGTGTGTGTGTGTGTGTGTGTGTGTGTGTGAGTCAGGTGAGCAGGTGAACATTCTCTCCTCTCATTAGCAAACAATACTGAGCACAAAGCAGCTTCATCACACAATGGATACACAGCAGCTATTTTCAGCAACAATAGCCTCTAGAGAAAAAGTCAGTTCATCCACTGGGTAATTTGTTCCAACTTAGCAAGAGGAATAACAGACAGGTCAATTGCTCTTCTGAAATTTTCCCTGTAAAATACGGCTAAAAAGAGCATGTGTGCATTTAAACTCCAAAGCATCCAAACTGGGTTTTTATTTTTGAGTTTTAAGGCAATGCAATTTTTCATGGCTGTTTAATGTCTAACTTTCTTTCCACTGAAAGACAGAAGAGGTGATGATAATGTAAGAATGGGAGGATGTTCTAGTTAATTACTGTCAAATGTCGAATTGACCTGAGAATTTTTATTTTCATTTACATAACTTACACACCATGGCCATATTAAACTGTAAGGGGACACAGGGGACCCTTCTGACACCCACTCACTTTTAGGTTCTCGGCTAAAAGTCCCGCTTTTAAATTGTATGGTGCTTCGCGGGTGAGAGCGTGTTGCTTCAGGTACCAGTGAGACAATGAAATAGGATCCTGGAAGTCCAGTTGGAGTAACAGATCTATGAGTTTTAAGGCTCATACACAGATTTATAATACTATAAGACAGGATTTTACAACTCTGGAAGATTATCATTATATCTTTTGAAATACATAAGTTAGCGTTTTATTTGACAAAATAAAAAAGTTGCTGTTTCCAGTCTGAACATAGCCTTAAGCACAGCAGTCCATACATCGCAGTTCCAATTATTTGCTGAGACACCCAGAGACCAACCAGTAAGAGGGAATACTTCCTGCCCCAGGTTCCTGTTCGTTACTTAGTGGGGGAGCATTTAATTTAACACAAGGATAATATTAAACAAAATAATCCTACTCTTAAAACTAGATGTCTAGGCCTCTCTACAAGACAAGGCCTCAAGATCGTGTAATAATGTGAGGCCCGTGTCATTTTCACACAAATCAAACCTGTGTCTTTTACAGCCTCTGGGCCTCTGGGCCTCTGGGCCTCTGGGGCTCTGGGGCTCTGGGGCTCTCGGGCTCTGAGGCTCCAGCTGAACCAGCTAAGGTTTCACTTCAACATCAGAACAGTATTTCAACTTGATTCAGAAGGACAGTGTAAAATATCTTATGAACGGAGAACATTTTACTGATGTTCGAGCTTGCTGTACATTAAACCATTGCTATGCTAGAGTCATTAACACAGAACTTGTTTGGGCATTAAATGGGGCCGTGGAGGGCCGTGGCAAACATGTGGCCCTATTTTTGTGGCAGCGCAACAACCAAAGCAAGCATTGCTCTGACTGTTTGGTATTTTCCTGACATTAAAATTTGCTTTGCCCATCTGTGCAGTATTTTGGTGCCCAGTACTGAGTGCATGGTGCACAGATGGGAGGAGAGATGCAAACAGGTGGAAGGGTCATTGAAATGAGGCAGCACAAAGCAAGTTGGTTGTATTTTGGTTAGTGCTGGGATGTGCGAGTACTTTTTTTTTTTTCCCCTCAGTGTGTACTGGTGCTGACCTCGAAATATATAGAGTATTTCAAAGTTTTCCAGTATTGAATGTAGTGCACCTTCCACATAAACATGGTATCCAGGTAACAAGTCTAGGCTACTGAGTCTACTGTCTAAATCTGGGGAATGAATGAATCTCGCAAACCCTGAAGCTCCAAAGCGGTCTCGCCATCATTCGTCAGTGTCCAGGCTGCAGTTCGGCATTTACAGGAAGCGTCGAGGGCTGAGTATGTACGAGAGCTGGAACCGAGTCGAGTCGAGTTTGCACAGGTTTGTAGTACTGAATAGAGTGATGCAGGGATGATGTATTTCTGTAGGCCAAACTGGAATTTAGCATCACCCTGACTCCCTCAACAAAAAGCCAATTGGATTTCTCAATTGGCCTTTGGATTATTGCAGAAAATAAGATCTGTCACAAACAAAAGTTTATGATACTTATATGATTTGTTCAGCAAGATAATCTTCACAAAGGAACATCACTTTTATGATTTTTGAATCCTTAATACAATCACCAGAAGTAAAAAGCTAATGTTTGGCTATAAACGAACTACACCACAGTCACATGACTTCGATGTCACCACTACTAAACTTCCAACTTGTCATTTGGTTTCACGCTTACTTCTTCTACAAAAGCCTTTCCTCTTAGAAAGTTAGTGATGGTTTGGAAAAGTGCACGTATAAACACAACAAGGCTGTAAAGGCGGACTGGTGAGCAACATTGGATTTTAAGTACAGCACACTGACTTTAATCAAACTTCAAAATAAAAAAATACCAGTAGAAACTATGAGACCAATGTGACGGCTCAATTTTCTGATTGATATTCCACCTCAGTCAGCCTTTTTACACTTTGTGCCGCCGCAACTTCATGAAGAAAAAAAAGCCCGTATGCCTGGAGATGTCCACACAGCCTGTGTCCCCAGGACCCACAGCTTTGCACTTTAAACTCTGCATAACACATGCGCAATTAAAACTCTCCACTCACTGTTTCATGTCCTGCATCTGACACTCCATGTTGTCCTGTTGTGTTCTGAGAAGCTGAACTTCGTACAGCAGTTTACTGAGGTCCTCCTGGCGAACTTTGGTCTCCTCACTCTTTACTATGGATACCTGCAGACACAAAGTACAGCCTCATTCGGTGACTCATTCTGATAAGCGCAGACAACCACACAATCCCCCTACTGTGTTTGTGAACAGAGAACTTTTAGGTTTTAGAGTGTTGGTCTGTTTAAGAAGAAATGTTTTACAGACATCATTGGTCCCCGGTGGATGAATCCTAATGATTTTGGTGATCTCCTGACTCTCTAAGAAGAGTTGAAGTAGTTGAAGAGTAACTGGACTTGGTAGTGAACCTTGAAGACGTTTCATGTCTCAGCATCTTGGATTAGAGTCCAAGTTGGATGGATTGTCATGAAATTTCATACATACATTCACCCCATAAGAATGAACTGTGATAACTTTGATAATCTCTTCACGTTTCATCTAGGACCATTATCAGGTCAAATTTGTTTATATCAAATACCTGCAAAACTGACAGTCCCATCAGCATCAGGTGCAATTTGTGTTTAGTGCCTAATTAGCAAGTGTTGGCATGCTAACACGCTAAGCTACGCTGGTGAAAATGGTAATTGCTTATACTAACATGCCAATGTTCTAGGAGGTATTATAATGCTACGCTAGCATTGTCATTGTGAGCAAGTAAGCATGCTGATATTAGCATTTAGCTCAAAGCAAAGCTGTAGCTTACAGAGAGTTGAAGTCATGATGAAGTCATGCCTCTGTTCCACTAGTTTCTGAAACTCAGTGCAGTCGCTCATTCAGCATTTCTTTTAACTGTCGCTCTGGAGAAAATGAAGGATGTTCCTGGGGTTCACTGTCCATATTCTTAGACAAACCTCCATCCACTTCAGCAGTAGTAGTAGTAGTAGTAAAACCTTAGTGACTTTAACAAAGTTCAACAACAACTGTCTAAAGCCTACACCTCCCATGGAAAGTTACTAGCGTGAGTCCATCATAACTTAGTTTTGTCCATATCCATAAAATTCACCAACTCTCTCTTCTAAAGTATTTTTTATTTCATTTTTTAATTCTAATCTTAAGGTTGAATTTTTTTATGTTTTTATTTTTTATTTGGATCTTATTATTTAGTTAAAACTGTTGTAGGTGTAGGCTTTAGACAGTTAAAACTGTTGATGGGATTTTGAATGAGGTTTTCTTTCTTTTGCAATTTCTTTTCTTTCAGCTCTCTGTAAGTACAGACTCACAGAGCCGCTAACATAGTTGTAGCTTCTTAGTCTTGTTACTCAGAGGGTCTAAGAATAGACAGTGTTATGTAAACTAAAGATTGTAAACCCCTATGTTTATTTGGATTTGAATTTGTGATTGGGGACTATAAAAATGAAACTGACCTTGGCTTAGACATTTTAACCTTTAATGGCTTTGTCTCTTTATCCTAGGAAAGTAGATGGCTTCATTTGTCTTGAGACACTTTCTATTTGTGTGTGTGTGTGTGTGTGTGTGTGTGTGTGTGTGTGTGTGTGTCCATACCTTTCTCTTGATGTGTTCCAGCATGTGTTCGTGACCCTGGAGGAAGTACAGATGTTGGAACTCTGTGTCATCTCTCTCAGGCTTCACCAGACCGCTCTGCTCAATGTTCACCACCTTACGGAAACCGTCTAGACACACACATATACAAGCACACATTCACAGTAAATACTGTAACTGAGAAGAGAAGAGAAGAGAAGAGAGGAGAAGAGAAGAGAAGAGAAGAGAAGAGAAGAGAAGAGAAGAGAAGAGAAGAGAAGAGAAGAGAAGAGAAGAGAAGAGAAGAGAAGA
>NW_019174402.1:1692218-1943689 GCF_002260705.1 Seriola dumerili
TTTGCGGTGAGAGCGTGTTGCTTTCAGGTACCAGTGAAGACAATGAAATAGGATCCTGGAAGTCCAGTAGGATAACAGATCTATGAGTTTTAAGGGCTCATCACAGATTTTATAATACTATAAGACAGGATTTACAACTCTGGAAGATTATCATTATATCTTTTGAAATACATAAGTTAGCTTTTTATTTAACAAAATAAAAAAGTTCTGTTTCCAGTCTGAACAAGCCTTAAGCACAGCAGTCCATACATGCAGTTCCAATTATTTGCTGAGACACCCAGAGACCAACCAGTAAGAGGGAATACTTCCTGCCCCAGGTTCCTGTTCGTTACTTAGTGGGGAGATTTAATTAACACAAGGATAATATTAAACAAAATAATCCTACTTCTTAAAACTAGATTTCTAGGCCTCTCTACAAGACAAGGCCTCAAGATCGATGTAATAATGTGAGGCCCGTGTCATTTTCACACAAATCAAACCTGTGTCTTTTACAGCCTCTGGCCTCTGGGCCTCTGGGCCTCTGGGGCTCTGGGGCTCTGGGGCTCTCTGCGCTCTGAGGCTCCAGCTGAACCAGCTAAGGTTTCACTTCAACATCAGAACAGTATTTCAACTTGATTCAGAAGGACAGTGTAAAATATCTTATGAAGACGGAGAACATTTTACTGATGTTCGAGCTTGCTGTACATTAAACCATTGCTATGCTAGAGTCATTAACACAGAACTTGTTTGGGCATTAAATGGGGCCGTGGAGGGCCGTGGCAAACATGTGGCCCTATTTTTGTGGCAGCGCAACAACCAAAGCAAGCATTGCTCTGACTGTTTGGTATTTTCCTGACATTAAAATTTGCTTTGCCCATCTGTGCAGTATTTTTGGTGCCCAGTACTGAGTGCATTGTGCACAGATGGGAGGAGAGATGCAAACAGGTGGAAGGGTCATTGAAATGAGGCAGCACAAAGCAAGTTGGTTTTATTTTGGTTAGTGCTGGGATGTGCGAGAGTACTTTTTTTTTTTTCCCCTCAGTGTGTACTGGTGCTGACCTCGAAATATATAGAGATTTCAAGTTTTCCAGTATTGAATGTAGTGCACTAACATGGATAGACAGTCTAGGCTACTGAGTCTACTGTTAAATCTGGGGAATGAATGAATCTCGCAAACCCTGAAGCTCCAAAGCGGTCTCTCCCCATCTCGTGCAGTGTCCAGGCTGCAGTCGGCATTACAGGAAGCGTCGGAGGCTGAGTATGTACGAGAGCTGGAACCGAGTCGAGTCGAGTTTGCACAGGTTTGTAAGTACGGAATAGAGTGATGCAGGGATGATGTATTTCTGTAGGCCAACTGGAATTTAGCATCACCCTGACCCTCAACAAAAAGCCAATTGGAGTTTCTCAATTGGGCCTTTGGATTTATTGCAGAAAATAAGATCTGTCACAAACAAAAGTTTATGATACTTATAATTGATATTGCTTCAGCAAGATAATCTTCACAAAGGAACATCACTTTCATGATTTTTGAATCCTTAATACAATCACCAGAAGTGAAAACTAATGTTGGCTATAACGAACTACACCACAGTCACCATGACTTCGATGTCACCACTACTAAACTTCCAACTTGTCATTTGGTTTCACGCTTACTTCTTCTACAAAAAGCCTTTCCTCTTAGAAAGTTAGTGATTGTTGAAAAGTGCACGTTAACACACAAGGCTGTTAAAGGCGGACTGGTGAGCAACATTGGATTTTAAGTACAGCACACTGACTTTAATCAAACTTCAAAATAAAAAAATACCAGTAGAAACTATGAGACCAATGTGACGGCTCAATTTTCTGATTGATATTCCACCTCAGTCAGCCTTTTACACTTTGTGCCGCCGCAACTTCATGAAGAAAAAAAAGGCCCGTATGCCTGGAGATGTTCCACACAGCCTTGGTCCCCAGGACCCACAGCTTTTGCACTTTAAACTCTGCATAACACATGCGCAATTAAAACTCTCCACTCACTGTTTCATGTCCTGCATCTGACACTCCATTGTTGTCCTGTTGTGTTCTGAGAAGCTGAACTTCGTACAGCAGTTTTACTGAGGTCCTCCTGGCGAACTTTGGTCTTCCTCACTCTTTACTATGGATACCTGCAGACACAAAGTACAGCCTCATTCGGTGACTCATTCTGATAAGCGCAGACAACCACACAATCCCCCTACTTGTTTGTGAACAGAGAACTTTTAGGTTTTAGAGTGTGGTCTGTTTAAAGAAAAAAATTGTTTTACAGACATCATTGGTCCCCGGTGGATGAATCCTAATGATTTTGGTGATCTCCTGACTCTCTAAGAAGAGTTGAAGTAGTTGAAGAGTAACTGGACTTGGTAGTGAACCTTGAAGACGTTTCATGTCTCAGCATCTTGGATTAGAGTCCAAGTTGGATGGATTGTCATGAAATTTCATACATACATTCACCCCATAAGAATGAACTGTGATAACTTTGATAATCTCTTCACGTTCATCTAGGACCATTATCAAGGTCAAAATTTGTTTATATCAAAATACCTCAAAACTGACAGTCCCATCAGCATCAGGTGCAATTTGGTGTTTAGTGCCTAATTAGCAAGTGTTGGCATGCTAACACGCTAAGTACGCTGTGTGAAAATGGTAATTGCTTATACTAACATGCCAATGTTCTAGGAGGTATTATAATGCTACGCTAGCATTGTCATTGTGAGCAAGTAAGCATGCTGATATTAGCATTTAGCTCAAAGCAAAGCTGTAGCTTACAGAGAGTTGAAGTCAGATGAAGTCATGCCTCTGTTCCACTAGTTTCTGAAACTTCAGTGCAGTCGCTCATTCAGCATTTCTTTTAACTGTCGCTCTGGAGAAAAATGAAGGATGTTCCTGGGGTTCACTGTCCATATTCTTAGACAAACCTCCATCCACTTCAGCAGTAGTAGTAGTAGTAGTAAAACCTTAGTGACTTTAACAAAGTTCAACAAAACTGTCTAAAGCCTACACCTCCCATGGAAAGTTACTAGCGTGAGTCCATCATAACTTAGTTTTGTCCATATCCATAAAATTCACCAACTCTCTCTTCTAAAGTATTTTTTATTTCATTTTTTAATTCTAATCTTAAGGTTGAATTTTTTTATGTTTTTATTTTTATTTGGATCTTATTATTTAGTTTAAAACTGTTGTAGGTGTAGGCTTTAGACAGTTTAAAACTGTTGATGGGATTTTGAATGAGGTTTCTTTCTTTTGCAATTCTTTTCTTTCAGCTCTCTGTAAGTACAGACTCACAGAGCCGCTAACATAGTTGTAGCTTCTTAGTCTTGTTACTCAGAGGGTCTAAGAATAGACAGTGTTATGTAAACTAAAGATTGTAAACCCCTATGTTTATTTGGATTTGAATTTGTGATTGGGGACTATAAAAATGAAACTGACCTTGGCTTAGACATTTTAACCTTTAATGGCTTTGTCTCTTTATCCTAGGAAAGTAGATGGCTTCATTTGTCTTGAGACACTTCTATTTGTATTTTTGTGGCAGTTTTTATTTGTGTGTTTGTGTGTGTGTGTGTGTGTGTGTGTGTGTGTGTGTGTGTGTGTGTGTGTGTGTGTGTGTCCATACCTTTCTCTTGATGTGTTCCAGCATGTGTTCGTGACCCTGGAGGAAGTACAGATGTTGGAACTCTGTGTCATCTCTCTCAGGCTTCACCAGACCGCTCTGCTCAATGTTCACCACCTTACGGAAACCGTCTAGACACACACATATACAAGCACACATTCACAGTAAATACTGTAACTGAGAAGAGAAGAGAAGAGAAGAGAGGAGAAGAGAAGAGAAGAGAAGAGAAGAGAAGAGAAGAGAAGAGAACTTAAGAGTAGAGAAGAGAAGAGAAGAGAAGAGAAGAGTGTACTCACACATGTTGAGCTGTCGAACGAAGCTTGCCATGTTATTGTGTTTAAAGTACTTTGGCAGAACTTCCTTGGCAAAGCGTCCCTGGTCAAACACATGAAAACTAGTCCCAGTCTGAAATAACAAAACATATGTCAGTTAGTTCTCTGATCTTATTTAGTGTAGATAAGTCAAAATCAGTCTGTCAGTGCTGCATGTAAACAAATGATCTTTCTTAGATATGATAGATTTTACATTTACAGTGAACATAGTAACGTCTCTTGTCTGCTTCCTTCTTATTTCAGAGGCTCAGTAAATATCAATCCTGGTCTGAAACACAGGCAAACTACTGCGCAGTGTGACAGACAACACAAACTTTTCTGTGACTGATGTTATAAACACTGCTCCATATAATCAGTCTGGATATCAACCAAACATCAAAGGAACCAGTGTTCTTTACCTGTTTTCATTACAGCACAGTAAAACGAGAAAAGGAGGAAAGTTTCATGTTGTGTGGAAACTGAGTCTGGAGCTTTTATCATAGAGATGCTGCAGAAAACTGTTACTGTGTAAAACCCGCCTTGAAAAGACACTGAAGAAGCGCCGGCTCACTAAAGAGAAGCAGCTCTGTCAGACTTCTTCAAACAAGTGAGAGGGTTGAGAGCAAATAGCAAAAGTTCAAAAAGGTCAAAATGAAGAAACCCATGTGAAGTCACACAACTACGCTCTGAGTTCAAATATTGTATTCACCACTTCATTGCATTATTCGAGCATGCTCAACAACTAGTAACATTTCTGAGAGCATCTGGAGGCTGCTGGTTGACACAGTCTGGAAGAGTAGAAGTGAAGAAAGAGACCTGCACATTAACTCAACTTGTCTCAGTATTGAGTGTGAGTCCATTTGTTCATTTAAATATGATATGCTTTCACACACCTCGATAAGCCCTCATTTTGGTTTTAAAAACTCATATGTGCTCCTGTAGCTTGGTTACATCAGGTTTACGATCACTTGTATCTGTCTTTATCTGAAGCAGTGAAAACTAAATGTGAGTGGATAAACAAAATACGACAATTCAACTATGATTATTAAGGTGACAGTCAAAGTGAAAGTCTGATCCTGTTAAGAGACAGAACCATGTGGACATTTTAACCACATGAACAGGGACAAACATTAATCAGGTCAATGTTATTTTATGTAAACATCATATCCCAAATATGATGTTGCCACAGCCCATGAATAACGTGGGATACTAATGTAAATGTAAAAGGAAATATTGGACTTTTGAACCTAAAGCAGAATTGGTTTTTAGACTTTTTTTATTTTGATTATAGATTATTCTACATGAGCTGTTTGGAGGTATTTTGTGTTAATTTTCGCACTTTCATGGATTCTGAAGACACACAAATCTCTCTTACTAGTATGAATAAAACTTTTTTATTTCATGCAATGACCAGACGCAGAGTTCGCCAGTAATAATACGCTACGTCACTGTCATCAACACGACTCACCACCTGTTACTAGATGGAGCCTATATATGAAATAACGTTACCTGAATGATGAAATGAGTTTTGTGAGGAGGTAACTTATTTTCCCCACAGTTCAAGATCTATTCATCAGCAGCCAATCAAACTCTCTCTCTCTCTCTCTCTCTCTCATTGTCAGTGATGAGTCATGCTCTCTCCCAGTCTTAGTAAGCAACTGCAGTCGCTTTGTTTTGCTCTGAAAAACAGTTCTGTGTTGTAAATACTTTACACATTACTTATATCTAAAATGGATTACCATGTGCCACTTACGGTACAGGTGTGACATTTATAAAGTTTAGACAATTTGTAATAAGATGATGTTTTTACCTTATATGTAGTGACGCTCACTTGTCTACTAATAGTCTGACAATGCAACAGCTGATGCTGCACACTCTAGATGTCATGGGATTGGACAGCATCTGTTTTGTGTGTTTGTCTCCTTTCAAAGAAGAACAGAGAGACGGTCCCCTTACAGTTTATACTGAAGCCTCATCTTTGTGTCACACATGGCAACATATGGGCTCTGTTTTCTATCATCTCAACGACGCTATCAAACTTCATTTAGGAAATCTTTTAATTTTGCAAAGTGATCAAATCTTCATTCTGCAGGTTCTTTTGTTGCTGTCGGCACAGAATTTACCAAGAAGATGTGTCACAGTGATACCTGAATTTTACAATTAGCCGCTTATCCTGGGTCAAAGGTCAAAAGTAAAGTGCTAACAATAACAGAATTTACATTCATGCTCATCAGAGTGCGTTTTTAACACTAAAGAAAACATGTTAATTTGGCAGAGGATACACATCTCTCTCTCTCAAACGTAGGTTCAATATGAAAAAACAAAGATGTAGGTTTGTGCAGGCCTACATATTCTGATGGCTTATCACTTATTTGCAAAATTACACTATGAAATGGCTAATAAATTGTTAAATAAACGACAATATAACCTTTTATAAAATCTATGAACCTTTCAAAGGTACACTTTGTTGTCAGATACGCTTAATACAGGTACAACCAGTTCAGGTTTTATATAATCCCAATTTAAGACCTCACGCTACCAGGAATCCTCCATCAGAGCAGCAAGACCGACTTCATTAACTGTGTCAGATTTGTGATATAGAGAGGTTTATGTTTTCAGTTTAATTCCAAATGATATATTAGTCTGTTTTCAGCTTTATGTAACGTGAAGCAGGTGGTACTTTTTAAGATAATTTATCAACATTTAGCTAGTTTTTTTTTTTTTTTTAAAAAACATGAAGCTGATGAGAAACTGAGAAACAGAGGTTACGGTGTTATGTACAGTATGTTCTGACTCACAGCGCTCCAGCAGATGAGGTGGTTCGTGTCTGGATCCTCCACCAGGGTCCACAGCTTGGTGAGGAAGGCCGGAACATTGCTGGCGTAGCTGCCATCTACACCCATGGCACCTGGAGACTCCTGCATACTGACACCTGTCCACTGCCAAGACTTAAGAGTAGAGAAAACGCCAATCAAACTTGTATGTGTATGTGTGTGTGTGTGTGTGTTTGTCTGTGTGTGTATGTGTGTGTGTGTGTGTGTATGTATGTATGTGCAGACTCTCAGACTAGTCCATGTTTAAGAAACTCCACTGCTGATGATCTGTTACTGATAATCCCAAGTTTGTCTCAGTCTCTTCAATGCCATCTCAGTTGGTCAAACAGTCTCTGTACGTCCTTGATAACACAATCTCACCTTGTCTCTGATTCCTTGTTTTTTCTTTGCTGTTCCTCTTCCCTTGACTTTTCTGTTTAATATATCCTCCTCTTATCTATAGTTGTGGCTCCTTTAGTTTCTTTTTCTCTTTTGCTCTCTGCCCCTCTCTGTCCTCACTGCCACACCAGTCATCCAACTGAATGTCATCACAGAAGGTCCATGTCAGCACACACACACACACACACACACACCCACACACCACACACACAAAACACACACAAACACACACACCATTCAAGCCCAACCCTGCTGCCCCCCCCCCCCCCCCCCACCACCCCTTGCCCCCGGCACCACCTCTCTGCCCCGCTCCGGTCCCCTCTACCCACCTCGGGACCCGCCATCTCACAAGAGAACTTGACCCTGTGCACCCCCACATGTAAAACCAACCCTTCAGCACCTCCTCACACAAAAGCTTCAATAATACACCACTGTCCAAACATCAAAAGGCTGCTGGTTAAATTGAACAGTGCAGAGTTCAGTGTGCTTGTATGTCAGGTACAAAAGACAGGTCCCTTATCACTTCTGAGAATGATCACAGGTGTCTTGAAGTGGACATACTGTACTATTTGTGCATCAACATTAAACATATCAATTATTTGATTCAATCACATACACAGTGTCTCACAGTGTGCAGTAGGTTTATGGTATTATGATGTAGTGTTGTGTAGGGTCTCACTAGAGAGCAGACGTAACAGGCAAAGCAAATCCACCACTGTGGATCTTCATAGATCATAGATAGATCCAGATCCATTCATAGATCCAGAGATTTAATCCTGCTGAATTTTAATAACCTTTCCTTTAGTGCCACCATCAGGTCAAAATTTCCACTGATACACAAGAAATATTAAAATCTAACAGATTCCCAAATAATTTATTAGCACATTCATGCCACCCAGATGATGATTATTTTCCATTTAGGGCAATCTGTCCTTTTCTTCCTGTGGTGCCCTCAGGCCCTAATGTCACATGTGCAGTAGACACAACGAATTTAGCAATAATCTCAAATAAAAGTTTCATCAAATTTCACAGCCCAATTCTATACAAAACACCGGTCATTGATAGGGTGACCACCTAATAACAACACAGATCACTGTGGGTATTGCTAACTACTTTTAAGGGTAGTGTCATAGTTCACTGATTTTGTGTAGCCATGTGCAGAAACACACTCAAGCCGGTAGGTGCAGTGAAAGTACTTTACTTGAAAGAAAAACAGGCTTACAGATGGCTGAGGGGAGTAACCTGATGTTAGTATTCATCTCTTTCACTCTCCGCTGTCTCTGTTGTGTGTCTGCCGACCATCTTGCTGTGTTTCCCTGAGTTGGATCTTCATGGAGTAAGGTTTAGGGGTTAGAGTGACGCCATAGACTGGAGTGAAGTCCGGCTCTCCTGCGTCCTCAGGCCAGATAAACTTAAACCTCCTCAGCAGAGTCACCATGACGAGAAAGAGCTCCATACGAGCCAGACCCTCTCCGAGACACATACGAGGACCTGAGGCGTAAAATAAATAAATAAATAAATAAATATGTCAGACAGTATCTGTGTATTCTGCTGCAGGTGTGCGCTGCTGTTTGTTTTCTCTGATCGCATACCTGCAGAGAAAGGCATGAAAGCCTCGGGTTTAACAAACTCTCCCTGGTCATTGAGGAAGTTCTCAGGGTTGAATTCATGGGGGAATTTCCATTGTCCTTCCTCATTCAGCACTGAGGTCAGGTTTGGGATGATCAAAGTACCCTGAGGAGAAAATGAAGCAGAAGAAGAATGGCTATAGAGGACAACAGAAAACATTTGTAAGATGTTAAGATTTCCTCAAGAAAAGGTGATATACCTACCCGCACTTCAACTAGCTCCCCTGCAATGAGCAGCAGGGTTTACAAAGCGGATATTTTGGCCTGACTTTCAGATGTTTGGGGCTCATGTCTGTCCATCTTTGGTTTTAGAGGTATTTATTACACTAGTTGGAAAGCTTTTATTGCACTTAGGTGACAAATTGTCAATCTGTCTCTCCACTGCTGCGCTGCGAGAGACGCAACCAAAACGCAGTGGAGATTATCACACTGAGCTGAAATGAAATGATAATTAATCAGCTAAATAACATAAATGTTGCTGTTTTTTGGGGGGTTTTTAAATGTATTTTTCCTTTGGTTTCTTGAGGGGGAGGGGGTCCCATTGGGGTCATTACCTTACCTTGCCTCCACTTCCAACACTGGTACAAACTGCTTTCCTGCCTAAGTTCATCACAGTAAGGTGTCTTTCCACTTTACTGTCTCTATTGCCAGAATCTGTTTAACTATATGCCACTTACCTTGGGAATGGAATATCCCATGAGCTCTGTGTCTTTAGTTGTTGAGTGGAAGACACTGAGAGGAACTGTGTTGGCTACCCTCTGCACTTCATGGATCACAGCCTGGATGAACAGATCAATCTGACTTGAGACTGAATAAAAGGCCACAGGTGAGCAAACCAAGAAACATGTAATATAGATATCTGTCAGCCATTTTCTTAGAACCAGGTAAAAGTACCAGTAAAAAAATCAACTGAGCAGGATGTTAAAAAAATCAACTGAGCATTTTTTTATTTGACAAGTCAATATAATAATGCAATAATATAAATATACCACCCAGATGCATGTGGCAAATTGAAGTGGTTATTATGAGATTATCTGATGATATACCTGCATGTAAGGCATGTTATGTCTGTCATCAAAACTGGCCTGGTGCTTTCCTCCCAGCACCTCGTCTATCTCCTGCTGACAACGCTCTGAGAAATGCAGAAGGGGGTGGGGTGGGGGATAATGGTAAAAATATTGATATCTTAAGGGAGCTGACCGAGCAGAAAATGCTCCCTTGTGACAATGGTTTTCCTGCTCGAGACTTCTTCTGTGAAAGAGACCTGTGCTGGAAAGCCGAAGCCACATTGGTCATTGTCTAATCTTAGATTCCAAAGGATGTGGTCCCATCCTCGGCAAGGACCATCTGCGACCTACAAGAATCTCATGGAGGATAATCCCCGAGGTGACTTGTGCGGGAGTCCTGCGGAAATATGGGTTGCCTGAACTGTTGGCACAACTTACACGGTCCTTGTATAATTGGCATTAGAGCTGTGTCCATATTCTCGGCAAAAACATCGACCTCATATCTACACATGCAGACATACCTTGTATATGCGGGTAGGCCATAAGGTAGAGGAAACCAGTAAGAAGGGTGTTGGAGGTAGTGTCAGTCCCAGCAAAGTGAATATCTAGAGCGTACATAGTGAGTTGTTGCTCAGAAAATGAAGAACCATTGATACTCTGAAAGGGGAAAATTATTGTTTTAAGACCAACAAACAGTAAATGCAAATGACTTGACTTATACACACACAAAGTGTAGGGGATGAGAAGAGTCAGCTCACACATGTACTAAAAGTTGTCACTTTTTCCAAAGACTCTTTGAACATATTCGAAATAACACATAATTAGTTAAAATTAAATACAGCAACACGCCTGAGTCTGAGATAGTGTGCAGATTCTTTTCACTCCCTATTCACACATGTACTTACCTTATCCAGTTCATCTAGATAGCAGTCAAGAAAGTCACGTGGCTCTCCGGGAACTCTGGTCTTCTTGTGCTCAGTCAGCACAGAAACCGCAAGCTTCTGACAAGTCTAAAAAAAAACATGAGTAACATACGTTCACTGATAAAGTGGATACAATATGTACTGTTGGTTGTTATAGTTTATGTGTGTGTGTGTGTGGTTAGAGAAAAAACTTCATTTTACCATTAATGTTCATTTCC
This sequence comes from Seriola dumerili, assembly GCF_002260705.1. NCBI lineage: Eukaryota > Metazoa > Chordata > Actinopteri > Carangiformes > Carangidae > Seriola > Seriola dumerili. Next base: position 1,703,122 of record NW_019174402.1, read on the forward strand.
TTCTTAGCTCAGACTTTTTTTTTCACAATTTACTATAAATATTTACAATAAATCTCAAGGTGCGGTTAACTTACCTCAACATTTTTGAAGGCCTTCATGAAGGGCAGTGGTAAGTTACGAATAATGGGAAAAGAGTCATACAGCTGTAAAGAAAGATTTAAATCATTTGTCTATTTAACTCCTTACATGAATCGCTCTGAACAGATGGAATTGGAGGAGATAAAAAATACAAAGTATATATTATAAACAAAGAAGGATCCATTATAAAATCCACAATACTACTATCCACGAGCTAAAAATAGGCAAGACGCCCAAGACCAAGAACACACTGGATGCGTAGTGGCTGCAGATCATCTTGGTTTTCATTTCCCGCTGTGGATAGCAGAGTGCGCAGACTCACCATAGCCCATGGTCCATTAGTTAACTTGGCATTTTCAGTGAAGCACTGAACAATCACTCTGATGAACTCATGGTCGTACTCGTAGCGTCTACCAAACAGAACCTGGCATATGATGTTGGAGGCCATATTGTGAAACATCATTTGAGGACTGAGGGGTTTTTTGCCTGTAAAAGTCATAATGTAAACTTAAGTTTGCCACATCATTGTACGAGAATACAGAAGAACTTTACAGAAATAGCACAACGAGAAATTCAACCCGGTAATACAGACGTCAAAGAATAGAAATTAGTAGGGAGGTAAAAGTCAATAAAGCACAGTGGAGGTCTCTTTCAAACCTACGTGATCAAAATCCACCTTGTAATGTTTGTGTCACTGTTAGTGTGATTGATGAAAGTTAACCCTGCCTATCAGAAGAGGAGCGAATGGACCCACAGATGACATACCAATGCTCTGTTCCAGTGTGTTCATGGTGTATTGTAGCTCTCCATGAATCCTCTCCTCCATGGTATTCTTCCCCAGACCAAAATTCCTCAACGTCATCAGAGCAAAGCGACGATGCTCCTTCCAACTAGGGCCGTAGTCTGCCAGGATCACTCCTACGACGGATACAGTGGCGCAAAGAGAATGAGCTCAGGGGTCATCTTATATAACAACCTATCACTGGCCATTGTAATCATTGCTGTTCTATTCCAGAGCTCATCTGATTTCTAGCCTGTTTTATTATTTACTCTGCACAGTGCTTTAGTGTGTTTTCTTTATCTACTTTCAAATTTTGAGACATTCGGGAGTGGATTCAAAACAAAGAAATTCAAATCAGTGAGCTTTATTCGTAGATATTTAAAATATACAACTAAATAAATGTGTCCCCCTAAACAGACACTCACTGCAGTGAAAATAAAGAATACTGTGCTCCTGTATTGTTAGGCTGGTGGATGATGGTATCAGTGTATGCTCAGTATTTCTTTAAGTTTTGAGTGCAATTCTCACCTTCAATATCTATAGTGTAAATCTTCAGTATTATGATTTTAAATTGGAAATGTATCCTGATGATATTTTGCTTTGTGTATGCCAACCAGACTCTTCTACACTAGCAGTTCCTATCTTGATTTAACAACAAAATAAAAAAGTGAATCTCTCACATGGACCTCATTTTCATCATGAGCATCATTTATTTGAACAAAGAGGATATTGAATGACGGATGGCGTTATTTTTATCCCGCTGGGATTTGCCAAAATTCAACCCTCAGTTTTCCTCTCACTTGGTTCAGAGACATCTAATCCCTTCTCATTTGTTTTCCTTGGAGAAACAGGAACCCTGGGAGAGCCCATGACAAATTACTTATATGCAGATGTATCAGGGGGATCTTGTGCAATCATTAAACAACATAAACAAAATATACTCCAATTAATGAACTTTGCGACCACAAAAGTGGAGCAACCTCTTTTTTAGAAGACACATGGTTTGAACAATGAAAAGTATATACATGCTGAACAACTTCACACAGGACTGAGAATGAACATTGGGGCATAGTTCACTGAGGAAAGTTCATCCTTATTCTCTGTCCATAAAGATTGATAACTGTGTGGGTGGACCTTTTGTTGGCAAACTGAACAGCAACTGTACAAAAAGACTTCAACTCTTGCCTTTGTTTATTCTCTTTTTCCCTCCTTTTGAGCTGTGAGCTATACCAGGGAAAAGGCAACCTTGATTTCTAACAAGGTGCTTGTTTGTCCCTTTTCAGGATTTTTGCAGCATGTTGCAGCATGTGTCCTAGCCAGTGTGTAAAGTTGTTAGTTATTCACTGAGAATAAGAGTGTGGCTTAAGAAAACTCAAGCCACACTTTGACCATACTTTTTATCAAGATATGTACATAGTTGCTAGTACTGGTTACTGTTTGATCCCTGCTTACAATGCATGCATAGAAAGAGACATATTATTTTTTTGTTTCATGGACTGGGTAAATTCGATCACACATTCTCAGTCCTATAACATCTCTTTTCTACCTTTCCTCTGGGTGACATCATTAACAAACAGATCTTGGGGTCGTCCTGCAAACTCAGTTGCCCTGGTCACCATAGCCTCCTTTATGGCCTTTGTCCCACTGATGATCACAGCTGGTTTGGGACCGAGGAACAGAGTGTAGACACTTCCATAAGTCTTCCTCAGCTGGGAACAAACAAGATAACATGTACAGTATATCACATAACTTAAAATGGATAATTCTTTTTAAAGGGGCAATTTGCTGAAATCACAAAAACATGCACTTAAGTGAGCACACAATAACGATGCTAAAAACAGTAAGTAAAAACTAAATGTAACAGGTAAAACTAGCAAATGACAAATAGTATGACAACTACAAAGTGATATTATTGCACATACATAAAATGCATGTTTGGAACTATTGTGTCCGGCCTCCAGGAGTCTATTGTGTATGTCCTGAAGGAAACAGCTCTAACTCTTTGCTTCAGGGGTAGCATGATTTCTGTAACCTCTGCCACTTCCGACACTTACAGCTTGTGTAAGTGCAACTGGTGAGACTTCAGCCACCACTTCTTGACTTCTGGACATTTGTTTGTATTGCTTAAAGGATCAAAAATTACATTTGCAAAAATTTGAAATGTTTCTGTAAAAGGATGTTGTTGTATTTAAAGCATTGTGATCTGAAAAGCCCATAAAATATTGGTTTATCAAGACTTCTGAGTCATCCATTGCACTGGGTGTAAGTTGGACAATACCCAACATGTATAGCTTGTGCACAGGCATTCAACTTTGTACAGACAACAATGTTATGCAACCACATGAACCATAGCCCACAGGTTTCATTAGTATAGTGGTACACCCAAATCACTGTCAAGAAAAGCACAGCAGTGACCAAGTTTAAGTTTAAATATTAAACCATTTAAGTATATAAATAAAAGTATCTTTTTAAAGAAGTACTTAGAATAGTAATTAGTGCCATAACAGGCATTTAAAGAGCAACATCATTCATTTCAGCATTTTTCTTACCCTCTCAAAGTCCTTCAGGGGGTTCTCTAGGCTCAGCTGCAAAATGTTCCCCAGTATGGGGAGGGCAGTGGGTCCTGGTGGAAAGTTCTTAGGCCTCCGAGACTTGAGTTGAATGATAATGAACCAAATGCAGAGCCATAGTAAAATGAGTGAAACAAACATGGTGGAAGGGATTGGACTGAACTGAAGAGGTAAACTGTTTGACTTGCTATTAAACTCCAGCACAGCTATTAGCCCTGCCTCTTTCGGCTGTGCACTTTGCTTCGTTGTACCGGAGTTGAAAGAAAAACAAACAGAGAGAGGTGTTTGAGCTGTTTTATGACCAGCGTAGCCATTACATAATTTGTTCACTGAAGAGTACTGCAGCTCCACTGCTGAGAAAACTCTTACCCCTATGAGGTGCCTCAAAGCATCACGTTTGAGCTGACTGCTGATGAGGAAAACACATTCAGTGTTTGTGTATCTCCATCATGTGTCTCCATGGTAAGGTAATAAACCATGTGTTAAATATATATGTTATATATGTTATATATATATATATTTATATATATTTTCATCAGTGTGTTCAGTCGCAATATTTTGCATCCCCTTCATGTATAGGAACAGTTTGTTTGTTCATCCAATCCAGCTATAAGATACTCTTGGGGAATGCTCTGCAGGAGGAGAGATGTTGTGACATTTTCCATTATGTGTTTATTGCTCATCACTTATGGATGTATGTTGCCGACAAAACATTTGAGAGAGCACAAAACAAAAAATCTGAGGGCTACTACGTCTGCAAGTCAACATTTGTAGGCACACAGGCACAGATTCGTCAGAATAGAATAGGATTCCAGCATGCCGATCCCGATCATGTACACGCTTGTTTCGAAATCTGCTCTATCAATTTTCATTTGTCAAGTCATTTCTCATTTGGCAAGCTGCAAACAAACACTCCCACATCTACATGTCAGGGTCATGTCTTTTTCAAAGCCTGCATAAGGAAGAAGTCAGCTTTTGAATGATTTGACTTTCTCGATTTATAAACTCTATGTCAACTATGCTTCTCTACTGTAGGCGCACAAGGGTTGTAATGATGGAAAAATGGATCTGCAAGTCTCTATCTCAAAAACAATCTTGAATCAAACACTATCTATATGGTCATGCTGGTTTAAGGAATTTAATGTATTTTGCAAAATGTTCAACTTTGCCTTTAAAAGATGTGCTTTGAAATATAGCTGTGCTTTCAGCTATATATCATAAATCTTCCTGGATTTGGGGGAGAAATGTTGATTTTTGCTCTCATTGGAAAGTTTACTACATGTCTACACAACTGATTGGTGAAAGCAGCACATCAGCAGCAGCTTTAGTCATCCATCACAGGATTTTTTTTTTCATGCACAGTACTGCTGTGTAGGTCACCAGTATTGTGGCAGGACTTAAAGCACAATGCACAACCACTGGAGTTGTAAAATTTCGGTTTAAAATTTGGGTTTCAGTTATGTGTAAATGTGTAAAGCTCTAGTAAGCCTGAGACTGTATTGATTAAACTGAAGCAAATCTGTTCTGTCAGATCCGTGTGAAAAACATCGCTGAACGTTTCCATTTTTGTACAGACTGCGAATTTTGTCTTCCATCACTTACAATGAAAATGTATTAGGAAGCACTTTTTTTAATGGCCAGTATGAACCGGAGGTATGGTTACAGCAAGAAGTCCCCTTTTCAATGTTGACATAGGTTGAAAAAACTGTGAACCTATCCTTTAATATATAGCTGAGTGAAGCTCCCTGATGCACTACAGGCGCCATCTTGTGCTTATTTTTAGTAATGGCTTGAAAGTATGTAAATACTATGGACATCTTGCTTTGATTTAAACATGCTTTCATCAACTGAAATACTTATGTAGCCTGCGTATGCGCAAAGGCCTCACAGTACACCTGCTTTTTCTTACTACATGCTTTTTCAGTGTAATATCAGCATGAGCAAAACAACGTGCTCAATGTGCGAAATTGAGTACGCACATTGACCATACACAGTTCAGGCATATACTGGGGTCTGACCGAGTCTTGCTACACAAAAGCAGGAGCTTGAAAACATTTTGAATTGACTAATCTGTGTTTAAAGATGAATTAAACAGATCTTACTGCTGAGTGACCATCATGCCTGTAGTGATGTCTATCTAATTTAATTGAGTTTTATTCTATTACAGGATTTCCCAAAGTGCTGCCATATGTAAGTGTGCTAACGTGACTCGCGGAAAACTTTACAAGAATTGTTGTTTTTGTTCCCTATAAGTGAAAGTGAGGATGTTAACAAGTAAAACACACGCACTTCCTCTTGTGTCATCAAGTTTACATTTCTGCATGTGTGAGCATGTTTGTGTGTGTGTTAGGGAATTGAAAGAGGGTGAGAGACCAATGAAGTGCACTGCACTTTTAGTCCCTTCCCATCAGTGTATCACTCCATCAACACGTTGGTGTGATCAGGAGGCTGAGGTCACTCAAAGACCTCGTTTTCCCGAAACATGACCGTCCCGGCGTTCCACAGCTCAGTATCACACTAATACTAACACTGTTTTCCAGTCAGGCAGATGCACTCTCATAAAGGCACATATTTACTTTGTAAAATGTTTGCTCTTCTGCTTTAAGTCACAGTCCGAACAGTCATGGGGATGTAACAGGAAGTGATAATGCATAAAGGAGGCACAGATGGAAACACAGGATGTGTTAACCCTAACCCTAAAACATCGGGTATCCCACAAAGCTATGGAACAAGATGTACAATGTCTTCTGTCTGAGAACATGATTCAAATGATTTCACCCAGGTATTTCAGCAACAGCTTGGAAAATCTGAGTTTATGACACAAAGTATGAGGTCATGGACATTGAAAGACGTGGATGTTTTACACACAGAGGAACGCATAGGGGGTTGCTTTAAGGTTTAATGAATGATCCAGGGTTTGTAGGATCCAGGGTTACTTGAACCACACCAGGGACTAGAAAAAGAGTAAAAGTCAGAAGCATGACTCTGCTTCTGCTCCGTCAGTTTTTGACTTTTCTTTTTTAAATCTGTGTCTGTAAATCTATCCATCTTAAGTAAGTACAATTCGAAATCACTGGAGTACTCATTAAAAATGCACACACTGAGGTTTGAGGATTATTCCATGAAATTTTTCACATGACGTGAACTGCCGAATCTCAGAGAGCACATTAGAACGCAAAAGGTTCATATGTGACCTTCATACCTCTATTTGCACTATACTTCTCCTTTATACATCAAATTCACCTCAGTCGGTTTCAATTAGGAATGAGATTACAGTGTAAAGCAGTAACAAAGTCATGTGGACGTGTACCTTCATCTGAGTCAGTCACTAACAAGGGCCAGCACTACATATGATGCATCACTTTAAGAGTAAAACTGTGTGAGTGTGTGGCGTAAAAATAAAACATCCAGATGTGTCAGTGTACGTCATCATTATAGCCAGATAGGGACAAACCTCCAGGCTATTTAATGTCTGTTTATGTGTGGACAGGTGATTGCGTTCATCATCTGTGTTCTTTACTGTACTGGATTCATTGTATGTGTGTGTTAGTTTGTGTGTGTGTTTTCTCAGTTCTATCTGTCTGCCACAGACCTCATTATCTTCCTGTTTCCCGCTCTGAGCGAGACAATACAGCTGCCCTCACAAGCTATCTGTGGGCACTGAGATATGTAACACAATGCAGTAAGCTCTCAAGTCGCACAGACAGATTCTGTTTCTCTCAGTTTGCAAACAATCCAGTTTGAACATCTGCCTGTACATACATGATCTACATTTTATGCCTCAAAAAGAGGAATTACAAACCAAAGATAAAGTGAGTACTGAACCAGTCACCGCTCCAACACTGTTCAAAGTGTGCCGGTTTCTTTCTAAAAAGGTATTATATGTAAATATTCCACATTAAAATGTCTAAAAACACCTAGACATATGTTATATATTTTGTTACATTATCCCAAATATTTCCTTCAATTTCTAAACCTACAGAAATGTGTAATTTTAAAGAAGGTCTGTTCTATTTGGTCACCTGTCAGTAGCGTCATATCCCCTTTGAGCACACGTCACCGCTACGGTTGACTGCCAGAAACGGTCAAAATTGACTTTTTGTCCAGTTTTTAGCCACATTTTTACAATATACTTTTTAGCTTTTGTTTTTTAACTATATACTATATATATGGATCTATCATCATTTCTATTATAAAAACAAACAGAGCAAATGTTGCAGCAGCTCAGCTCCCAGCCCCTCCCAGACATCTGGTGTCTGCCGCATAGTGCCGCAGAAACAAAGGTTTTCCATATGAAACTGCTTTATTGAGTAATTTTATGAGATTTAATCACTTAAAACTCTCCTGAATTTCAGAGAAAGCAGCTGAGCAAACATCACTCTGATGTATTGACTGTAACTGATGAAGAAACATCCCTCTGATAATGGCAACATTATTAAGAATTGGGCAACGGATTTGCAATGGCCTTGATAGAGAGCCAGAGAGGGGGTGGCTGTTAGTTAGTGTATTAATAAGTGAAATGATAGTGATTTTGTCATTTGCGTTCTTCCTGTTAGAATTAGCCTGAAATGTGACTCAGTATTTGAGACATGACGATTGAACTCATGCTTCCTCAATGGAGTTCATGACACTTCCACCTAAAGACTCACAGGTCTTTGGGTTCGTTGGAAGATTACAAATTGAATTTAATGTTCACCTTCAGGTTTCCACAGAAATATTACAATAAGTCTGTTAAGAGTTTATGGGGGTACATTCATAGGAATATTGGTTGCACTTAATTTAAGGTAGCATACACTAAATAGTACATAACATGCTGTACTTTCTATCAACATGCCGTATTGTATTGCATTAGGAAAAGACAGAAAATGTCCAAAAATTACTTTTAAAGAGATGAAGCCCCTTTTTGTTCTGCTTCACTTGCTACACACACACGCTTCAGTTGGGAATCAAACCCAGGTGTCACAGGTTTCTATTCTACCTTCCTTAAGATGATTGATAACATTTGGCGAATCATTTAGTGCCCATTAAAATGTAATAAGATTTATCCAATTGACGATGCACATACTGATGCATGATGCATATATATAATCATGACACTGCTCTCCCCTACATGACGATACATAATCCGCTTTTAAAAATAAAAAGTTTTGGTATCAGCATCAAGAGATTCTGGCCCTTTATTACTTGGTATCGGATCAAAAAGACATATTGTGGTATCACCCACCGCTATCTGGCACAGCCTTTAAAATAGCACATAAAACACTGAGAATTCAGAGGAAAACACATTTATCTGGCCTTTATTTAACATAATTGCACTTTCACTTTCATTTTTTTTGCACATTAGAAGAAAACTATATGAAAACTTAAGTCTAACCACATCTGGGTGCTTCATTCATGTCTGTCCTCTCGTTCTGAATATTTCTACATACAGCGGAAATAAGAATCATGACCTCTCTCTCTTCAGAAACAGTTAGGTAATGATGTTGCAAAATGAGGGTCACTAGTTCAAATCGCTCTTATGTAACAAGCGTCATTGGTATTTCCATTTTTACATTAGTAAGAGTCTAATAAGACAAAATATGATGAGATATTACTTTTTAAGTGACAGAACAGTACAGAGAGAGAGAGAGACGTGCATGCACCAGCAACAACCACCCCTTTACAGATACAGCAACAAAGGCCCTAGTGTCACAGAAGGGATGAGAAACTCACTTTAAACTCACTCACTCACACATTGCAACGTGCATCCATACACCCATGAGGACTGCAGGTTTTTTGGTAAGTGACGTCAGAGGTCACAGAGGGAGGTGTGGTGGAGTGAGTGTGTATTTTGGGGTGAGTGTGTGTGTCATAGAGGTGGGAGGGCCAGTCTTGTGCTGCATAAATACACAACTGTGATGGACACCGAGCATGAGAAGAAGAGCGTGAAGGAGCAACCTTTAAGAGACTAGAAGAGACGAAAAAGATTTGCGATGGCCAACGGCACGGGTAAGTTTCTATCTATCTATCTATCTATCTATCTATCTATCTATCTATCTATCTATCTATCTATGTATCTATCTAGTACAAAACTTTTTGGGAGATTATGCTCTGTGTGAACAATGTGCTGATGTGCTGATATATGACCTGACACTTGGTTGTGATATGACCCATCGTAATTCCTGCAACAAATACAAGGACAGCTTTTGAGCCTAGCTAGAACATGTATCAGGCTAGTCAAAAAGCAAGTTAGAAATTGACAGCACAGAGTTGTATTGATCTTCTCATTTAACTCTTGGCCAGAAAGCAAATAAGTGTATTATGTTGAACTTTTTCTTTAAAGAGAACACATGTACTGAAAACAACTTGATCATAATGTTCAGCCTAACTTGTGACCACAATGCTGCTCTCTGTCAACTCTGTGTAATGTCACAACATTGATGAAATTCTTCCATGACTTCCAGTATTTTATTAAGCAATACTGAAGACTGCTGATTGGTGAACTTTCTCCCCTTTTGGTTATGTTAGGTTTGATTACTAATGTGGATCTGAGAAGTCATGAAAACAACTTGGCTCACCGCACCAGGGAGATTGATCGGGAGCGCTTGATTGTCCGCAGGGGTCAGCCCTTCTCCATAACTTTGCAATGCTCTGACTCTCTGCCCCCTGAACACCACCTGGAACTGGTGCTGCACCTTGGTGAGTACAGCCCAACCTGGAAGATACTGTTTGGGTAGACAAAGTAAATTACTATTATTATCATGATAGTATTCTGATGCCACTTTGCAATGGCAGCCTCTTGTTTACACTGTATAGTAACAATCGGTTTTAACTCATTCACAAACAGTTTATTTACTGTATCTCTGTAACGTTAAACTCTGCTCAATTATGTCTCTGTACTAACAAACAGCTGGAGGAAAAACAGCAGGAAAAAGTTTAACACAAAAATGATTATTCAGTAATCTCTCATTTGAGCTTTATGAAGCTCAGACCCTTCTATGCTAACTGTTTAGCAACTCTTGTGGACTGGTGTACTGTTCTCTTAATAAATATAAATAATAAATATAAGGTTATACTATATGTCCTTTGAATTCCTATAGCTACAGCAGGACAAAGAGAGGTCTATTTAATTCATGGTGGCAAAATGTATTTCCTTTATTTTTATGACACGGAGCACTAAATTCATTCTGAGGCATCATGCTGATTTGAACAGTATTTCTGAAGAACCAGCCTCTGGTTCAGACCCAGGATTCTCCCAGCATGCTCAGAGCCTGGAGATTCACTGGGACCGTTAGGGGGGTTCCTAAGGGAAACAACATACCTCGTCTTCATGCACTGCTGATACAGTGATGCTGAACCAGATAAACAGCAAGATGATGAAGTGATGGTTCGTCAATCTATTTTATGAATTATATAATGTTTTTTTAATGTTTCTTCAGGTAAGAAAGACGAGGTGGTGATCAAGGTTCAGAAGGAGCATGAGGCTGGAGAAAAGTGGTGGTTTAACCAGCAGGGAGCGCAGGATGAAATACTGCTGACTCTGCACAGTCCAGCGGATGCTATCATTGGCCAGTACCGTCTGGCTGCGTTGATCGTGTCACCGGATGGACGCATTTTAGAGGAGACTGACAAAATTGGATTCCACCTGCTCTTTAACCCATGGTGCAAAGGTAAAAGACACATCAAAGTGCCTACGCTCTGCTCTCTCCAGGAGGTCAGACTAACTGTGTTCACATACGGCAGCTTTTCAACTTCATCATGCAGCTTGTGCATTTTTTTAGTTTGTCTTGATTCAATCGCTCAGCATAAACAAAAACAAAAACAAACTGAAGGTGTTTTCTCAATGATTCAACAGGGTTTTTTTTTTTTACCTTCGTCCTCTCACCTGTGTATATAAACCATACAACAGGTCCCTATCACTACATATCAATTTAACTGTGTTTACGGGAGACTTGAACATTGTCGGTGTGGGACAGCATTTTCCACCCGCATCATCAAAACACCAAATGATGGAATTTCTCACAGAACTACAGCGTCGTGTTTTTCTAATTGACGGGCAAAGAATTCATATTAGCTGATTTATGTTGTTGCATCCGCACTTTGGCTTCTCCTTTTCCTGTGGACATGACAGTAGACCTCTAGATTTTCTAATGTAGAGCATCGAGGACACTAAACCTCTGCATTCATTTTGCTCTTGAATCTGTGTTAAATGTTAACGTCATGTCTTCTGTGTGTGCATGTGTGTATATCAGATGATGATGTGTACCTCCCTGATGAGAGTCTGCTTCAGGAGTATATTATGAATGAATATGGAGTCATTTACATGGGGGCCTCGGATAACATCAAAAGCATTCCCTGGAATTATGGACAGGTATTTCACACACACATACACACACAAACAGTTGAGTTGAATATGTCCACGTCTATCAGGCCAGTAGGTGGCCTGTGTGAATTGTCACAGCAGTGTGACAGCGCTGTGGCTTTGGCTGGATCAGGAAATCTGTTTGTTGGATGGAGGAAACTTCTGGACAGGAGGTGTCAGAATGTTACCAAACCACACAAACAAGGGCTTGTCCCTTCGCAGCTCGCTGGGAGGAAAGAGAGGAAGACAAACAGGGAGGCAGTGTGTGCCAGACAAGCAAACCAATAGATGGTAGATAAGCAGACAGGAGGTGGTGTAACAGAGACTCACAGACAGATACCGACCAATGGGAAACGGATGTGATTTGAAATCTGTTTTTAAAAAAATGCTGGTTGAGAAGTCTCTCTTTTCTTTGTTCCTCTCTCTTGATATCTTTCAATATTCCTGCTTCTGTCTCTGTCAGTTTGAGGACTACGTGATGGACATCTGTTTTGAAGTTCTGGACAACTCCAAGGATGCCCTGAGGAATTCACAGATGGACATTGAGAAGAGATCTGACCCCGTCTATGTCGGCAGGACGATCACTGCAATGGTGACGATCTCTTACACTCGCTTCTAAAACAATACTGACAATAGTACAAGGAAAAGCATTTGGATGAAATACCCTCACGTTTCCAGCAGATCTTATATATAGATTTTTTTTAGAATAAATAATAGAAGTGTGCTGTAGAGTTAGTGTAAACATTTAAACACATTTCAACAGAAACTGAAATTTTATCCCTTGATAAATCATGATACTTGTCCTACTGTTTGACTGTCGAGTGACCAACTCATAAAAGAAAATATCTCAGGAGATATATGAAACATGTTGCCTCTACCTATCCAGGTGAACGCTAATGGTGACAGGGGTGTGTTGGCTGGTCGCTGGAGTGAGCCATACTCTGACGGAGTTGCACCGTACCGATGGACCGGCAGCGTGCCTATCCTCCAGCAGTGGAGCAAGACCGGAGTCAGGGCGGTCAAATATGGCCAGTGCTGGGTGTTTGCTGGTGTCGCCTGCACAGGTGAGGCTTTCACAGATTTGACTGCCGCATGACTCAAGGATCCCAAAATAAACCAGCAGAAAGGAAATGAGGTGTCTTAAGTGTTGCTATTATCTTCACAGTGCTGCGCTGTCTGGGAATCCCAACACGCCTCATCACTAACTTCTCCTCAGCCCATGATGTTGACGGAAACCTCTCTGTAGACTTCCTGCTGAATGAAAAACTGGAGAGCGTTGGCGGGAGGGACAGTAGCTGGTAGGAACATAAACACACACGCACAAAGATTTAAAATAAGATTTAGTAGAAGACGTGACATCATCTAATATTCTCTCCTCTCCTTGTGATTGTAGGAACTTCCACTGTTGGGTGGAGTCCTGGATGACAAGAGATGATCTCCCCAAAGGGAATGACGGCTGGCAGGTTCTGGACCCGACTCCTCAAGAACTGAGTGATGGTACATTTATCATGTCTGACTTTTTTTTCTTCTAAACTGTTCTCAGGACTGTCACCGCTGGCTTTCTTTGGTAACCTACAGTATGATTTGTAAAATGTTGGAATGAACGGTGACTGGTGTTGCCCGTTAGCCTGAAAATCAAACTGAATGAATTTTTGCTCTTCAGGTGAGTTCTGCTGTGGCCCATGTCCAGTGACAGCCATTAAGGAGGGAAATCTGGGAGTGAAGTACGATGCTCCGTTTGTCTTCGCTGAGGTGAACGCTGACATCATCTATTGGATGGTCAAATCAGATGGCCAGCGGCAGAAGGTGACTGATTAAACAGAAATAAATTAATTGGTTTAGAATTACATTCATAGCTGAATTTCATATTTTCTTAAAGGAGCTATTTGTAAGTTTTGCTATTGCTACATAGCCAGAGTTAGCAGTAAAAGCTGTTTACTTACCAGTCTAGTAGATACGTTACAAGTTCAGCATCAAACTTCATTCCTTTACTCGCCAAGAGAGTCTCCAGCAGTGGAAAGCAACGCCAATGTTAACTCTTGTCTTGATCGTGTCTTTTCTTCTACTGAAGTTAAAAGGCTAACCAGCTATCCCTGGTCCACCTGGTCACTTTCGGATATCAATGTAGCCTCCAATCTGCCCTGAAGACATAGCACTGCTAAGAGGGCATATTATAACCTCGTCCTGTAAATGCATTAATGGCCAAAGCTCTTGTCAAGCAATAATCACCACCACCCACTCCTGGCAAGAAACCAAGTGTGGCGACAGAGAAAACGTAGAAATAGCCCCTTTAAATGAAGACCCTAGACCTTTTATAAAGATTTCAAGATGATGGCCACAGCGATGACAATGATGACTGTCTATATTGTTACAGATCAAAGTGGATGAGAGTGGTGTGGGGATGAATATCAGCACCAAAAGCGTCTACGGCGACAGAAGAGAAGATGTCACTCTTCAATACAAATATCCTGAAGGTTAGTTGGAAAGTCACAAACAGTGGAGTAGATAGATAAGGGTCTATGATTGCACAGATTTACAACAGCCATAATAATAATAAAAAAAAATCCTAACTGACCATAATCACATTTATTTAGTTGAGTTTACAAACACTATGAAGCCTCCTCCTGTTAAATCTCATAATTGCTCCAGTGTCCTGTAATTTCCCCCACTGTTGAATTTGTATAATATCTTCTCATCAGCATCCACTTAGACTGATGGTTACGATTAGTTCTCATGTACCAACGACTTCTCCACAGGTTCCAAGAAAGAGAGAGAGGTGTACGAGAAGGCAGGGCGCCGAGTCAGTGATGACAGCACAGGACCAGCCAAACTGCAGCTGTCAATCAAGCATGCTAAGCCTGTATTTGGGACAGACTTTGATGTGATTGTTGAGGTATGGAGCGTCAGACTGTAGCTGAATGAATGAATGAATGAATGAATGAATGGATGGATGGATGGATGGATGAAATGATAAAGGAGTAAATTAATTCACACAGTGAGCTGGGGCTGCTGCTGGGTGTAGATTGTATTTTCCTCTTTGATGATGAATCCCTTCTGTCCGCAGGTGAAGAATGAAGGAAGCGAAGACGCTAATGCTGAGCTGACCATTCTGGCCATAGCTGTGACTTACAATTCTCTCAATCGGGGGGAGTGCCAGAGGCAGACGACCAGTGTGACTGTGCCAGCTAACCAAAGTGAGTAAAAATAAACCCAACAACGCCTAGGGTGCAGACTTTTTACTGTTCTTTTTATTTTTAGCACCACCACGTACCACTTTATTGTTTAACCTTGAATGTGTGTGTGTGTGTTCAGCCCACAAGGAAGTGATGCGTCTGCACTACGACGACTACGTCAAGTGTGTCTCTGAGCACAATCTGATCAGAGTGAAAGCATTCTTAGAGGCTCCAGGGGAGAGCGAACCCATCATGACCATGGCCAACATCCAAATGAGCATACCTAGTCTCGTCGTACAGGTGGGTACACTCAGAGAGGTCGCAGTCAGACTATGAAGGCATTGCTGAGGTTGGACAGATTTGGCCTTTCTAAATGATAGGTGGACTTGTGAAGGCCTCTACTGTAATGTCCTACACTGTATGCCTCCATACAACACTGAGCTGTCTCCTCTTTCTCCAGGTGCCTGGGAAGGCTGTTGTAAGTGAACAAGTGACAGCCCACATCTTCTTCACCAATCCTCTACCTGTCCCACTGAAGGGTGGTGTGTTCACTGTGGAGGGGGCCGGTCTACTGCCTGCCTCTGAGATCCGTGTTGAGTAAGTGCATAGGCATATGCATAGAAGTGACAAGCAATATACACTACAAACTCCTTATATCACTGCATATATTACACATATTAGAATTAAAAGTCGGTGGTTTTGTGTAGTAATGGCTACAGACTAAAATTTCAGTTCATGACAGGACCACAAAAACTGAGTAAAGCAAACCCAAGCATTTATCTATTTCTCTCTCTTTTCTCTATCAGTGGTGATATTTCTCCAGGCCAGAAAGTGTCTGTCAAGCTGTCCTTCAAGCCTATGAGGGCGGGGGTGAGGAAGCTCCTGGTGGATTTTGACTCCGATAGGCTGAAGGACGTGAAGGGAGTCACAACTGTGGTTGTCCGCAAGAGATTTATGATTTCTGGATTTTAATCTTAGAGTTCTCTGAACCCGACACATCCTAAACTGTGAGATAATGTGAGGGGAGTAGCACATTATACTATATATTTGTTACTGTTGAAAAGTATCAGATCAAAGAAAATCTGTTGTTGTATGTTTTGTTTCTTAATTATCTTTTTGCACTATTTCAAATACACAAACCGTGATTGGAAGAAGCTACCTTTTTTTTTTTATCCTAATATTTATTCTTTTTTATAATAATTGGGAGTGTTCATGCTGATATGAAACTATGCACAGTCTGCTTTCAATAAAGATTTTTTCACAGGTCTGCTTTTGGTCTGACATGTCATTAACACTGATGTCTGACATACAGTATGCTATGGGTTGACTATCTGCAATATAATTTTAAACTGTACAGAATATTCTTCATGTGTGGGACTCACCAAGCAGCTTACTAGGAACATTAGCAACACCTGTACACCTGCTTATTCATGCAATTATCCAATCAGCCAATCACATGCCAGCAGTGCAGTGCATCACATCATACAAATACACGTAAGCGGGTTCACATCAAACATCAGAATGGGGTAAAAATATTATCTCAGTCACTTTGATAGTGGCATGATTGTTGGTGCCAGACAGGCTGGTTTGAGTAGTTATGAAACTGCTGCTCCTCTGGGATTTTCACACACAACAGTCTCTAGAGTTTTTACTCAGAATGGTACAAAAAACAAAAACTTCCAGTGAGCTGCATTTCTGCAAACAGAAAGACCTTTTTGATATGACAGGCCAGAAGAGAATGGTCAGGATTTCTGCCGAGGCATGCAGATGGTTAAGTCAGAATATTGTGTCAAGAGCATGAATCCATAGACCCAATCTGCCTTGCGCTAAAAGTCCAGGCTGGTGGTGGTGTTGTAATGGTGTGGGGAAATATTTTCTTGGCACACTTTGGGCCCCTTAATACCAATCAATCATGGTTTGAATGACACCGCCTTTCTTAGTATTTTTGCTGACCATGTGCATCCTCTCATGGCCACAGTTTCTAATGGCTGCATCTCAAACTGGTTTCATGAACATGACAATGAGTTCAGTTTCTCTTCAGTGGCCTCCCCAGTCACCAGATAGATCTGAATCCAGTAGAACATCTTAGGGATGTGGTAGAACATCAATATGCAGCTGACAAACATGTAGTACCAGAATCTCAGAATCAAAACGAGGCTCCAGCCAGTATTAGTACAGTGTTCCTAATAAAGTACTCAGTGAGCGTATCTGACACACAGTCATCCTAAAACAGTCACTCACTACACCACATCTTCCTCTGAGACCACTGAAATCACTTACCAAAACCCTATTGTCCTCTGTAGGTCTATGTGTGTGTGATTATCTGTGTATGTTTGGTTGAAGCATCACATAATGCACATTTCTATTCTTTACATATGCTTTATTTCTGAATCTAGAGCAACCTCTAAGTACAATACATACAGTATACCAAATTACATGTATATTACTGTAATCTAGGCTACAGAATGTGACTTAAAGAGAAAATTGTCACGTAAATAGGAAATCTCTTAGTATGACAAAATGAATAAAAGGGGAAATTACCTTTTCACCCTAGTCACTAATGAAAGTGATAAGATTAGCACATTACAGTACATTTACGTAGATACAGTAGCTCTGTTGTGAAACTAACGATGATGTAGAGTAATGTTTCCTTATGCTTCTTTGGGAAATAGGGTGAATATACAGTATGAGTAGTACTTAGGGCATGACCTTATGTCACACTGCGTGTGTGTGTGTGTGTGTGTGTGTGTGTGTGTGTGTGTTTGATTCAATAGTAGAAAGTCACCACACCACAGTGTCGTAAAACTATGTTGCAAGTAAGTATCCTGCTTTCAAAATTGTACTTGAGTAAAAGCATTACCGTCAAAAGATACTTAAAGTTTGCAAAGTAAAAGTACTCATTATGCAGAATGGTCAAGTACAGAATAATTTAACATATATATGATATTGATGGATTATAATTATGATGCATTAATGTGTATATCACTTTTATGTTGTGGAGTGTAAAAAGTACAACACTTTTACTTTTCACTGATATGCTGTCTGATGGTCTTCACTTTTCCTGACATAGAGTTCAGGTGCACATTAACCTATGACACTAAGCAGTCAGTTCACTCATGTTTAACATTCATTATGTGCTTAACACATAAAAATATATAGATATATGTTATAAATTATAGATATATAATTGATATTAATTGCCCTTTAAATCTATAATCAGTTGTTTGAAGTTTCAGTGGTGGAGAAATTGAGCTCCATAGGGCTGCGGTTACTGTTCATTATTAGTTTGCTTTACTTTCACTTCTTTTCCAAGAAGGGAACCGCATTTCCAATAATCAGTCAAACCTTTAAGGACACTAAATTCATCTGTTAGAGAGTGATCAGCTGACAACTGTTGAGTCACACTCTGAACTAAAACTCTCATTATCATTCATCATTTCCGGAAGCAGAAACTGCCTTGTCCTATTAGTGAGAATTAAGTAAGATTCCTGTGTAAACCACCACATTAAGTCATCTTCGTAAAATGAGTCAGGACTTTTTTGTTCCATTTTTGAGGTCAGAAATGTACAGAACCTATTTTCTGTGTTCCTTAGTTTCATAATGATTTTAAAAGGAAAAAACATTACAAAACTAATGTAGAAAAAAGTGATGGTTGTACTGGTTGAACTCCACAGAGTCATAGAGGTATCCTTCTTCATCATCATTAGCAGTTGTGAGAAAGGGCCAGAACTTGCATAACTCCAGATTAATAAAGTATGCAGAGAAGGTCGTTTCTGAGCTCTGTCAGTCAAATTACACCAATCTTGAATGTGACTCGTAACTTTATGTTTCACTGAGTATAGTGTGAAAAATTATTTATTTAAAAAAACATTGTGTCAGTGTAAGCAACATCAGTTCAGAATAATGCCTTAAGTCCACATTGTGTTGATTTTACATTGTTCACAGGTTCAGGTATTAATTGTGCTTAGTTGATGATATATAAGAGAGGCGAAATCACAATTCACATTGTTCCAAGTGGCAGTAGGGTGGCTAGAGGTGTGGTGGATAAAACATTAGCTTTGGTGTGAGATGGTGGTGGTATGGTCTAGTGCGACATCTAGTGGCAATGGCGATCATTTGCAGAACCTTTCAGTTACAAAAGTTAAATTATTCGTTCTGCATTAAAAGTTCCCTGTAACGTTATATATGACATTTGTTAATACTAGAGAATTAAATATGAACGAATACATGAGTAACATTGTACTGTTGTGGAGTCCAGTGGTTCCCAGTCTAGGAATTGAGTGAAAAAAGTAGTTACACAGATTTACATGAATATTTTTGTTCTCTAATCTTTGCTCTTTTGTGAAAATACTTTTACTTTTTTTAATCGTTTTTATTATTGCGGGAATTTTATGTTTTTTATTAGATAGTGAAAGTGTTACGTGACAGGATACACGGGAAAAGGAGTAGAAGAACTGACACGTAGTTAGCGGTCCAGCCGGGAGTCGAACCGGGGACTCGCTGCTCAGGCCATTTGCTCAGTAAAAAGTACCATTTTCCCTCTGAAATGCTGTTGTACGGTTATAAACAAGCATGAAATGGATATAGAACAACTACTTCAACCGTAAGTAAAGTATAGTAAAGGTTGCATGAAAAAAATCGTTGGTTTTTTAAATCTCATTCCCCTACTACGGAATCTGCGTGACAAGTTTTGTTTAGGTCGCTATAATCGGTCGAAACATTGTTTTTTCCACAATCCGTTGTTTTCACTCCTTTCCCCAAAGGCGTGTGTCATCCGGCGGTGAAATCTATCTACTGCCTGATGTGTGTGTATTTACGTGTCTTGTGTTCATAAGTCACGTTAATGTTGACAGAAACCGACTTAAGTTGTCGGTAGGTATTTGTAACACCAGAGGGCGCAAGAGATCCACGTTTCGAGGCTGTACTGCTGCCGCGGAGCCAAAAAGACGTAAACACAGTCTTCCGTGTAACGTTCAAATGCCGTAGCCAAATAGTGAGAGTACCAAGACGACAATTAATGCAAACATCAAACTATATCTATAAATACGGTGGTTGTTTCGTATGGTTTTATATGTCAGGATGGCCGAGCGGTCTAAGGCGCTGCGTTCAGGTCGCAGTCTCCTCTGGAGGCGTGGGTTCGAATCCCACTTCTGACAATAACTTTTTTTTTTTCCCAAACTAATACATTGTACACATGAATACACATGACTGTTACAGTACAACAGTTGTTGACCACCCAGGAAACTGAACTTTATGTCACTGCAGAATACATTAATATCACCATAAAGAATGAAAATAAAATAAGCTTCAAACAAATAAATATTGCACTATCATCCACTTCTTGTACTTCATGGTAATATTGTTACAGTATCATTAATAACAATGACAACATTTTTTCCTTTCCTTGTTTGTTCGTTTGGTAGGTAACCCTTCGATACCATGTCATACTTTATGAGCTGATCATTTATTTGAGTGTAAAATCTTAGTCTGAAAAGTAACTATAGCTTTGAAATATATGCAGTGGCACAAAAAGCACAATATTTGCCTCTGAAATGTAGTGAAATTGAAGTATAAATGTATGTAAAATGTAAACACTAAAGTAAAGCACAATTATTTATTAAGACTGTACTTAAGTACAGTCTTTAAGTAGATATACTTAGTCACTTTCCTCTACTAAAATTTTTGCTTAAAAGTTTCCACCCCCAGAGAACAGCAAAAATAGCATTTTGTTCTCTGTGTTATTAACAGTCAACCAGTTTTACTTTCACACACCAGCACACAAACCTTTCCCTCACTTTTGAGTTAAACATTTACAACATCTGCTCAGATCTTATGTGTCATTTATTAAACTCGCTGCAGCAACACATCACCTTTTTGTCTTATCAAGATACATGTGAAGGACTGGTATGCACGTACAAAAATATCCACACCAAGAGGGCCTTACAGAGCCCTTTTTTTTCTCCCTCCACTTCCTTCTTTCTCCCACTTTTCAAACACATTAATGAGTCACTCAGGTAAAAGGTCTCAGAGCCATATGGGAGGTGGCAGGGGGAGATAGAGTTGGTAAAAGAGAACAAATAGAGATAGGATGACGAAACATTAACTGTGTGCGTGAGAGAGAGAGAGAAAGAGAGAGGGAGAGAGAGAGAGCAAGGTGTAGAGAGACTCACACACCACCACCATTAGACACCTGTCAGTGCAGGTGGAGACTAACTACTGAATATCTGAACCTGGAGATTTCACCGGAGGGCTCCTCTTTGACTCTTTGGACTGTTTTTCTTTTTTCTTTTTTTTTTAACAATTAAGACTTTGTAGATTTATGTTTTTGAAATATTTGGGTTTTTGGACATTACTGAACTTTAATTTGAAGATTTGCTCTTTGCTGCAGCCAGCAGTTGATGTAGTCAATGGTTACTGAATCCCGATATTCAAGTATGTTCTAAGGAGTAAAAACTGCTGTAGGAGGAAAACGTTTCTTCTAAGACTTTCGTTCTGAGCGTTCATCACAGCCTGAAGGAGTTTGTTGTCAACACGGCTGTTTCCGAGACACCCAACTTCAAATAAGCTGCAAGAACATGGCAGACTTCCCGTCCAAAGTTACCACAGAGACCAGCTCCCCCAACTCCCAGAGCTCTCAGCAGGGGGGCAACAGCCTCCGAGGGCTGACCGCTAATGTCACCACCATGATGGACATGTCGTTTATCCGAAGTATCCCAGCCATCCTCATGATTGCTGAAATAGTACGTGACACATCCAGAGTTGCTCTGTTTTTACTCTATTCAAAACAAACTTGTTTTCAGTTCTACTCTGTTCTTTTCTATTCTGTGTCTGTCGAGTTCGAGCACTTTACAAATGACACCACCAGTATCTTAATTTACAGATTATTAACAATTAACAGTTATTAACATTATTATCAACAAAACCCATGAAAAGACTAAAACCAACAATGAGTTAGTCCATCTCAGAGTACGTTCTGAGTACCTACCCCTGTTTGTGGCTCTCAACCTTTCTTAAAACAGCTGGTCACTGTTGTTTTTTTTAGCAAATGTTACTCAAACAGAAGGAAATAGTTAATTTGCTGAGGACTAGATTAAGTTGTGGATAAATACACATTTGGTGCTCTAGAGGGTGTTTGTGGCAGCAGGATGGTCTATGTGCGATTGAGTCAAAATAAACTACAGAGCCCATGTTCATCATAAAGAAGGAACATGTTGCCTATTGTTTTTAATAGCTTTTGAACAACAGTGAAGTTCTATGGCATAGACAACAAAGATAAACCAGGTTTTAGCTGCACAGGCAGTACTTAGTTTTTTCAGTTTTACTTTTGTATTTTTTGTTGACAGTAAGAAAAATATCATATAGACATATCCTGTAACTCCTTGATCGCAGTATTTGCTTGTTGTTTTGTGCATTTGTCCTAATTTTATAATATTAGCCCTAAGCAATTGTCATATTTTACTCTCATGTAAGAGCTGCACTAGTATGTCAAAAAAAAAGTTTAAGAACTCATGTGGACAGAGTGTGGGTAGCTCAGGATCAGTCACAGACCAGTTTGCTAAATATACATCCCGTTATATTCCTTATCAAGGATGTGTTAAAGGCCAACCACGCTTTTATAAACTCATGGTACTGTAGTCAACATTACAGCAGCACCAGATAAAGATATTTGTATATCTGCACTCTTAATCTGGTGCCACAGGAATTTAAATTTGTCCCAACAAGCTCCAGTCTGTGCATCATAAATGTCACTGGCTATCTATCAACAAAAACATACCTGTCACTGGTCAACGCCACTGCCTTTAGGCTTTGCTGTGTGCACACAGTCGTGTCTGGCCGCTCCATAGAGCTGAGAGCTGAAAATGAAATTTGATTGTGAGAGTCAGCAGGGCAGGTTTGTTATGTTTGCTCTGATACTTGGTTGTGGGATTAAATGGAGCACAGAAGTAATCAGAAAAACGGTACTGAGCATCAGCTCAAACTAATTTCCCCCCTTCAGTGATATATTTGAACTAGACTCTGTCTGCACAGAGGACATGTGACTGGCTGGATGACAGGTGCAGAAGACCTTTGTCCCCTGGAGGTCTGTCCCTTCATGACCATCCCATTAATAAACTGAACCTATATAGCCTTCAAGGACAGAGGGACCACTGTTGGTGTTCATTCTGTATATGACTGTTAAACATTTGCCACCCCTTCATGCTTTATGAGTTGTAAGCTTCATTGGCTTTTGATGGTGTTGTCGTAATAGGGCCAGCTAGGCAAAGGTCAGCAGTAATTTACTAGTGTTGTGTTCAAATGGTTTATTAAATCTGGTCAAGTTTGACGAATCTTTGCCTACTTCTTTAAAGAAGCTATTTGTGAGTAGTTTTGCTATTGCTAATGCTAGCGTTAGCATTAGCAGCTGTTGACTTACCAGTCTAGAAGAAACGTTGCGAGTTCAGCATCAAACTTCATTACTTTACTCGCCAAGAGTTGTCTCCAGCAGTGGAAAGCAACGCCAATGTTCACTCTTGTCTCTACCACGTCTTTTCTTTTACTGAAGTTAGCATGCTAACCAGCCGTGTCCTCACTTTCTGGTAGCAACTCACTGTAGCCTCCAATCTGCCCGGAAGACGTCGCGCCGCTCAGGGGGCGTATTATAACCAATTTTCTTGTAAACGCAACGACGGCTGAAGCTCCCTGCAAGAAACTACGTTCAGCAAATCGCACCGTTAATTAGCCGATAATAAGAAACGTAATCAAGGACCATCCAGGTGGCTCATCTGGTAGGGCGTGTACCATGAATTCTCAATCCCAACCGCACCGGCCCGGGTTAGAGCCCGATCCGTGGTGATTGCTGCATGTCATCCCCCCTCCCTGACCCCAAATGACAAGAAGTCAGCCCAAAGATTCAAGCATATCACCATCAGCTACAATGAGTGTTTGAGTTTTCTGTGTACATGCTTTCCATACACGTTTTTCCAGTGTGAATAAACTAGAAATACTTAACTAACTTGTGAGTGAGTCTTCACGCCCAGAGCTTTGGTACCCATACATAAATTAGTAGTTATGTCTTGGTAAGGTTAATAAGCAGGGAACGTTTTCTCAAAATAATAAACCAGAGTAAGTTTCGTCATAAAAGAAATGTCATAAACCACAACACAGTTGTTTGAATTTATTTTTTAACACACCAATTGTAAAGCAGTAAACCAACAGTGGCATCAACATATAAAGTATATAATATAATATAATATAATATAATATAATATAATATAGTTTTTGTGCAGATTTGGTTCTGGTGGGAGTGTTAAAATGTCTTACCCAGCTGATTTGTCAAACTTAATTCCAAGCAAAGTCTTATCCAGAGTGAGAGGACTGTTTCAAAGAGCTGATTTACTTGGTTTGACTTTTCACACTCAGCTATTTTGAGCTAGCCTATGGCAGATTTCAGTGAATCTGGATTTATATTTAAATTACAGCACCATTTTCATAATTACACAATGACAGCATGGTAAATAAAACTTTATAGCAATTGTGAAAAATGGGCATCAGTTTAATTTCCATGATTTACAGTATGTAACCTACTTAATATATTTAGTCTGCTTTACGTCAAACTTAGGTAGAAACAAAAATCCCTAACAATGTAAGATGTTAAGTGTATTTTGCTAATAAAACTGACAGTCTCAGTTTATTTAAAGGCTTGTATGCTATAGGTTCCCACTGCTATACTAGTATTTGACAGGGTTGGCTTGTTTTTGTGGACCTTTGGTATGATCTTCAGTAAACAGACCTTTGCTGGATTTCCAATGTGTGTGTGTGTGTGTGTGTGTGTGTGTGTGTGTGTGTGTGTGTGTGTGTGTGTGTGTGTGTATCTTTTTCATACCTGCATTTAACACTAAGTTGTGAAGAGGGTGATGTTTCCAAGAAGGATTATTGATATGAAAATCAGTTGACCTAATAACTAAATGTTACCTTACATACGTTAATAATTTAACTGAGCCCTTATAGTATATACTATTACCATCAGGTGATAAAGTAATTCAAGGACATAATTCATTCGTGAACTAGTAATTATGTGATAACCCTAAGTGACCTAGCAGATGAATGCAGACAACAGTAACATTTTACTGATTTAATCAGGAAACTGAGGTTATCTACAGTTCCTCAAGGTCATAACAGTTCTTTGTTAAGGTGGTGCCACCTGTTTGTATGTGTGTGTCAGGTGTGTAAAAAGTGAAACATGATCTTTGCATACCTAACAGACTGTCCTTTCATGTGCTTTCTGATGGGACAGAGGCAGAGAGACACAGAGGCAAAGTTAGGAGCTTTAGGCTTAAATTTCACACTTGTACTGTGAACAAACAAGGCCTTCATCGAGAATGTGGTTAATCTCCCTATTTTACTTGGGCCATGATTTATAGAAAATGATATGATTGATATGATTTTTTTTTACTTCCAGCACCTTTTAAGTGACCTCCTCATTTCACCTCTCCTCTTCATTATTGGTGTTTTCTGTTTTCTCTCTGTCACCTCTCTAGTTTCTAGGTCTGCTCCATTGGGCATTGATAGCCAGAACTCAACCCTATACGGGGGCGCCGGCATATGGCTGGGTGATGTTTGTGGCAGTCACCCTGTGGATCCTCACCACCATCCTCTTCTTCATGATCCTGTTCAGCGTCCAGCGAAAACTCACTTCTGTCCCCTGGCCTCTGACAGTAAGGAGGGAGAGGGAAAGGAAAGGGAGAAAGGATGAATATATAAAATTTTGAGACTTGTTTATTTTATTTGTTTATACAGAAAGTAGATCAAATGTGCCTCTATGTAGCAGTTTCTGGCCTTTAGGCCCCTGAAAACTTGATTTCAGTCTAAAATGTATAGCAACAGTCAAAGCTTGTAAAAGACATCATTGGCATTCATTTTTATTTATGAAGAGTTTAACTTTGCTTTCCACTTCAAATCAGGGCGAATAACACTGACAAATATGTGAAATCATTAAACCTGGACTCATAGGGGCAACAGGATAGAAAGGCAAAGCTCTGAGGAAATGTGGCTAACGTTTCTCCTCTTGTACTAGGTGATGGCATATAACGGCATAGCCACGGTCCTCTATCTAACTGCCTTCCTGACCAACGCAGCATCTGTCCACCCTTACCGCTTTCAGTACTTCTACGGACATATGGCAGCCGCTGCAGTAAGACGCCTGACACCCCTCACACTGACTACCATACAAAGAACTGGTTAAAGATGCAAGAAAGCACTCTAAGATCACACTGTGATATGTCTGTTGATACTGTTCATCCAGTGTTTGAACACTGGGTGCAATTTTACATGTTTGACCCTCCCTCCTTCCCTCTCACTGTTTGGCTAGGTGTATTTCTATATGTTTACTTATCAGGCTGTGGCAAGTACATACACAAAAGTTCTGGGTGTATGTACTTGGAGTGGGAGAGGCAGAGTAAGATGGAGGAGGGTGAGGTTTTCTTATCATTAAAATTTCTCACATGGCAGAAAACCTTGTCATGTGCTTTTGTTACCTTTGAACCACGGTTGCCACTTGCTCCTCCCCTCTGCTGTTTAAAGGCGTCATTGTTCAGTTTTAAATATATAATATATATATATATATATATATATATATATATATATATATTAGGTGTGAAGTGGATGCACAGGAGCTACGTGTGTGTGTGTGTGTGTGTGTGTGAGAGAGAGAGAGAGACCAAATATTATAGACTATAGATTGTCAGTGTCAGGAAATGCAGGCTCAATATGCCATTTTATAGTCTCTTCCACAGGCTGAAGTCCATTCTGGTTTACAGCTACAGTAGCATTTAGCACAATTTCACACTCACACTCACACACAGACATACATGGCCCTGCCCTGTCCTATCACACACTCTTATCAGTTGCATTTTACTTACTTTGAGACACACAGGTCAAGATGCTTTTACTGTGGATAATTACCCATTAGTGCATTATCAAAGATGTAAAATCACGAGTACCTGGAATCTGTATAGATGTGAATAGATAAAGATGTAAATTTATCCTTGATTTATGTCAGCTATAGATTATATCAGACCTTTGCGGTGCTTCATGAAGTCATTTAAGAGGTGTAATTGTCTCTCCTTTCCCCTTTTCACTTCCTACCGATGTCTCTGCCTGTCTGTCTGCCCAGTTCTTCGGTGCTGCGGTGACCCTGGCGTACGGTGCCAGTGCTTTCTTCTCCTATTTGGACTGGAAGGGAGATGGAGGAAATGCTGCCACCAGCACGGTGCCGACCTAGGACTAGAACATGTGATGCTGCTTTGGGAAAAGTTTGTTTTCTTTCCCTCAAGATACTGTAGTTATTTGGATAGTCTAGTGTCACTTGACTATTACTGCTGACTCTGGTAACCCAAACCCTGACCTCAGCCTCACCCCAGTATTAACAATAAGATGAAATCTAATCCAGACAGAAGATATCCACACATTACTTTTCTGTAAAACTCAAGAGACTTTTACCTTCACATTATGGAAATAAGTTGAATATCAACACTGGGTTATCCACATAAATGTGAATATTGATACTGTATCTCAGCAACACAATATCAACATAATACTTCTTTGAAGGGGATCTGATGGACTGCACTGAGGCCTCACATTCAGGCCTTCCTAAAATAATATATTTCATAACACTATTGTAAATAGTATTAATAATAGTAATTAGTAATTAGTATATTAGTATCAGAAGTAGTATAGTAAATAGTTCAGTAAGTAGTACATGTGTTCATTTTCACAGAGAATGTTAATATCAGAGAATGTTGTAAAATATACAAATGTTTTACACAATGGGACCAACTTTGATATGACATTAGTTTTGGCAAAATTACCTCATGTCTATAAACAGGAAACAGCATGCATGCAAGGTCTTTTCATATGTCTGAGTTTAAAACTTGCATAATAATCTTTCAGATTTACTTGCCTAAAGTAGGACTTAACTTAAATTTGCAGTGTAAAGCATTTTGAATATATGTAGGTTTCAAAGACAACACAATATTTCAATTTTAAACCAGTGGACATAGTTAAAATTACTAGAAACAAAATAGAATCACCGGGGACAAACTTTGTAACTACTACTACTACTTTTGTGGCAATAATTATTTTTGCTTCACAGCAATAAAAGGGGAAAAAAACATGATGTGGCCTTGGACAGTCAGTGACATATAAATCAGATTTGCATCATGAAATGGAAAATGACTCTGCCCCTTTGTGAATGTGGGGCTTGAGAGGACAATCTAACAAGTTCCTGGTTACAAGAACTTACTACAATCTTTGACACCAAAAACTTTCATTTTAAACATACCTTGTGTGGACTAGGGAGTGTATTATGTCTAAGGTTGGAAACATAACTATTCAAAGTTTGTTTTGTATTTTTTGTTTACAGAGTATGATGTTGCTCTCATAAACTGACATGGTAATGGAGGAGGGTGTGAGGAATGAGTGTTTCCGTAGTATCTGTCCAGCAGAAATCTGTTTTGATTTCCTCTATTGATTATCCAGACTATAATCATGCGCTCAGATAGAACCCAAATAATTTCACTGAGGAAGCCGAAATGATGATGAAAATAAAAATATACATACATAGATTGCAAAATATACAGTGTGAATCAAACATTTCTTGAAGCTGGCAGTGTTTCTGCAGGACATTATTGACTCCTTTAATGATTCAAATGTTAGTCCACTAGCGACTCGTAGAGTTGTGGAAAAAGTGTGCAACATATTTTTCTGATTCATATCACACACTGCTCAACTCCTGTTGTACTGTATGTACCTTTATGAAATATATTGTGTTTTTGTACCAAGAGTTTGAATACTAGTGAAATTCTGTTGTTAGTGCTAAACCAAGCACTTATGTTCTAATAAAGCACTTGGTGATTTCAGTGTGAGGCTTTTACCTGTTTATTTGAAAATATCTTTTTACTAAACAAATTTGACATCAACAGTACTTCAGCAGTGACATAAATATACTCTTACAGTTAAAACTGCCATATCAAGACAAGTAGAAAACACTTTGACATTGTACTGAAAACTATACTGTAGATCTTATTTCTGATCGCAGAACACAAGCACACGCACACACAATCACTATATACATTAAAAATCACTTTCACAGGCACAAAACTCAATCCAATTAGTTTTCAAACTAACAAATTAATTTGAAACTTCAAAAAACATATTAGTTCTGCTACATTCTTTCCTTCTGAAAAAAACATACCATGCAAAGAGAGCAGAGTCAAACATTCAATCATACCAAATGCTTTCCCTACTTACTGAGGGATCTGTTGATGCTTTTCATGAAGGAAATCACAAATATTGGCCTTGTACAAGCACCAGAATATTGGAATCCTTCTCCTCAACCAAGCAGAACTCATAAATGCTTAATCTTAATAAGATTGCATGTAAATAAGAGGATGGTTGTAAAATTAGGATTAGGCCTCAGTCAATTCAAATCGAATTGAACTTTCAAATCCCAGTTCAAGAGATGTGAATATTTCAAGTAGTCATATGTCCAATGCAATTGTTGGGGAGTAGAAAGAAGTCAAAACCTTCCATCTTTACTCTTTGACTACAGAGAGGCTCCTGAATGCAAATACCATCCCGCCCACCACATAAAACACAGGAATGCATATATGAATTTGCCATTAGGGGCTATTTGTGCACAGGCTGTAGATTTATATTTAGACGAAGAGTGCATCCTGAATCTCGCCATCAGGGTAAAAAAGTCACAAACACCACTGACCACAAGCTGACAACTTTCTGAAGGCCCATGGATAAAACTTTACATGAACACATGAAGGAAGAGGCAATTCAAGTGTTTGACTTTTTGAGTGTCACTGTGATTCAGTGGAGCTGGTGTGTTTGGAGGCAGCAGGAATCAGAGATGTAACCACCAGTCCCTGACTCAGGTCCAGACCTCGGCCCTCCTTCTCCTAGAAACACACAGATGCATAGAGCTGGTATTAAAACAAAACACTTCACACAAACACACACGCACACATAGCAGGTAGTGGGCTTGACTTTCAATGATACATCTGTGACAGAAAGTTGCCATTACAATTAGGAGTCGTGTTCGAACCAGTTAAGCACACATTAGTTTGTTTAATTGTTTATGCTGTTATTATATATTGTACTATTATTAAAGTTCATTCAACAGTTGATGTATATTTTAACAGTGTATTATAGTTGACCTATGCTAAGGCTATGTTTATATTTGCTATCTTTGTCCTACAAAACAGTACATATATTTTTCTTAGTATGACAGGCGATTCCCTTACAGCACTACGGGCAGTCTGGCGCTCATGTGGTGTAAAACAGAAGCTTAGGACATGATCATCAAATCAAAACATGATCAATCAATCAACATTAAATAATTCACTGCTATTGTCGTCTTTGCCTCCTGGACTTGTAAGCACACTGGTTTAATTCACATTCAATCTTCACATATTGGATGTAATTAGTCAAAACTATGAGCCCACAGAGACTCGTTCACAATTATGGACTATAGCATCAACTGTCATTATGCCAATTTAATGAGAGAGAAATCCTGCTCAAAAATCAGTTGTGTTGGGCTGCTTAGGGAAATGAGGTTTAAAGATTTCCCAGGCTTCCAGACAACTCACAGCTTTGTATTCCAGAAACATCTCCTTGAAGGCCATGAAGTCAGTGAACGTCAGCAGCATGTCAAAGATGTCACCTGGGACCTCCTCTTTGTGCTGCCTGCAGATGAAACAGAGACATACTGTGAATCTCATCATATTTTAAATGTACTGGTGTGCCACCTAGTGGCGTGATGCAAAATAATATTTGTTAAGCGCCACAGGTGCATCATACAAACCAATGTGTGAGCTGACTGGTTCTTGCCAGTGACACCATTAATGCCACCAACTGAATTTAAGTGACTGAGTTGCTCGAGGAGGAAAACAGACAGAATGAAATGGCTTCAGGAAAGAGTTGTGATGTCACATCTTACATGAGCAGCTCTGTGAAAGTGTTCATGTTAAAGCCGGGGATCCTCTCCATCAGCTGCTGCTCCAGGTGTTTCTCCAGCAGGTCAACCTACACAATGTACATGAGTTAATATGAATTTGATCTTAGTGCATCTCCCTAGTATTACAGAAGTTCAGTATAAAGTTATAATCTCTGAAAGAACTGTTGGTGGAAATTATATATGAAATGATATACTGTCATATTACTGAGGGTAACAGTGTACTACACTTAGACAAGGTTATATAAATCAGATAATAGTTTGCCATAGTCCTTGAAGACAGGTGTATTACATTAGACCACAGAGAGTTGCCCAAAAACTCACGTATTCATTGAAGATGGGTGTGTAGCTGAGTTTGTTCTCATCAGAGTCATCAAACTCAAGGTAGTGTTTCTCCATGAAGCTCTGCTGAAGATGCTGAAACTCTTCCTCTAAAAAAAAGGTAATGGACAGGTAGAGCATTCAACATATCTTCACTATTAACTGGTGAAACAGTGAAGTCTTCAGCTGGTCTAGCATACAGGCCTTTATAAAAAATATCTTTTCTGTCATACCCACATAAAGTAATATCATAGTTTGGGATATGTTTTACAAAATAAGACAATGACAATCCCTTCTCAGTCAGGTTGAAGAATTAACAAACAGTATGACTGAAACTCTGTATAACTGTTTAGAAAAGACTGACAAAGTACAATAAAACATCAAAAAAGAGTGGATTCATCATTAGTCCTACCCATGATGATGTCCTCTATGCAGCCAATAACAGCATCAAAAGCGGCATCAGCAGCAGAAGAACTGGAGGGAGAAAAGCATGAGATAAAGATCATATCACTTAAAGGTAGAAGAGTTTGACTCACAACACCAATTGTTATTACATTAACACAGAGCCAATGTGTGCTTGATGTAAACCTGTCGATTGAGTGAAAGCACAGCCCCACTCTCAAGTTTTGAATTGGTAGTCAAGTCAAAAAATAAAAAATAAAATAACAATGACAGTAACTTTTCCTTGCAGTACTCTGGATCTGACTTGACTTGACAGACTTAAGACTTAAGACTCGACTCGGGCTTCAAAGCATATTCAGACAACCCACCTGGAAATAGCAAAGTTTTCTTCGTCCATATCAACCATTTCTACAATGTTCTCTCCACAGCTCCGAACATCTAGAGAACGGGGGGGGGGGCAACATTTGAGCACGCATGTTTTAGTAGCGTTATCCGTTGAACAAAACCATACACTGTATATAAAACAAATGAGCTAGCTGACAAGTGCTAAATTTGACAACAAACGCAATACTGACGTTCAGTCACAAAGCTGCCCGTGAAACCAAACAAGTTTTGGTCGTTACTGAAAAATAACGTTAGGTAGCTGACCGGCTAAGTACATGTTAGCTAACATTAGCTAAACACATGTAGCGTTAGATGAATACGGACTGTACAGTATTAGCTATATTTCATATTTTTCCTTTGTAAACGTGTTGATTTACACGTTTCCTAGGCTACATTAATGTTAGTTAAATACATTTAATTTCATTACTTCGTTCCTGGATGTCCATGTCGTTTCAATGAGTCGTTGACGCGGATGGTAAATATTGGACGTAATGTTGTTACCAAGGAAACGGCGAACATGTGTGCGCCTTTCCGTCCCATCCGGTGGAACAAAATCTGTGCAAGTTAGTTCCTATCTAAGGACATTAGCGAGATTATAGAAATGAGACAAGACACTGTAGATCAATTATTCGAGTTCCCCTGCTTTGTGTGCTTTAGCTTCACTTAAATGGGAAAAAAAGAAATAGTTTCCAGTAAAAGTATTGGTATCTACCTCGGTTGAGATCGTCTGTTATTTAAAGGTCTGTGTAGATACAGTAAAGTAGTCAAGTAAAAACAGCGAACAGAACATTGAGATTTTAAGGATTTATGATGATAATAAAAGGATATTTGAGATGTAAATAAGCAGAATTCAGTCATACAAAAAAAAAATCACATGACCATACATTTATTACAAATATCACAATCCAGGAAACAACAATTCTTCAATAAATCACATCTTTGGGAACTCTGGGGCAAAATTCCTTTATAGATGTTTTAAATACAGCTCACAACTTATTCTTTACAATCGTGAAGTTCATCTCCAACCGTGGAGACAACCATATAATTTCTCTCACCTAAATGTATAAGGTGCTCCAGGAAATACAAGGTAGCAAATCGGAAACAGACCAGTCATTTGTCGTAGTGAGAGATGCATGTTATCTTTAATAAATTATTCCAGTATAGTCTGAACGATTTTACAGATCTTGTTCATGCAATCTGGTGGAGTAAGAACTCTTTCATAAACTATTTGACCAAGAGAAATCAAAATTATTCAGTGTTTTAATTTGAAGATTTTTTTGTTGTTTTTTTTGTTGTTTTTTTTAAATTGTACAAATAGAATTTTTCTTGAATCTCAATCTCTCATAAATTCATTTTGTCACCTGTTTCCAAAAGACAAATATCATTCAGTCAACCCAGAGATGCTTCAAGTAAAGGATAGACAGAAAGACAGGTGGAAAACACAAGGTTGAAGACGTAGGGAGAGATGGAGAAATGGCAACTTGAGAGAACAGAGATGTGCTGTTATATAAAGCACAAAGGGAAACGTTTCTCAGTCTGAACCAGTCATCTGGGAGATACAACTTCAATCTGTTTTGACAGGGTCAATACTGTATGCAATAAATCTCACCAAGAATAATGTGATTTTTAGCAAATGAAACATAAACCCTCTTTTTTCTGTGCTGAAGCCCAAACAGTTTAGGTCATGTCACTGTGCTGTGGGTAGTTTCTTTGCTTATTTGGATTAAGTATTTCACTGCCAAATCAGACCCAAAATGACATCATCTTAACAGACACCCTAGGATATTTAGTAAACTGATACTGAGGAAAGACAATTCACGTAAACATTTTGCATATGTTTTTAAGGATTTACTGATCTGCTGATAAAACAATGTCAATCAACAAAAGCTGTTGTACTTCTCAGCCAATTTTCTACATCAGTGTTCACCATCATTTAAAATGCATAATTATATCACATCTTCTGGATTGAAAATAGGCATCTTAATACAGACGCATGTGTTTGTAATCACAAACAAAAATTAAGACTTAGTTATACAGCTGCAATCAAGCAATCCAAAACAGAGTCAAGAGGGTGGTGGTGAAAACTGAGTTGTGTACTTCCCCCTCACTGGCTCTGCAACCATAAGCACTAATATAACTTTATGTAAATTTGAATCCCTGTGTATTTATTTGTTGTAGTTGTGACATACATGACTGAGACTTGAGGAAAGATCAACATCTGAGCAAAGACAATACAGCACAAAAAGCAGCAGGGTCAGCCATGCTGAAGATCAGGTAAGTCCTAATAAAGATTCAAGTATGTCATTTTCTTACTAGTTGTAAAACAAGCATTGTCATTAACTTTCTCTCTTGTATGACATCTGATTTAATGTTTAGCATCTTTTGTAAATTGAATCACAGAACTGAACTCTAGGAGTAATCCTGTAACTTTTAAGTTCTCTGACACCGGGCGCAAACTCTGGCATCTTTTTCTAACTGGGAAACCCTACCACTGGGCGATCAATCAGTACAGACAGTGAAGCTGATCAATGGATAGGTTTTGGTACAACCTTGAGAAAAGAGAATGAAAATGCTACCTCGAGAACAACAAATTGTATATCTATACCCGAAAACATGACAGTGTGATACATCTCAAATTATTCTGTACCTTAAGTTTAATACTGTACTACAAGCTGTGTCCTTTTCAGCTACCCAGCCCTTTCAGATCTGCAGACATGTGCATGACAGTGATGGGATTAAATAGTAGAAGCCTCTGGGCCTCTGAAAGCGCAGTGGGATCCTTGTATCTGAAAGGATGTCTGATAACTCTATGCAGGGGCTTGCAGATAAGAAGCTGGTGCTGTCGGTAATCTGGTAACATTTTTTCTGCTCCTCACGTCTGCTCTTTTTGTCTGAAAAACACACTGTCTGTAGAAAGTTGATGATTCTTGGCCCAGCTTCTGCAGTGAGTTGTCAGAAGGATACAAAAGAGAAGATATAGGTAAATGAGGGAATGCTCCTTGGGATCAAGCTGTGGTTTGATTCCCCTCCTCTCATTTCCTCTCTTTCTTCCCTCCACCTCTCCATCGTCGCCTCTTCTGACCAGAACTTACAGTCCTGGCATCATCACAGCTTTGTGGCACCGCCCTCACAGCCCTGCTGGGTGAGAGGGGATTAGAGGAGGAGGAGGAGGCTGTAGGGCTTGTGTGTCTCTCCTTACTAGAGGAGGGGCAGGAAGTGTGTCAGGAGACATGTGCAATGAGTCTGACTCGGGTCTGGATGTCCTGGCGGCACAGGGGGCACGTCTCTAACTGTAAGGCACACTCCATACACATACCACTGTAAGAAGATGGATGAAAACACAACATAAAGGAAGATTTTATTATCCATTCATAGAAAATGCTGGACAGAGAAAACTAGCTTGATTGTAAATGGACAAAAGTGGCTATTTTATCCATGAATCTACACTCATGACAAAGTGAAAACATGTTTTTAGAATTTTTTGTAAATTTAGTAAAAATCAAAAACTGAAATGTCATATACTTAAGACCCATAATTCAGTACTTTGTAGAAGCAGCAATTACAGCTTCAAGTCTTCTTGGGTAAATTTCAACATGATTTGCACACCAGGAGTTGGGCAGTTTATCCCATTACTGTGAACCATCACCTCAGTCTCCGGTCACGTGCACTCTCACTCACGTCCCTGACATGCAGCATTTATTATGGGAACTTTCATACACAGGTGTGTGTGAGTGTGAGTATGTCCAATCAGTTAAATTTGCCAGAGGTGGACTCTGATCAAGGTCTAAACACTATTAAGCTATTAAAGCAACCAAACAGGATGCAGCTGACCACAATTTGGAGTGGCTCAGCAAAGGGTTTTTTGAAAAAAGAAAAAAAAAAAAAAGAAGAAAAAAAAGAAAAGAAAAGAGATTTCAGTTTTTGATTTTTAATAAATTTGCAAAGATTTCTACGAACATAAATCAGATGCACACATACCCATGTCCACAGGGCCGCAGCTCCGTGTCAGCCATGACGTCACAACACAGCGTGCAGCAGTTGTCTCGGATGCTAACCTGCTTTAGTAAGGCCAGACGCCGGTGTCTGGGAACAAACATACACACAAAAACAGATAAATATATTTCCACTTACAGACATGTATTTAATCTTGTTTCTTCAGTGTACAGAAATGAAAGCCCACGATAGCTACATTTCCTGCTGAATGGTATGTCACACTTTATTCAAATTCTTATATTCTTTTCTGTATATCATAATAGTCCAATGACCAATTTTTTAATAAGTAGATAAATATCAGTTGCGATATCTGAGTTAAGACCTTATTTTGAAGGCAGGAGCAATGTATATGCCTTTAGCAAGCATCAAAATACAAGATACATGTGAGTGATGTACAGCAGTAACTTTTCTGTCAGCGCCAGCTCACTGCAGACAATGTGTACATGTTTGATGCAGTACAAACAACACTGCAATCATTTTTTTCCTTTGTCAAGTTTATAGTGTTCAGATTGTGTTGACACAGCATAAGAGAGGGGTTGATTCTAATATGGAAATGTTCAAGGTCGCATTGTTGCACTCGATTGCCTAAGGGTTTGGGTGAAAATCTCCACAAAGATGGTGTTTATCACACGGCCACAGACGTGTCACATGGCTGACATTTTGCCATGTTAAACACAGGTAAGTATCATTAATAGGTGCATTTCATGTTGGTGGAGTATTGTGGATCCTGGGTCACTGCCACAGTTGACTAGAAACCCTACATTGAAGAGACATAACCAAGTGTCTCCTGTAAGAAAGGTCTGTGGTATAGTACAACATTAGACTATAAAGGTGATGCACAACTCCAATGCATGTTAGCCTGTTTATTTCATTACATTTAATTTTTCTAAATAAAGTCTTTTTCAAGTCATCATATTTACAAAAAGTCTAAAGAGCTGCTTTAATGTAGCCAACAAATTTAAGAGTGATGAAAATTCTCTATGTACACACAAGCAACCCAAAACGATGAGTCATGTTTGTATAAAGTCATACCTACGTGTTGAACACTGTATGCAAACAAATGATTCACTTCGAGGACCAGTTTCACTTTGTACCTGGGTAGGATGATCTTTTCACTGGGCATCAGTGAAGCAAAGTCATTGAAGGTGCTGAACTTGACAGAGGGTGGGTGACGGAAAGGCTTGGCCCCAAAGTTAAACTCACACTGCTGGTATGACATAAAGCTGGCAGCAGCGAAGAAACCCGACCTGTCAGAGACATAGGTGAAGGAAAAAAATGGGGTTTAGTTGAGAGAAGATGGACAGACAGAGGAAGGAAGAGAGAAAAGAAGCAAAGAAGGAAGGAAAGAGGGAAAAATCAAGAACAGAAGAAGAGGAGGGAAATGAATGATGGGGTCTTTCCACTGAAACAAGAGCCATAAAACAAAAACTGTAGAAAAAGTAACAGAAATTCACAAGTTGCGTGGACTTACGTGGCTGATGAGAAGACCTGTTTCTCTGGTGGCAGCTGATGTCCATTCAGATAGAAGATCATCTGCTTCTTACTGAGGTCCAACAGGAAGCCAATGGCATCTCCTAAACAGGACAAACACATGCAGAAGAATAAAGTATTGACATGCTAGTATTTCTATTATGCCTCCATGTGGGAGGTAAATCAGAGCCTGAATGCTGGCGGTGACAGCAGCATGTGGGCACCAAAATCACAAAGCACTTCAGAGACACCAAAGACAATATATCTATTTCTAAACGAATGAATCTGACATTTAAAGTGAGGTGTCCCTCTCTTGTACATTGAAATAGTAGTCCTGAGTAATAACAGTGTGTGTTTATGTGTGTTTAGTGCATACCCTCTTTCCAGCAGGGGTGAGAGTGAGGTTTACTGCGAGCGTTGTACCAGATGAGCTGCCTGCAGCCATCATAGGCACATGAATATTCATCATCTCCTATTCCATAACCCTCCTGTAACACACACATACACAAAATGCTTAAGTATATGGCTGCAGAGAACCGAAATGTGCAAAGGTTGAACGGTAAACACACTGAAGAGGATTACATGGTTGAGGAACTTGCTGTCCTTGGTGGCCCATCCGATTTGCATCACGCCTGATGTAATGACGGTCACCTCGTAGTACCAAACGCCTGAATCCACGCAGAAAGTACAACGCACGCTCTCAAAGGACGAGGCATCACATCGTGCCTGATGACGAGAGCAAAAGGAGGAAGAAAGCATTAATGAGTTATTCAGATTTTATATATACACTTGATAAAAACGTTTACATTAGGTTAATGAATATAAAATATTAAAACATCAATAAGTACTGAATGAGCGGATCTGCTACTGATCGCATGAACATCCCTGAATTCTAATAAATGTGGCTATTGTCATAAGACTACACACAGACTAACCTCTAGTCCAGTGGGGGAAATCTTGAGGTACTCGCTGACATCGTTGCTGTTGAGCATGGCGTTGATATTAGTGAGGTTGACCTTCTCGTAGGTGAACTGACGACCCTCCTTAAGAACTGGACAGGGGATGACAAAGCAAATTTCTTTCTTCACCGACTCACACACACATTTAACTAATTAAACAGACTGACGCCGACTCTTCAATCTGTGATCCCACACAAACATACAATGTTGAAAATATGGGGCAACTCACACAGGTTGTCAAGGCTCCACTGTGAACAGAATCCAACCTGCCTCTTCAGGTAGTCGGGATGCTCCGCCCATGACTCCAGGACACCAAGTCGATTGCTGATACAAGACTCGGACACTGTCAGTTTGTTCTCACCTGAGGGCAAGAAGTGAGTTTGATGAGGAATGACTAAATGAATAAACACAACAAAACAATTTTAAAACATTGTAAAGAAGAAGTTGCAACTGACTGAAACCCTTAGCTGGTGGCAGCTGAAGACTAACTTGTTAGGTCAGAAGTGCAGCCCATCCTGTCTCTGTCTCACAGCATAATATCATATATAAAACTAATGAAAGCACCACGAGGTAGTAGAAGAAAATTAAAGCAGAAACACTGGACAGGCCTGTTGTCATGGAAACGGTAAACAGCATCTCTGCTTAATGCTCTGATAAGGTCACTTTCGTTCTTATTTTTGTATCGTTTCCAAGGAAGTCACTTGTGTTCACCTGTCTCATCATTAATCTTGATTTTGAAATGGCTTTATGATACAGGGAGTGAACCTACTGGTCTGGGAGAACTTCTCCAAAGCGATGAGAGCAAACAGCATGACAGTAGGGTGGGCCTCAGAACTCTGGAGGAAAGAAACCGTCGTCAGTGTGTGGACTTTATTTCAAGTTGAATGTGCTGAAGAACGACAAAAGGTGCAACTGTGACAAGTGGTTGTGTGTGTATATGTTTGCTCACCAGGCTCTCTAGAAGGTACTCAAGGGTTCCAGGGCTCAATAGTCCGATACTGGCTGGTCCTGTCATGAGGACAAAGTATTTAAAGTATTTATTTTTTCCTGCCATTGAGATGAGCTGCTTATTGATACCAAGAATATTTAGTAACTGAGCTAAATTAGTTTAATCCGTATGTAGAGATACATAAAGGACTCTGGGTAAGTAGTAAAAATAGTAAAAAAAAAAAAAGTACCCCCAAACAAAAGGCCTTGTAATTTGACAAATGTTGTGTTCTTGTAATCAGTTGTTCGCAGTCAGTGGTTGAGTGTGTTGGACTGTCTGCACGATCACAGTGAGCAAGTAACACGCCAATGGAAGCAGTAAAGATCAAGAATATGTGTGTGTGTGTAAACATGAACTGTACCAGCCAGTTTCTCTGCCAGGCATCCTAGGACAGCTGTGGTGTTTCTGTGTTTAGCAGGGTTTAGAGCGTCCTGTTGTGCTACAGCCGAACTCAGACTCAACATATCAGAGAGTTTCTGGAGAGCATCCTGGAGAGAGCATATGGACCAGTTACTTCAACGACAGTTACATACACACACAGTTTCTATGAAACAATCCCAAGGTTGGGAAGGATGGAGAGATAAAATATGTCAAGATTTCAAAATCCAGACATTTGTGATGAATAAATCTACAACACAGGTCATAATACCAGGTAATAAAGTCAAGTGTGAGGCAAAATACAGTGGGGCGTATGTACAGATGCACCCATACACACATTCTTACTACTGCTGGCAGGAAAAGACAGAGGTAATTGTAAGCCAGAGATAGCACATCAAGAAAATTAAATTTAACAGGGACACAGTGTCACTGCTGCACCAGAAACCTGGATCAGCTGGTATCAACCTAACCAGATTTTATTTGTCTAAAGGGAAATAAACAAGTGGGGTTAAAAAAAGGGGGTGGAAAGCAGATGCCAGAATTTCTAGCTATGTCCCTGTACGTACGTACATAAATACACACACACACACACAGAGCTGCACAAAAAACATTAAATTGCCAAAACCAATGGAAATGAATGAACCTACAGCTTTTCACTCACACACTCACACACACACACACAAAAGACACAAACCTTGGTGGGCAGGGGACACTCATCCAATAGAAGGGTGATCACTGCAGGGCCAAGCGGATCGTC
The DNA here is from genome assembly GCF_002260705.1 of Seriola dumerili. NCBI lineage: Eukaryota > Metazoa > Chordata > Actinopteri > Carangiformes > Carangidae > Seriola > Seriola dumerili. Next base: position 1,743,717 of record NW_019174402.1, read on the forward strand.
CAATGGGATCACTCGAATCAGGGACTGGACGACCTCCAGCCAACCATCATCTAAGAAAGGAAAGAAGAAAGTTTTGATTTGAGGTTCAACTGACTGAATTCATCTGACCATTCATAAAAATCCTGTTACATACAACTGTATGAAAGACCACTCAGTCCGTTTTTGCGGGCTTGGCTACAGCCACTTCCATATGATGGCTTTCTTTCTTGCAGCCAAGACTATTTTAAACAGATTTTCATCCTAAGCCATGAGTTCGTCTGGTATTTTTTGCGCAGGGAAACTGTGATAAAGGAGCAGTTAGTGTGACTCACCGGATATAGGCTTTGGGTATAAGCCTGCCATTGGGCGACTATCCCAGGCAGCATTCTGCTCCTTTCTGCTTCCCCTGTCTGTTACTGTTCTCAAAATCCCCTTCGCTATGGGAAACAACAACAACAACCTCCGAGCTAACAACCTACACACTGAAAATGTCAAGTTTTGATCAGGATTTGGATCATGCAATCACATAGTCAACACTCATAGCTGCAGTTTTTTGAGGTGTTTTCTTTGCTTGGATTTAGCATGTTCAAGTTCCCCTCAAACACTACTTTGCAGAGGCACAGTCGCCACATCCTGGGTGCAGCAGCACCTAAGATAATTGGGATTGGTTTTAAGAAATGCAAAAAAGCCAGATTGTTTTTTCCCCCAATAAGAGAATGAAATGGGTGCAGCCAGACCATTCTCCAACGCTGTTTGTCGAAAGGTGTTTAAAAGCCATTATTACAAGTTATTATATCTTTATTAACCCAATGCCTTAACTGCATATCATGCCTGCATGATATACCATCCATTTCAGTAGTCGTGCATGCTTTTGGAGGTCTTAAACAATACCCTTGAGTCTGTTTTCACTTATGCAAAAAACATATGACAACAGTAACTTATTTCCACAGATGGAGGATAATTTTCACATTGGTCAAAATAATAAAATATGTCAGGGACAGTGTTTGGGAAAACCCTACTGATACTTTATCTTCTTGCCACAGTTGTTATTGAAGACTGGATAACACTTCAACATTGTATCTATGTTATATTATATCTACATTGTGTCTTCAGACAGATGTTTCTCTTCTTTGGCAGTTTTCTTCATGATAAACCAGACAACTCAAAGGTAATTGAAATGTGTTGAAATTTCTTTGTGAGACAGTCTCCTGGACTATGAGTATTGGATGCAGTTCAAATGCAAAAACACCCATTTCCTGTCCATTAGATGACTCAGTAACAAACACTCTCTCCATAACCCTATCACTGATGAAAGCCAACTTGCTTATGAATAATGTAACGTGATAGCACATGTCAAACAGAAAGTGACTGGCTGGGCTGACTGACTTGCTGCTTGGCTGCCTTCAGGGTTCAGTATCTGCAAGCTAATACCCAACTTGGCTGTTGTCAAGCCACACAACACCACACCATGTGAGCATCAAACACCATATGTGCAAGACACAAGGCCCAAAACACAAGCTACCACATTAGCATAGCCAACCACTCTCTCTTACACACACAGCATGAAAGCATCATTTACCATATGCACAAGAAAGCACACACAACAAACCAAAAACACACACAAACATCCACAGAATAAACACAAACCCAAATAAGAAACAGACTTTACGGTTACTGTCCAACAAAAGAATACAGCAACTCTGTGATGTTTTGTTAGCTTGCTGCAAAAACTATCAAAAACAGAAGAGGAATATTTCAATCCTATTTAGACAAAGTTTACATGAAGCGGCCCGTACATGATGTTGGCAGTGTAAGTCGTGACCATGTCCCTTCCCCAGGTGATGTAATGTTACCCTGAGCAGGGCCAGTGGATGTTTTGGAGAAATGCTATGGCAGCAATATTACAGCAAGATTGTAACCAGCAGATAGGTGGTGTTGCAGCCTCCCTCCTTTGTTCAGTGAAGGTTTCTCTTGACATAAATGGCCTCTTTTACACCTCATCCAAATCTACCTGTCCTACTTGTGTAGGATTTGTACATTTTGGTCACTAAAATTGTGTTTCTTCTTAATAACAGAACACAGCTCTAAATATGTCAAACTGAGTTAGTTTCATTTCAACCTTAAGAAACACTGAACTTAACCTCATGTCCAAGGAGTTATACAAGTGACTAAAATCAATTAAAACACGGTTCAGTTGGTGGATACAACATTAGCCAACTTGTCAAATTACTGTTTTTGAGTAGAGCTAATGTTCATACCTTTTCCCTATTTTAAAAACAATGATTTTTAATTTTGTTTCATTTGATATATGGATGAAAAGCTGTCTGGCAAGTGCACACTCAGCGTGTGAATGAGTATTTCATTTTTTTTTTTTCCTTACCCGTCTCTGCCATCTCATGCAAAGTGATCATGGAGTAAGGGGGCTCTTGGTCACTGAAAAACAAAACAGACCACACAATATGATAACAGCCTGGTTTAGGAGTGTTTACCTGACTGTTAAACATCACAAACTCAAAACTGCATTTAGTGATATGTGCGCTCATTTATGTGCATGTTTTACAAAAATAGACATGGTGCTTTTCAGTAAGACCATTCAACCAGTAAATAAAGTGTTTATAACCCTGTGATCACTGCGTCTGACAACAAACGACTCAGCCTTTGGGTTTCTATCATTCCAGTAATGGCTATGGACAGTAATGTTATCCCACAGAGAAGAATGTAAGCATATAATTGTGATGGATTTACTTCACTGGGTGGCGTTGATGATGCTGCTGCTATGACTGTTGCTTTTCATGGCTCATCCCAAGCTGAAAACTGCTTTACAGTTGATCGACTTACTGCGTAAAAAGCTAAATGTTTTAGTACCATGACCAATACAACACTACAAACTACAGTTTCAAAAGTGACCAGTTAAATCAACATCTCGCTGACAGAAAGTCAATTAAAAACAAACATCAGAAGTTGCACAATGGTTTTTAATTTTTGTAGGGTTAGTTGTACTGCATTGGATTTTAACCTCTGATTTTTCTGTTTTCTGTCCACTGCTTTTTTTCCTCACCAGCCTGGAATAGAGACAGGGTTTCTTTAAGGGAGGCTGAGAAACCTTGGGCATACTATTAAGCTCCTGCTGTCACTAATAGGATCAGACTATTAACCAGACAAACATGACAGACTACAGTGCCAATAATTTACATCAACCTATTTTAACATTGATTCATTTTAATTTTACATGTCAATTAAATTTTCTGAAACGTACCGCACTCAACATCCTGCCCATATTTTGTTCTCAAAGCCAACCAAACCCATGCTGATGAAAACCTCCAAAGGGGTCCCACTGAACAGCTTTTCTCAGAAGACAATGATCGTTCAGTGAAAGAGGAAGATCAGCACTGAAGCAAGCAACACCTCACAACATGCTATATCATTGCAGCAAGTCATCACCAAACCAAGAGAGAAAACTGACTTGCACGAAGTTGTCACACCAATTTAATAACAGAGAAAAGTTCTGTTAAAAGAATGACTGTGTGTGTTTTTTTTTTGTTAGCTCAGGTGAAAAAAGTCAGTTAAATTATTTTGTCCCCTTGATTGATCATTCTTTTCCACAGCCTTTACATTTTTATGTTTTAGGCAGGTGTTTTGTGAAGTTACTGAATTATTACACAAATAACCTGCAATTATGTATTTTGGTATTATCTTTCAGTTATACGAGAAATCCTGGTTATGAACGTGGACATCTTTTTTAATGACTGCACTGGCATTATCAACCAAACAGATGCCCACCAAAAGCAAAAAGTATGGAGTGTGTCCCTAATAACAATGATTGCACTGTTCCCACACTCCACAATGCTATAGCTATTAAAAAAAAACAAAAAAAAAACAAAAAAACTATTGATATTTCAGCTTAAATACATTTGGCTCACATATTATATCATTGGTAGTTCCTCAATAACACGACAATCAATGCGAAAGTAGAACATCTTTGGGATTTTCCCTGTGGGATTTCTGCACAATATATTGTACTGTGCTACTATTTGTTCCAAAGAAAAACAACTGACTCATCTCCAGGCATGACTTTACTTTGTAACCATTACTCCTTGAACCACCTTTGTCAAACCTGTGAATGCGATATTTATGTGTCAGTGACCATAAACAACCTCATGTGATGCTCCTTCTGGGAGACCTCCATGTTTTTCTGATTCAAGTGAGCATGTGTTTGACTGAGTTTGAGTTTGGGCAGCTAATGTGGAGGTGTGTGTGTGTTTGTGATGTGTGATTGTGGCATTTGATCCCCACTGCTCTAGCTGACAGAATTACAACCCTCATGTTGAAATATAACTCGCTGTATGAAAACAAACAAAGGAATCAAGAAGGTTCAAATATTCTGAGACAACACACTTGCTGAATAGGCTGGTACATATTGATTACTTTACCAGGGCACTGCTTCTGGCCTATTGCTGCTACAAATTGCACAACTTTAAGCGTAGAAGTATCTACATGTAAATGACAATAATATATTTTTTTAAGTTTTCAAACTTTTAATGGACAGAATGTCCTCATGATCCTGTTTCAAGAATTTTTTTTAGTTACCTGAGACACTGTCAGAGCTCAACAGATACTGTTTTTGAAAGTTTAGAATATTAATTTAAAAAAAACTTCATAGACCACTCTGACTCTTCATTCCATCCTCAACCTTATATTATTAATAGCATAACTAGACTTACTTGTCTACAAGTGTCCTGATAACAGCCAGTGTGTCCAGCACCAGGCCATCCACATTCTGCTTCTTCCGTCGTGGCTCATGAGGCCCTCGCCCTCGGCGTGGCGGTCTGACTGGGTCCCTAGGCCGACTGCTACGAGCCTCTCCAGCGTCAGCACCTACACCTGTACCATGATCCACCCGCCTAGCTTGTCCTCGGGGCGCCCTCGCTGATCCATGGTGATGGTCCTCCAAGTCACTATCCTCCCGGCACACACAGCTGTTACCCATTGTTCCAGTGCTGGAGACCACACTGGCAAGGGTCTCCCAGAATGAAGGAAGGGAGTTTGAGGAAGGGAAGAGCAGAACCCTTGCAAGGCTCCTGCAGGCACAGAAAGTGATCCAGGTGGCTACTATCATATCATTGGGAGAGCTTGATTTTGGGGGACTCTTGCCCCAGTGGGCTGGGTGGGGTCAGCGTAAATGATCATACTGTTGCCAAGCACAGATGTGGGATTGGTTTGGGAGCAGTAATATATGGCTTGTTAAATGAATCAGGAGGGGTGAGTTGATGCAAGGAGACAGGCTCTAAGCATCATAGACAGCAAGATTCAGGTCCAGCTGCACAGCTGTGGAAGCAACACAAACAAAACACAAAAAGTAAAACTCTGCCCTTACATCCCATATAAAGTTTAACAGCTGATAATAATCTGCCAGCTAAGCTCAAAACTGGCGGAAGTGATACATGTGATAAAAGAATGAAAACTAGAAAGAAAATCAACATTAGCTGTTCATCTCTCAAGCCAAGTAGCTACTATACGTCTTGCTGTTTTAATCTAGAGTTGTGCTGTTTAAGTAGAAAGTTACAGTGTATTAACAATGATCTCATTATAATAAATGTTTTTGTAATATTGATAAACAAGAGCTTTTCGGTTAGCTGGCTAGGAATCTAGCCACCCACCAAACAAGCATTGTAACGTTAGTAGTTCAAAATGAAAACCAAGTCTCACAAACTCGCACGTATCATTTCATTGTACACTATAATGGTTTAATTTTAACCTTGACGCATACTTACGATGCTACAACTTGAAAAACAACAGCATTCAAACGCATGCGAGCCAGAACAAAGTAGCTGACAGAACAGGCAGCTAACTAGCTGCGTTGTGTAGTAGCTAACTAGCTTACGCTAGCTGTTAGCCGGTTAGCTGGACACTCCTCTGATTCCACTGTCGAACGACACACAAGTTAGCTAACATGACTAGCCATGAACTAAACGTGCGACCCAAACACAGGTGAAGTATAGGGGCACATTTATGTGACCCGCCTATATTCCGCAACACACCTTTGCTGAAGTCTAAAACATCACATTCATATGACGGTTAGCTGGGACCTCTTACACATTTTAAAGACGCGACACCGCTAGCTGCCTGCTAAGTTCCGTAGCGTTAGCAGCTAACGTTAAAAGGCTGGCCATCATTAACTGTGGATGCGGAGGCGACGCTGACGAAGGAGGGAAGAGGATATCTGTTGAGGACAACGTCAACATTCAGACCATATATTCAAGACCATATACTATAAAACAAAAACTTTATTTCTCTCTCTCTGTCTTCTCTCTCTCTCTCTTTCATTATCTATTATGTATTACGTTAGCTATAATATTTAGTTTTGATTTGTGTAGACTTATGTTTCTGTATCTTGTATATGTATTGTTTTATGACAGAAAAAACATTAAAGGAAATCAGTTCTACATCCCCAAAAGAAGATAGCTTCAGAATTAAGATCGTGAGAAGCAAAAAGAAAATCAACAACAACATTAGTCTATATGAGATGAATATGCAGCATGGAGCTGAAAGTAGTTACATTACACCAGGGGCGGGGCCAGACATTGTAAACATTCGAGGCTTAGCCCAAACTTCATTCGATATTCAGGGGACTTCCTCCCTCAGGGAATTTTCCAGAGTCTGCACTGCCCAAACCTTTCACTACAGTGACATAAAAAGAGGCAAAAAATTGTCTCATGTTACTATTTTGAATTTACATGAGATAGGTGGGGAATGAATTTGGCATAAACAGCATCACAAATCTTGAAACCGATTTTTGTTACACTATGCAGGAGTAGAGTTCACAGATTTAATGTTTAGATGACAAATCTACATTTAAATCCAGACAATAATAATATGTGCTACTTTAACTGAGCAGTCATGGATCCACAAGGCCAAGTAAACGTCTTCACTACTCTGAACTGAATATTAGGCCAACAGAAGAACATCCACTCTAATGATATTAAATTTCTTTTATTAACATTTATTGACACGAAAATAATAACATTAACTCAAGGTCTTTCAGATCCGGGAATCAGAATGATACAGCAGAGAGAAGCTGAAGGTGGGCTCAGTGACAGCAGGATCCAGGTCCATATTCCAGGCCGTAGTCCATTAAAGTGGTTTAACAACTTTAGGCTGGTTTGATTTGATAATATTATTTAATAAAATAACTGGGTAAATAAAAGCATCCACAATATGAAGTGAAACAAATGTGACAGACCACAACAAAATATATCTATATACTGTATATATCTGTTCTTTCCCTATAGTCAGGGAATAAACACTAAATTCACTAATATTATCAGTTTTTAAATGGCTGATGCTCAAAACATATAATTTCTCATAAAGTTGAAAGAATGAAAAGGCTTACATGCTCTGACCTGCATTCTTAATGCTGTAATAAAAGGGTTTTAGCTCATCATCAAATGGGATAGTTGTCCATACATTGAATAGGTATTCTTTTTCTGTTTACACCATTTTACATAGACTGATCTACAATAAGAGACCTCATGGTTCAAAACACACAACCAAACGTTTTTCACTAAGTCAACTAAACATTTAAATGGTGTGCTTTAAATTGGGACAGTCATACACTCTGCTTCGGTCTAGGGCTGTATTGAAGGAGTTGTCACAATACATCCCACTCTTGCCCAGGTCCTCAGAGAATCTTTGTGATTTAGGGTGGAAGGTACACGGTGAGCTTTCAAAGGTTGGAGAGCGAAGACCATAGTCGCTGGAAGTGGTCCTGTACAGAGGATTCTGGGGCTTTGCCCACGACGCTGGCAGTACACCTTTAACTGCTGGAGTCATCATGCAGGAGAAAACTGGGTTTCCAGGGCTAGCACAGGTTTTTGTGTTTTTTACCTGCTGTTCTTGAGAGGCTGACATCCTTGCAGTACCTATAAAAAGAAAATGATATCAGAATTAATGAACTGAAGCTTCGGTGCAAGATTACACAAAACCAAGCTAATTTATAATAAAAAAAGTGTCTACAGTGAAATATCAACAGCTATTTTATTCCAAAAGTATTGATCTAAGCGTAGCTGAGCTAATTATCAACATATTCATATAGTTACCTTCAAATGCAATAAAAAGCGTGTTAGCCAGAGCACGTCTCAGAGAAAAAGCGTCTGGTTACTATGGAAACCGTGAAACATTACGTGGGATGGCCAGCCGAATTCATTCTCAACAGTAGTGCAACAAAATAAATTTCCTCAGGCTTTTTATCTGACCTTTCAGCTCACTGTCTTCATCAGAATTTTGCAGTTTGCTTGGTTGTCGTGGAGTCAACATGCATTCGGTGGAATCATTCACTGTGTGGGATTTACAATACATTAACAACGTAATTTTGATTTTAGTTTGATTGATTTTTAAAATCTACAATTACAAATTCTGACTTTCATGGAGCTATTTGTACATTGGTTACAACTCACATTAACCGACACAACCAAATCGTGTTTTATATGTAATCCAGAATGTTACTACGGCACATGAAGGTATCATCGGTTTGCATCATCACCAAGCGTCAGCTGTTTACGCACAACTACCGCGTCTACTCATTTCAAACGGCTAAAGAATTCTGAACAAATCGAAACTCTAACCGCATTATTCAGAGACTTTGGCGGCCCGCGTGCTACTGTTGCTTTCTTATTATTTGTTTTGGCTAACTGTAAGTAGATTTGTAAGTGTAGCGGTGGACTCTGACACGCTGCCTACACCTTCTTCCACAGTGTGACCTGTGAAGCGGTTAGCTTGAGGCTAACACGGTCAGAGGAGAAGACGTGAGCAGCTCGACCTGGGGTCCTGCTCAGAAGATGGACAGTGAAATCCAAAGAGATGGGAGAGTCCTTGACCTCACTGATGATGCCTGGAGGGAAGATAAGCTGCCATATGAAGATGTCACCATCCCACTGGTACATTGGTGCTACTGCGCTACACAGATTATTGTTAGCATTAGCAGGAACAAACGTTCACAGAGTTTGTTTACAGTCAGGTGCAGGGATTTCTCATCGATGCACATAGATTTGGTTTTCATTAAGGAGATGTTTTTAATTTTTTTTTTTTAAACTACTGTTAGTTCAGCTTATATGGAAGTTTATTGGTCTTAATAATGTTTAGTGTGCACAAAACAAACCCAATCTGTAATCAGTTTGTGAAAGTTTTGAGTACAGGAGTCCAAATATTGTTTTCCAGCTGGTATGATGGTACTCCCTAATGTTTTAGGCTAAAAGGCTTAAATAGGACACATTACAGAAATTAGACAATTGACAAATTTGATGAAGTGCACAAGGAACATCCATGACATTTGTGATCCTGGCTTTGCATGCTCTCTGCTTTTATCTCAATAACATCATACTGCTATACCATCATACTAATAAAAAATATAGTGAACTGAGATGGATGTAACTCGTGAGCCTCTTGCTCCTCATTTTCATGCCATCTTGTCTTCTCTGTTCTCTGATAGAGTGAACTGCCTGAGGCTGAGCAGGACAATGGTGGATCCACAGAGTCTGTAAAAGAACAAGAGATGAAGTGGACAGACCTCGCCCTGCAGAGCCTTCATGAAAACACACCGAGCACTGGAAGCTGAAAGACTTATAACGCAAGTTGCAGCCACTTCCAAACAACTCTATACTTCATCTCACAACTACTAAGACTGTATTACAACAGGACAAACAGGCCTACAAAATCAATTGCTATTCACCTATACTATACCTAAATGTGGATTATTTTGACCTCGTTCCCTGCCTTCTTATCTTGAGGCAGTGCATCTAACCATATTATTCTGAACACTCGAAGGAAAATGTCATGACATGCATAACTCTGCTTTGAAAATTACATATTATCTCTTCCTGTGGCTGTCAGATCTATGCTTAGATGGCTGTTGGTGTAACTGAAGCAACAGTCTCTTGGCTCCAGGCCTCTCTGGAAACCTCCCTGAGAGGTTGCAATGAGAAAAGAATATCCTGGCTGCAGCTCCCATCATCACTGTCTCTGCGGCCTATGCCATGAGCTTGCGGACATGGTCATGTGACCCCTTCCCCAGAAGAACTGAGGGGTGTCGGTAGGAGCCCCCCAGGCGATCCCAGAGCGTGAAGTACTGTCCATAGTTGTAGTTGAAGTAGAGGTGATGGTCTACGTGGTGAGCAGCGCCGTTGATCAGATATATCAGAGGGCTGGGTATGCGGTAGTCTCCATCATGTATGGAAATGGTCCAGATGTTGACAAAGATAAAGAGTGAGAGGTAGACCACCTGCAATGTAAATATTCCAAATGTCATTTTATAACACTTAACAGATAAGTGACAGAGCTTATACCTTGTTAATGATGTACTTTTTGACCTGTGTCATCAAAATGTGTCCACATTTGTCCTCATATTTCAATTAAAGTTTAAATCAGTGCAGTGAGTGAAGATTGTGCACTCATAATTTGCAATATTTTTTCTCCTCAAACCTCAGATCTAACATGAAGATATTTAGTAAAGAGTGACAGTCAGACCACCACCTTGTGAAGGGGGAAGATGAATGGGTAGACGTGGTAGGGTAAGCTCTGCAGGAAGCCGTCAAGTGGGTGGAAGGCATGGCTGGCAAATGGTGTGGGGATCTTGAATATGTGATGCTGCTTATGTAAGTGCTGAAGGGAAGAAACACAAGTGGTCTGAATATTAGGACTATTTTAGTGAAAAAGACACCATGCAAACAGGGGACTCATAAATTTAGAGTAAATTAAGATAAGTAATTATGATGGAGTGAAAGAGTCATATTCCGTAACCTTTATGAAATTTGAACATCCTAAGTGATCCATCTAACAAATAGATGTTTAGAAATGTACAGTTATGGATTTCATATATTTATTTGTAATTCAAATGTCGAGCCCTGACTTCCCAAAAATACTTCCAAATTTACCCCACCCTCACCTTGTAAATGCTCTTATGGTGCATGCCCCGGTGTATCCAGTAGATGCACATGTCAGTAAAGAACAAAAAACCAGCAATGCTCTGGAACACTCCCAGCCAGCCTGAAACAGAAACAAATGAGTCATAAAGATCAATTATGTTTCAAAATGTTTATCATATAAGAAATTCTGGATTCATGGCAGGATTCAGATAAGTCAGTTAATCATGTTTTTTGAATTTTGAATTTCAATCAATGTTTACATGAACCATGGCCTCGCTTTTAAGGTTGTAAGTAACTTTTTTTTTTTTTACCTAGGGAAGATTTGTTGTTGTCGTAAAGTTTGCTGTGTCCCCTGACCTCCCAGAAGAAAAGGGCTACTGTGGGGAAGCTCATCCAGAAGATAGAGACAGTTCCTAGTTGTATCTCTTTTCTTACCTGGTTCTGTTATTGGATCAAAGACATAAAGTTAGTATCTGGAGGAAGTTTGCTTTGGAGTGGTTAGGAGGTTTAATGTTATCTTAAATAACAGAGACAGGACAGTCACAGTTACTACTAGTTCAAACCCCCAGTCAGTTCATTAACTATAAACTGGTCTGTGAATACAGAGCCTCATCCATTAAACAGCCTACCTTAATAAACTGTGGATGTTTCATGAGCTTATGGTCAAACACGTAGTAGAAGTTAAGAGCACCAAAGCCCAGGTAAATCAGCTGTGCTCCCAGATTGGTCACCACCCACAGGCTGATAATCTGGCGCAGAGCTTCATCCTCAGGCCACAAGGCCGGGTAAACGTATGGAGTGAAGAAGTAATGATCAGCGATGTTCAACACATGATCCATGGCACGATCTGTGAGTTAAAAACAATTGAAAGGTCAGTCTTACTCCTCACCACCATGACAAAGTCAACTAAAGATATGTGTGAGAGAAACAAACTAATCACTGTAGGACGAAGAAGAACTGGCTGAACATTCCAAGGATTTTAGCTGTGACAAAAACTAAAACACGTAAAGGTGCAGAAATGGTTTTCTCCGAGAAGACACTTTGAAAGAACTGTGAATCCTTGTAAACTGTATTTAAAGGCTTTGCAGTTTATTGCGCCCGACATGCCAGAGTTAGTTTAAAAACATTAGTACACAAACTATAAATGATATATTATTCAGCACTGAGTAAAAGTAGTATTTACTCCACTGCAACTACTAAAAACTATGTAGATCAGTTTTGTTTCCATACCTGTACAAATGGCCACTGTCCCAGTGCAGGCTGCTATCCCAGTGTCATAATACTGAAGCTCAAAAGACTCTAATTTCGCTTCTATTAATATAACTGTACTTGTTAGAGTGAATGCTGTTTTAACTGTTGGCTGTACGTTGCTGACTGATGATTAGACCAAAGTCCTGACTTTGTTTAACTTTGTTGATAAGATGTCAATTAGACTATATTCAACCATTAGTCTCCACTCCTCTGTTTTAGAATGACCACACAATTTTAATCAGTGTGAAAACAGAGAATCTGCAAACAATGGAATTGTTTTGAGGCAGGAAAGAACAGTAGAGTTTGTTAAGGAATCCTCTCACTCAGTTGCTGAAGGATGCTGTGCATTTCAGGATATAGCTCAGCAAAGCAGTGCTTCAAGTGATGCAGATTTCAGTTTCTTTTTTACAGTCTTCATAAAGGTTTATACTCAGTTCTATTAGATGTTTATGCCCAATTCATTGCTTTTCATAATGGAGGAATTAAGCATAAAATTGTATGAATTTATATTTGCCTTCATTATAATATATACAAATATTATTGGCATTAACTGAAAACAAATAGGTGGACTAGCAAAATGATAACTGTACACCTGCTGCAGGACAACTGCCCTTTACTGAAAAAAAATCCCAAGCTCTACAAGCACCTTTACCATGTATTCTGATTTACTAATTCAAATTGTTTCAGTATACATCTTTATGGCCATTTCAAGATATTTCACACACCTGTTTCATGCTTTAAAAGCATTATCTTATCAGGATTTTCAAAAAAGTTGCTGCTGAACTGACCTGCTTTAGGACCAGGGCACGACATCAGTTGTGTGAACCTTCCTAGAAAGTGGAGGGGTCCTCCTTCTTCCACACCACCAGTATATGATTTGTGACAGAAAGCATGTGGCCTTATGTTGAAAATTGTTTAGTGGCGGATAAAGCACACACTAATATGAATTGACCATGCATTCCTTCCCGTAGAAGGTTAAAAGGAGGCTCTTGCTTGCTTCATTTTGTTGAGGCAGTGAGTTTGTTGAGAGGAGTGAGGGAGACGCAAATATAAATCCTGGTGGAACAAGATCCTAGCATGCTCAGCAAATAACAAGGAGCTCAGTGACAGCAGGACACATGATCCTACAGTCATTTTCTGGTCATTTCAGAGCAGTTTTAGCGGCACATACTTCATTTGCTTCCAAGTGATGAAATGTGCTTCATTATAATATGAGTTAGTCTCAAATCTGATGTATTTATATAGCATATAGGCACATTGATGAGACATCTGAAATGGCATTATGGCCTTTAAACCATTTATTGAAAATTCTGAACCACTCGTATCTGTTTTAATGCAAAATGAAATCTCTTACAGGGGTAAATGTCATTTTTTACAGAGCATGTCTGCTGCCCCATGGTGGGCTGTAGGATCAAATTCCCCTTGAACTGTCTGCCCTTTACACACAAACACACACACACACACACCACGTACGCATCCCATACATATGCACAGAGCAAAAGTAAAATATGAGTTGATCAGAAGGAAAAAATATTTAGTACCTTAATGATCATAAAACATCTTATCAGACCTGGAGAGTCTGTGCGTCAGCATTTCCAACCTGTCACATACAAATATATCACAGACAACAGTGTGCATACTGTCACTCAGCAAGAAACACAAGTGGATGATGTTATCTTTTAGTGTCAGACTGAGGAGGAAGACGCTTGCACAGAGACTCTGAACAGAACAGTGAATGTTTTCACACAAAGAGCTTTATGTTCCACTCCATCTTTGTCTGTAGCTGATGTTAATTTTTTTTTTTATCCATTATCACTTATATTATCACTTCTTTCTTGTATATTTAATGTAGGGCTACTGTATAGTTCTCTAGATTGTGAACAAGACTGTGACAATGAATATGTGTATCAGTGTTTTACATGTGTAGATAATTTTTTGGCTGTGTGCTCCTTCAAAGTAAAAGTCCACACTCTACTACATGGCTTTCTTACACTGTTTTCCCCTATGTTGTAGTGTTTGGTATCTTTCACCTCTCTCTAATGATAAAAGTAGTAATTACTTGCACTCATTGCATAGAAGTTTCATATGTAATAGTGAGGAAATGACTGAGAACCAGACAGCTCTCACAAGGAAAACTTTCTCTATAAAACTGTAGATGTCTCCCTCTAGAGTTCTCTGACACAAACAGCACCTCTCTGTGCAGTGCGCAGTGCCCTCATGTATTCTAAACTTTTACTGTACATCCTTGCCTGCTTTTCATGGTTGTCACCCCCATAACCCTGAATAACAGAGTAAATCGTTGCAGTGTGAATCAGAAATAATGCATGAATGACAAATTAATACCTTTGTGTTTCAGTTTCTAAGCCAGAACCCAAACTGACTCTCACCAGATGAAACAAGGAATCAGGGATCACTGAGCCTGATTAATTAAGTGTTTTTGTATTACAGTGCTTCACCTCCACTCTCAAACATCTTGTTTAAATAATTCATCATAATCACTAGGCCTTCAGATGAGTATGAATAATCCTACCATCTCTAATTATGTCTTTGCCCACAATCAAATAGCTGATTGTGCAATCAGAAATGATAGAAACTGAGTTCAGGGTAAGCTCAGGAAAGTCCATGTTAATGTAAACAAGAAATGTCCCTGTTTACTGGTGCTGTTTTCATCTCATGGACACTTATTGGAATTAAGCTATTGAGAGAGAGAGAGTAGGAAAAGTTACATGTCTGTCATTTATACACATCTGTGTCATTTGGTATTCTCAGAAAACTTGGGTCCTTAAATTTAACTAAGTGTATAAAGTTTTGTCCCTGATCTGACCTGCTCAATAAGATATTAACATAAATATTGCGGCTAAACTGGCGATCACTAAAGTTCAATGAGCCGCAGTGGGCTAAATACGGGAGATAATTGTTGACGCGCACAATAAACATCCATTCTTGTTTCTGAGGCTCTGTCACATTTATTACTTCCTCATAGCGATGCAGCTCCAATAACTTACAGACGCCCTAGCAAAGATAACAAAGCAAAGCACACAGATTACACAATGTAATGTTTCAAAGAGAAACGGTCAACAGAGAGTTTCACTTCCGACTTTCACCCCACACCAAAGTCCAAAGCCAAAAAAAAGGTGAACAGGTGAGTGGAGTTAGAAATAATCTCGTAGTACAACCCACAGTGTCACACCCTCCACCAAAGTGCCAATGCAGTGTGCCCACACAAACCACGCCTGTGAATATGCAAACTTACATGTATGGCTCCTACAATAAATATATACAGCATGCAGCAAAAAAACAAAAAACGCAGGCACACACACACACACACACACACACACACACACACACACACACACACACACACACAACTCTAAATCATGTGTTTCACTCGTTGCACTCTGTGGTTTACAGGGGTCAAGTCATGTAATGACTCAGCTCATTGCAGGATGTCATTGCCAGTCATTGTGTGGGAAAATTTCCCAAAGAAGACCGAGCGCAAAAAAGGGACAATGTTGCCTTCGGGCTCCCAACACAAGCTCCTATATCCGTGTGCAGTGAATATCAAAAGTCTCCCACCAGTGGAAATGTGTGTTAGAAGCAAAAAACAAACATATAAACATGAAGCCTTTCACTTAGGAGTACAATAGTGTTATTTGCTGAAGTGAACATGCTAATTATCTCCAACGGGATTCAAAATAACAGAGTGTCAATTAACTTCGCCGTCGCAGACTAACCAGGTCAATTTCATGGTGAAATTGTGATAGTACAAAAAAAAAGATCGATACCTTGCTAATTTAACTAAACAATCAGTTTGTATACTCTCTGGTACATCAAGCAAACTGTCAGACATTTGTTATTTGCACTCTCCTGGTAAATATAATATTTCCTACTGCACACAGTACATGAAGGCAGCATATTACAATAGCCTATTTACTTTGGTTTGCTCACGAGAGCCGGGTGAAGCGGCCGGGTGCAGAGCTGCGGGAGGGAGCGGAGGAATGACAACAGACACTAGACAGTTTGTACCGTGTGCACAGTGCCGAAAACACTGGAAGCATCACAGAAGACTGATTGCTTACATGTGAACATCTGAAGCTGCACTCCAGCATTTTTGTCTATTATTGAACCTCAATATGAAATTGACTAACCATTATCGAGATAAATTTTTAAAGAAAAAAACTATTTGGGGTAAATTTAGGGAGCCCTTATGGATAACATGACAAATTAAACAATTTAATATTAGTGAACTGTAAAGGCATATATGTAGGTTATACATTGTGTATTTTTAAAAGATTTTTTAAATATATTTTGAAGCAAGAATTCCGGAAATATAACTGGCCTTCAGAGTAAAATGAGTAAATTCTAATGTGGAAAAATTAAATAAACAAATTAAATGTAAGTGATGTAATGTTGTAATTATCACAGTTACACGAAAGCACAGACTAATGCATGTTATTAGATAATATCACATAATCTGTTCATTAAGTTCATTTTACACTCAATACTCAATTACACAATAAGGCAAATATTTGCTATTGTACAATTCACTGATATTTTTTAAGCAAGAGGTATATCTCAACATAGTTCAACTTGAATTAGAATAGAAAACGAACATGACATTACTTTAATTCCTTAAATCATTTAATTTCAATACACACCGGAATATTTTACTGTGCCCATAAAAGTTTAAGCGCTGACTAATTTCCCCTTAGTTTATTAAACCGTGCGCAAAATAAATGTTAACCGAGTGCACAATCATGTGATAATTTTTCTCTCGTATTACCCCGTATTTATCCACATAAAGTCAGTACTGGACACACACATATAAGAGAGGAAATTATAATACAGGAGACGCAGGTGGCATTTCATGTCAGCTATGAAAATGATGATGATGAAGAAATGTGTTCTATATAGGCTGCTCCCTTATACAATGATGTTTTTCTCCGTGTAAACATGTTAATTATTCCGGGATTTGGTATGTCACTCGGGGGGGGGGGGGCTCCGGGGGTCTTATGTAATTTTCAGACGACACGCCAACTCTTCCTGGCTTGGGAATCTCCCTGTTCCCGCTGCTAGGTGGTTAATCAACTCGTGTGCACAAATCTCTCTGTAATCATCCCCTACGTGTCAGCGTGCAGCATGACAGGCACGTTTTGCACCCGGTCCTGTTGTTCCTAGGACTGCTATAAAAGAGCCGCCCATTCACCTCCAAATCACAACACTGACTCAACCGAGACAGACAACACATCCACTTCATCCTCTGAAGACAAACCAGACTCAAGCCGTATAAAATGGACCCCTGCGAGTGCTCCAAGAGTAAGTACAGCTGTTAATGACTATGTCTGAGCATAACATTTGACATGACTACTATTTCATTAGAGCATTTGTCATTACCGGACAAGACGAAACTAATCTGACTTGTATTTTTCTGTTCAGCTGGAACCTGCAACTGCGGTGGATCCTGCACCTGCACAAACTGCTCCTGCACCACCTGCAAGAAGAGTAAGTCCTTAAATTTACAAAATATCGAGAGCAGTGTATTCGTGACAAAATCTTAACCCGTGACATACTGGAAGCAATATGTTTTTTTTGTTTTTTTTTTAATTCGCTAATTATGTCTTTAGCTATAGGCAGCCTATCATTAAAATTAGGCACTTTTCTATTAATGTTGACTTTCTAGTGTATCTGAATCACTTCCACGTGAAACGCAGGCAGCTGCCCAGGTGGCTCTGATTGGCTTAATTAGCTGCAATGTAGAAGTGGAAATGCATTACACACTGCTGGTCTGTCACTAATGAATGTTGACCCGTTATTGCAGGCTGCTGCCCATGCTGTCCATCTGGATGCAGCAAGTGCGCCTCTGGCTGCGTGTGCAAAGGGAAGACATGCGACACCAGCTGCTGTCAGTGAGGACCCTGCAGCATGGCGCCAGAGCTGCCCTGTGTGATGGAGCCTGTGTGAACAACTTTGAATTGCTTACTGTCGCAAATGTCTAAAGAGTAATTGTTTTGTACTTGTCTTTCAATGTTGAAATAAACGCATTTCCTCAACGTGGCTGTCCTGGTTTGGCTTTAAAATGTCTGGCCAATGTGGCTTCAAATGTCAATATGAAATGAGCTGACTGAGGTGTGCTGCTGCAGTGTAGTAATCTAACCAAGGTCAGACTCAACGAGGGTGTACATGCTTGAAAATTGTAAAGCTGCAGTTCTGTTGACTTCAATGATGAAGGGGAAAGTCCTTCACTATGTGGAGGGTCAAGTCCAGGCATCACATGTAAAAGCCCTAAACTGAATTGCTAGACTATTGGGTGTTTTGGCACTAACAAAGGTTTAATGTTGTGGGGTTTTAACACTGTCCAAGTGTCTGCAGCATCAGCTAGAGGTGTATGGGCCATGTCTTTAGTGCAAAGACATCAGTACACTTGCACAAGGTTAACTCAGACCCAGCTGTCAAAAGGTCATTTTACTTAGTCGTTGAGAAAATTCTTAAACCGCTTGTTGTGCATTAACTAATTGTTCCCAGTCACGAGACAAACATTCGAGTTTCAAATTTGGATACTTGCAGAATTAGTGCTGAAGAGATAAGATCAGTCATCCTGTGAAAATTCCTGGGTAACTTCTTAGGCTTTATCATGACAGAAACAACTTTATCGTAGATAATACAGAGGGTTGAGGTTTTACTGTTTTCATTTTTGTTCCATTCATTCAGGGACTTCCAGCTGTCGCCATAACCAGCAGCTGAAGGAGATTGTACACTGGCTAAGCCCCTAAACTATAGTAAATCAGTAGAGCTTGGTGGTTTTCAGCATCCTCAAGAAATAAAAGAGATGAAAGCTCATCCAACCTTAGGAGCAAAAAGACAGGACTCACTGAAACTGAGCCTGTTTTCATAAATTCTACCTACTCTGAAGAACAACCTAATGTTAATGTTGCTTTTGGATTTTAATCCACCAAGAGGAAGATGAAGACAGGCCACAAACAAAGCAAGGCTGCTGTCTTACAAAACTGTTCAGCCTCCTCCAAACAAGAAGCACATGCACATCCCACCAACAACAGGAGAATGAAGAAGGGGCCGAACAGAGGGAGCGTAAAGTTAAATCTCCCTCTGAGGAATCTGAGCAGGACCAATGTCAGGCCCAAAGAGGTAAATTAAATGATAAATGGTAAATTAAATGGACTACACTTTTATAGTGCTTTTCTAGTCTTATCAACCACTCAAAGCACTATACACTACAAACCACATTCACATTCATACAGCACTTTTCTATTACGCACACTCACACACCAAAGATACATCATTGTGATAGTGATACATCAATTTGGGTTTTGCCCAAGGTGACTTCAACATGAACTGGAAGAGTGGGGGATCAAACCACCCCAATGTTAAAACATCTTCAACAGGCTGACTGCTGAAACATTTCAGGATTTAATAACAGAGCTACAAGAGTCCCAATAAAATTTTACACGAACAACGAATCATTTGACAACCCCTTAAATTTATTTGTCCCTGTCTATAAAACTGTATATAAAATAGTTCAAACTTGCTCCACCTTTGGCAGCTCCAACAGTAAGATGCAGCTTACACACCGATACTTCAGTATTAATCATCTAATGCTGTCATATATGAAAATATATTAGAGGAACACGCGGGTTACAAGACGGCGAGATGGAACTTCCTAACCAGGCGGAAAGAAAGTGATACTGGTTTCTGGTAGGAACAGTAACAGCGACGCACACAGGAAGTACTGCGTTGTTTCTGTGTTCAGGATTCAATTTTAAACTCAAGTCTTGATTTTGTCGTCATGGCGTCTCGGCAGTAGAGTTTAATTAAACCGCACTGTGATTAAAACCAGTTTAAGTGGCCGAACATGCCGAAGGTCGTGTCCAGAAGTGTTGTGTGCTCGGACACAAGAGACAGAGAGGAGTACGACGACGGAGAAAAGCCTCTTCATGTCTACTACTGCCTGTGTGGGCAAATGGTTTTGGTGCTGGACTGCCAGCTGGAGAAACTGCCCATGAGGCCCCGGGACCGAGCCAGGGTGATCGACGCGGCCAAACATGCTCACAAGTTCTGCAACGTGGAGGACGACGAAAACGCGTACATCAAGAGAGCCGAGGGCATCGAGAAGCAGCACCGCAAGAAGTGCGGCAAGTGTGGCCTGCTGCTCTTCTACCAGCACCAGGAGAAGAACAACCCGGCCACCTTCATTTTGGATGGAGCCGTGGTCAAGTTCGGACAGGGCTTCGGCAACACCAGCGTCTACAGCCAGAAGCAGCCGGAAGCACCCAAGAAAGTCCGCGTGATGATGACCAAGCGGACCAAAGACATGGGCAAATTCAGCTCCGTCACGGTGTCCACCATAGACGAGGAGGAGGAGGAGATCGAGGCCAGGGAGGTGGCGGACTCGTACGCCCAAAACGCCAAAGTGATCGAGAAGCAGCTGGAGAGGAAGGGCATGAGCAAGAGAAGGCTGCAGGAGCTGGCTGAGCTGGAGGCCAAGAAGGCAAAGATGAAGGGCACACTCATTGACAATCAGTTCAAGTAGACGAGTCTCACTGAGGGCCAAAGACTTGCTGTGACTGTTATCCTGTGGACGCATTCACCTGCACTAAACCACAGTGGGTCCTGCAGCTCGACTGAACTGATCTGTCCGGTATTGGCCCACCAGTTTGTCTGGGGCAACAGCACTCCAGTGGACAAAAAGAGTTGCATATATTTGGACACAGAGAAAAAGGACTGGTTATATGTGTGGGTGTTGCATATTATGATACTGGTCTTGGGGATCAGCATCTTAACATAGATCTTTAAGTCACAGACCAGTTATAGACCATTTGAATTTGTTTAAAATGTTATTTTGTACAAAATTAAAAGACAAAATAAACTTGTTTGGTATTTTTAAGACATTTGTTTTTGGTGTAATATTTACCGTGATATCTGCAAGCCTTGAGAAAGTCTTTCGCAGTTTGACATTGTGAATTCAAGGCCATTGATAGTTGTAAATACTGTCAAATATTGTGTAAAGGTCTTGAAAAAGAGTATTTGTGCAGATTTCTCAAAACACCTTAAATAAGACTGAATCAGTAAAACATGCTAAAGGAGATTTGTATGTAAACTTGCTAGAGCTGTGTGTCAGAAAAGTAGTTGGCAACATTTGTGATTACTGACTAATTGTTTTAAGACATCAGGAATTTGTTTTACTATTTCTGACATGTAGTCTAAATAATTACTAAATGAATAGAAAAAATATCTCTAGATAAATCAATGATTAATATATTTTTTCATTGCAACCTTAAAAACAGGATTACAAAACACCAATGCACCTTTACCCACTGAAAACATTTTGGCAGGACACAGAAGGAGCAGCACAGGTGTAAATAATAAACTTAGTGATGGTTGAATAAGTCTGGAGTTCAGTCATTAGACAGAAGTGAATCTAGTATTTGTACCGTATATTGTTATGCCCCTAAAGGTTTGATCACATCAGTCCTATATTTTCAGTTATGATCATAATTGAAAACCACAAAATTCAAGTATTTTATTATTCATTCATATACAGTCATTTCTGTATGTGAATGTATCCACCCCAAATTTGCATACTCACTAGGAAATTAAGAATAATTCTAGTTGAAAACATGTATATTGCATGTTTTTATCCTTTGGTATTAAAATATGAAAATGTATCATGTGTAATGCTTGAATGATTCATATAGACAGACATTTGAGGCTTTCTGTGTCAGACAGTGATTCATGAGAAGATGGGTAAATGTAGGCCAGTGTCTATCTGGCAGGTCAGATCCTTAATGTGGGTCACAATAATAGAGGACAGATTAGGAGAACAATGTGTTTTGTAGACTGGATCACAATTTGGCCACAGTAGATAAATTAAAAGTATTTAGGGCTGCAGGTCGACGCTTTCCTGTCGTGCAGTAAAGATGAGAACTTAAAAAAATGTTTAATGGTTATACAAAAATGCAACAATGTAAAGTTTACAGTAATTTCTATTTACTTTTCAGGAGTATGTGATGGTCCTAAATGTCTAAACAATTGAATATAAATGTCCAGAATGTATAAAATGATTTTTTGAATACACGCAGATTTAAAGGTCACATGGCTCTGAATATACAAAAGTTTTTTTCAGTTTGGATATTTGAAATTGTCAAACAGGAAAAGTCTGAGTGGAACTAATAATTAAAAAAATGAAATGAAACAATTAGGGATGTTATTATTCACATCTGTGCTTTTTCTCCTGTGACATGTCAAAATGTTTGTAAGGCACCTGAAGGGTTTTAACACAAGACATCCACAGAAAATGTCTCTTTCTTTTGAGAGATTGATAAGATTGGCTCATCACAAGGTTAACTCATGATCTCTGACACCCTTGGAACTTGGTTAAGGTGAAAGATCTCTGTTTTTTGTAGTATAGTCATAGAAGCACTTCTGTGGTTTGCTTTCTGTGTTGTATAACAGTTGTACACATTGTGTTATGTAATGAAGTAGCTCTGGGGGTTTGTACTCCACATGACCAGATCTGTTTTAACAAAGCAACAGACTGTGGCATGGAAACAGGCATTCATCAACCATCTGGGCTTTGTGATCACAGCCAGTTGTTTCTTCTCGTGTAGCAACAGTAAGGCTAAAAGCAAAACAGCAAGAGACTTCAGTGTTTTTCAAATTCATGTACGCCATTGGTATGACTGGCCCTTTCTCAATGTGGGGACCTCCCAGACAGATCAGTAACGACCCCTAGTTATCAAACAAGTGAATGCTGTGCACATTAAAATTTAAATAGTAAATCTATATATGAATATATAATTTAATTTATATTCTATATAAATGTGTATGTAGAATACAAATAAACATACATTTAATGAATATTACATACTGAGTGTGCAGAGCTATCATGTTGACACCAATTTTCAACTGTTACCATACATGAAACAGGAAGGTGGTGGTGATGTTTTTTCTTATATTGGATTATAAACTACAGTCTTATAAGAGATGCTTTGATAGAGAGGCACAAACATCAAGAGGGGAAAACAAAAATATGTTACCTTTTGCAAGCATACAGATAAAGTCTGTCTACTCATTTATTCACCTACATTGCACTAAACTCCCTTGACCTGAGTATGTTTGGTAATTTAGCCTTCACTGTTATCACTGCTGTATTGCTTCACATATTGGTCATGAACTTTTATAGAGTAAACAGTTTGTGTGATAGTTGTGAGGTGATCGATTCAGATATACATCGACAAGATACGTTCTTTACAATTTAAGAGACTGTTTCAAAACAGTTATAAGATTCACTATGAGTCCGGTTCAAAGTGAATGTGAAAGAGAAAATATATCTCAACCTTGTAAAGTCAGTTTAGTGCATGTCATGCAGGTATATAGGATGGAGGAATTATGTTGCTGTTATGGACACTGAGTATCAAATTTAGTCACATGCACAATCTGCAGTCATTTAAGGTACCTGGAAAAGTAGTATTGTAATTTTCCTACCAAAAAAATGTATCATGTCACCTTTTTTACCAGTCTACAATCTACATTCACGTTATAAGTAATCGATAAAATAAGAGTCTTGGAATTAAATCAGAAAAACAAGCTGCTTTAGTGTGTGAGTAACCTGGACTGTGTCACGAGTTGTCATGTTCATGTTTCTGGTAAGTGACATGATTTTTAGGTCTGACATCACTGTTGTGGACCGTCGTCTCAGTAGGTTTCCAGTCCTCCTGTCCAACAGGCAGGGCAGCGGGGTTTGTCACGTCATGATAATAAGCGAGTAAGAGTGACATCCGGTTTGGGCCGGGAATCATCCAATCAGCGTCGACTCCAGAAGTGCCGGGCCAAATAATATACTTTGGTGCATGTTGTATTGCTAATCAAAACCGAATAAGAGGTAATAACTGGAAACACCATCACCAGAGGAATACAGACAGGACCATACTTACATCCGTCCCATACAACGGGTATGAAGCATGTCGCTTTCCAACAGTGTGAAGTACAATATTAGCAATTTAAGTTGACTCAACTGCGAGCATGCATGTGAACGTTAGCCATTTAGCCTGTTAGCTAACTCTGGAGCGCCATTCATTTTGACAAGTGAAGTATTCTAACAAAGCAAGGAGGGGAAAGAAAATTAGGTTCTTGTAGTATTTGTGACTTTGGCATCTTATTTGCCCTTTGCAGCAACTGAAATTGCCTTTCGGACGGTCTCTTTCTGTTGTCACAATTAAGGCGAGTTCATGAAGTAACCTAGCTAACCAAGGTGCACCGTGCTAACGCTAAGCTATTCTGACAACCACGGCACTCCATGCGCGGGCTGCAGGTGTCAGTCTGTTTACGTCAGCTGTTTAAATCCGCTACCGGTATGTCCTTAATACGCTGACCAACATATATTTCATTCACAGTCTGTTTGGCATGTGCTTGATACTTGATACCTTTATTGTGAAAATGAATGGCTATAGTACAGTGACCTGTAACGAAAGAGACCCTTTTGGGGGATGGAGGTTGAGATACAAATGTTCTTTGTGATAAGTAATCTTGAAATTAAGTTATCATATTTTGGATTTTAGTAGCATGTTCCTTAGTGAATGACTGCTTAAAGACTGCAACCATCAAACATCAGCAGGCTCTTGATACATATACTGGTAATGCGCTGCCAGGCCTGTGCTGCAGTTGTCTTTGCTTCTGTCTTGGTTTGGGGGCTTTCTGCCATCACCATGGTCTTCAGAAAGTGAAATACACTCAAGGCAGGTGACTAATTAACTGCTCGAGAACATTGCCCTTATTGGCACTAAAAAAATTCATTGAGCTTTTTGTCAAGGGGTCCTTGTGCTGCTGCATCTATCTGAGCAGACAAAATGTGTCTGTAACATTCTGTGTTAATTCTGCTGTTTCATTTCATTCTTCAAGTCAAAGAGGGTTTTCTTCAAGTGTTGTCTGTCATGTACCACACTGGTGTTCTGTGCCCTGACTTGCTCACAGTTACTAATACTTACCTAATTATAGGGGATGGCCATATTGGTAAATCCCTCTATCATGTTGTATTTAGTGATATATCCATAAGATATTAAATTAGGTCTAGAAGCTGTTTGTAGATAAAATAAAAATATAAACATATGGTAATGCTGCTTTCTGGCTAATCCAGGGAATTAATTACCTGGCAAATCATGATGCTTCATCACATTGCAAAATGCTCATATTTAATTATTGTGATTTTTTTCAAATGTAGTGAGACACCTTAGTAAAAATCAACTCTTAGACTATTTGCTAAGTCAATGAGCACAGAACCTAAACAAGACAAAAAAATTGCACTGTCACTGTCCAAAATAGTTATTGACCTCACTATTCACTGAGTACTGTATCTTCCATCTACATTTAGATGTAGTCCCAGTATATTGTTGCTGTATTCACTTATTTACACTCTCTTCCTCTCTCTGTGCAGAGGTATGGATGCAGAGGGTTTTGGGGAGCTGCTCCAGCAGGCAGAGCAGCTGGCTGCAGAGACGGAAGCAGTGTCAGAGCTGCCACACGTTGAGAGGAACCTCCAGGAGATCCAGCAGGCAGGAGAGAGGCTTCGATCGCGCACCTTGACGCGCACATCACAAGATGCTGCAGACGTAAAAGCGTAAGAAAAATGTCATGTTCACATGTGGTCACCATCCTGAGTCACAAAAGTCTCATAAACTGTGAGAAGAACAGTTACAATCTATGTGGTCTCACGACAGTTTACCAGTCTGTTGCGACTCAAGGCAGTTCATATATATTGTCTGTTACTTTTTAACTTAAAATAATGTTTTTTGTGCAAGTTGTAATAACTTAATTTCCAAATTTTTCACATCATGCAGCTCTAACTGAACCCCTTACAGCAAGTAACCACTGCATACACATAACATTTAGTGCAGATGTGTGTTCACTGGGAAGAAACCCAGACACAAAGATGGATCTCAGAATCTTAAGAATTGATATTGGATCATTCAAATAAAGATCAAGATTGATTTGATTTTGTTTGTTTTTTTAAACCAGCCCTTTTCATTCTAGAGTAATAGATCCTTGCATATTTAAAATCCAAATATTTGTGACATCTTTCCATTGTTGTCCTGGATTCTGTGTCATGTGTCTGAAGATTGTACCTTTTAATTTTGACATTGACATTCTTAAAGTGGCCATGGATAATATAGTATTAAGCACATAAACTGCCAAATTGTTGATATGAATAAAAAAAAGTTAATTTCACTAAAGTAATTTTCAATGATCCTCTCACATCTGCACATTATTTTGGGGTATGGGCTTCTTAGTTTAGGAAACATGTAAAATAGTTGAATTGAGTTATTTTCACCCATTAAATATTTTATAAATACCATTATTTTATAATTAGTTTTCCTTATAAATGTTTTAACATAAACCCTGAGTAATTTTTATGGAGCTGGTGTGGTGTGATCTTTATAGTACTGCAATAGTTGCAAAGCCTTGTGCGCCCTCTTGTGGGCGTCAAGCACAACTACAGTTCTTTCTAAGTGTTTCTCAGTTTAGTCCTTCAGTCACGTTCATTCATTCTCATCACCTCTCTGTCTCACTCTCAGGTCAATCCTCCTTGGTTCCAGAGGCTTAGACATCTTCCACATTTCTCAGAGGTTGGAAAGTCTAAGTGCTGCTACCACTTTTGAGCCCCTGGAGCCGGTCAAAGACACTGACATACAGGTATGAATGACATAACAGACCATGAGTCCAGATAGCTGCTAGCCTAGCAGCCTTATCACACTCGTATTGATTGTTTCACTAGAGAAACACTAACCAGTGAATTTTTTTTTTTTGTCAAAAGGACACGGTCCATTTTATATTGTTTCAAATGTCAAAATGGTAGCGATTGATGGTACTTGCTCTTGAAGCCATCTTTGGCTGAGCATACGTAATTCAAATTAACCAGAGGATACATTTTTGTTTTTGGGCTAAGGAATAGAAATAATATTACTTGGCTACAGCTGAGAAAGTGTAAGTGCAACAGTAACAAAGTCTCTTAGTTTAGGTCTGGAGGATGAAATGTTACTGAATGTTATTAAGGGACCCTTCAGTGAATAAATCATGAGGAAAACGTTTGCAGCTTGACTAGCAGGCTTTGTTTTTGTTGACCGTGGAGAAAGGTCATTGCAGTTGTCAAAGATGTAGTGATGAGCTCTAATTGTGTAGCAGGGAGAGGAAGAAGTGTTGTGTTTGCGGTAACGGACACTTAATTATCATGACTTAATTACAGCAGATGAAAAAATGGTAGGTTTGCTTCCTGTGGAAATATTATCTGATTATGGACTGAGATTAATGAGCACCTGGTCGACATATGGTGGGAGAAATACTGTCATACAGTCAATTTGTGTTTGCCTTAAATCTGGAAAAAAAAGGTGCCATTTGCTTTCAACATATTTTGGTGTCTTCACTTCAATTAATATATCAAGAAACTGAAGCGAGGATTGATTAAGATTGATTAAGATCAGCAATCAATAAGCAGACAACTCCAGGAAGTAGTAAACCCAGAAAAGTAGCAGAAGCATAAAGCAGTTTCCCCTGTGCCACTAAATCCTTATCCTTAAATCTCATTTTGGTTAAATCTTATGTGCATTAAAATAAGAATAATGCCTAAAATAAGCTTCGTTTTTTAGTAAAAACATGATTCTAGTGTCAGTTGCAGTATTGATTAGCTGCAGCACATATTGGACCAGTCAGTGTTTCTTTGTCTTGAATATTGTTTGCTCCAGTTTAACTCTTTTTTTTTTTTTTCATTGTATCCACTTATTTCTCTTTCTCTGTCCAGCTTTCCTTCTTTTACATTTACTCATCTGTTTTCATTCTTCTTGGTCAAATGGATATCTGCTAGCCTGTGTGGGTTTGACTGACTGACTGACTGACTGACTGACTGGAAGAGCACTTACACAAACACACACACACTCCCCCTCTGCACTTGCTCTATTCCCCTTATTGGTTTATAAGGAGACAGTGCATTACAGTTTGATTTCAGTATAAATGTACTATATCTTGTTCAGTGTTACAGACAAAACCACAGCTCCATTTGATCGACCAGATTCCAGGAAGGTGGTCAAAATAAAATAAAAGTCAGCACAGATAGGAGCACTGTATTGGCATTCATTTTAAAGCCTGTATATTCAGTGATATTATATCCATGTTTTTATTAAAACAAATAACACTGCTCTAAAAAAGAATGCAATGGCCCTTTTAGGTTTTCTCTTAGTGGCTCATTCAACCATAAACACAATGACAACTAAACAGGAGATGATGCAGTCATAGTCTAAATGCATAATGGGCTTTAAGAAAAACTCTCCATCAAATCTGCATTTCAGCGGTATAATGAGCCTTTTGTCCTAACAGTATTTTAAAACATGGCTAAATCAGAGTATTGTGATACAGGATTTTATAATGGACTCCATTATACTGAAAGGTGTTTCTAATATTTTATCTACCTTATCTGCATCTATGTCTGTTCAGTATGAAATACCAAAATAACAGGGAAAACTTCTAGTGTATAATAAATAGACCACTTGGAGAAAACTGAGCCAAGTTCTGAAGAACGTTGCGCTGCATCACAGCAGACTTTTTCTTCTCCTACAGATAAGCATTTAACGTTGTGTTGGCAGAGTCTCAGTCACTTCACATCACTAAGTACATTGAAGAGAAAAGAGGTTAAGTGGTACTGAGATATTACAAGACAGCAGCACGATATTAGATTGACATACCAGGTGTAGGACAAAAGACAACAGCATCACTTTCAGTAAAAAAAATAAGCTGTGTTCCACTAGACTAAACACACATTCTCTGCCATCCAAGACTCATTACACTGTAAAGGCATTGGTCTATCAGTTAAAACTTTGATATCAAAGAAGATGCCCACACACTGTATCATACTGATAAACGCTAGCTGGAAGGTAACTAGAAAAACATACAACTAGACAAAAACTTCTTGAATGACATTACATTTCAAAGATGCAGCAGTGCAGAGCCTGGCGTCAGATGTTTGGGCCTCTGGGCTGTAAAACAGGCCTGTATCAGATACTTACAATCAGCTCGACCAGTGGGTCGATTTTATCAGCTGATATTGGCCGGTATCGCCATATACTGTACGTTGTCTGATATGTGCCAATATGAAAATAATGCAGAAAAAGATGCTTGGGGCAATTTAGAAATGGTGTCATCACATAGTTTGTCTCAGCACTATCTGCAGCACATGTAGCAGAGTCCACTTCACAGCTGAGCAGATGGTGGTGCAGAGTCTTCACTGTGTTGCTAACTGCTTTGTGAAATACATTGCCGAAAAAGTTAATAATCAACAACTTCATAATTTTCCCTTTTCAATATATCTCAAAATTATATAGATTATATATAAAGAATACCGGCCAGTATATTGATATCAGAATTTTTTTCCCCTAAGATCGATGTCAGCATACCCCCCTCCCTCACTCAGACTGAACTTTGAACTGCGAAATCGTTAGACTCTCCGATGTCCAGTTTGAGGCGGTGGAGTTCACCTGTCATTCAGGAAATATTGTATGTTTATATTCTTTTGTACAGTAACTGCATGGCAAAATAATACAAGCAAGTGAGAATACCTAATAATGTCAGTATCAATCAAATCAAATACTGATCATGTGTATCAGATTGTTGCAACCCTACCGTGTATAGTATCTTATTGCTTTGAGTACTCAAACTTCATTGTGTAGCAGCACCAGTGTGTATCTGGTGAGAAACCGTAGAAGGAAATGACACAAAGGCAGTGCAAACATGCTGTCAGTGTTTGTGAATGTGCGCTTGTATAAATGTGTGTATGTATGTTTGTGCATGAGTGAGCTGATAAATGCCTCCTCGTCTCCTGGAACACACACACTTACAGTACTGAGAGCACTGGTGTGTGAGTGATGCGTCTGTATGTGTGGTTGAGCGCAAATTAGTCTAGATCTTACTATAGAAGCCTGTATAGGCACACAGCCCTAGACTTAGCGCTTCATGGACCATGTTTCTTATCTACACATTTAATAAGATGGTTTTTGTTTATTTCTAAATGAGTTATTTTTTCTGTTTCTCTTTATATCTTACCCCTTTGTCAGATGTTTAAGATCTTCTTAAGTTTAAGATCTATTTAAATAATTCAATGGGATGCTTCAGCAAATTTAAATCATTTCATAGCCCAAACACTTCAGAAATAATATTGTATAATTCGTTGTTGTCACTCTTGTGGCCAGGTAGTATATAGAACGTCATGAATCATGGTACACAATTCTGTTGTATTAATCAACATTATGAAGTCATATTTCTGCACAGTCTAAACATATGGATATCACTTAGAAATAGACACTTATATGGATACACGATCTGTCATCAATCAACAGAATATTGATTTGTCAACCTGATTCATAATTTAAGTCATTTATCAATAAAACTGCCAAAAATTTCAGGGTTCCAGCTTCTTAAATGCAAGAATTTGGTGCTTGTCCTCGTCATAACAATGAAGTTAACGCAGTGTTTTGTGGGACGAAACAAAACAAGACATCTGATGACATCACCTCGGACTTGCCTCAATTTTCAATTAATCAAAAAATAAAATAACTGGTATTAATATATTCATAGTGGAAGAAGATCTTCGCGTTATTGTTTTTGTTCCACATTGTCCAAATCATTATTATTTTACACTATTATTTGTATGCTAGAAAGGGTTGGGTAGTAAACAGATTTTATTGATTCTCTCTTTTTTTTTTTTTTTTTTTTACCATTTTTTGTTCTCGTCTCATCTTCAGGAAAGCCAATTCTCTACACCTAAACCTAATCCTACATAACACATCTGTGTACAGATGTGCCTTAGGCTATCACCACATTGTAGATTATTTTACAATTATCCTTGTTTTATTGTCTTTCAGTATGGCATTAGTACTCTATGTTCTGTGTGTTGTAATTGTCACTGATGAAATGCTGTGTTTCATGCGTGACAACCAGGGCTTATTTGTTCTACTGTCATGTATACAAAGGTAAACAGAGGAGGATGACAGACAGAAACAGAGAATGTGAAACAGAGAGACAGGAAAAAATCTGAGAAAGTATATCACATTGGAAAAAATGGATAGAAAAATGAAACTGTAGAAGTGGAAGGCGGAGAGCGATACTGATAGAAAAATGGCGACTGGCTGCAATTTTTTTTATCGTCTCTGTGTCCTCGTCTCACTTTTCACTGTTCCATCTTTCTCTGCCAGGGCTCTATCTCTCTCTGCTTTTCCTCACCTCACTCTCTTTCAGCTGCTGCCTCTGCTCACCCTTTCTTCTCTACTTTACCTTCTTTTCTCTCCGATTTTTTCCTCCCTCTCCCATTTTCATCCTTTCTCTCCCTCCCTTTTCTCTTCTTCTGCCCTCCCCAACCCCATACATACACACACATATCCCTCAGCAGTGATGGCATGCGTTCAGCGGATGCAGTTGGCTAAGCCCAGAGCATCTGCTGAGATAGACGAACAGTACTGACATTGCTTCACAAGATATGTGTGTGTTGTGTGCTGTGTTTGCATGTCTGTATCTGTGTCAGCCCCGATCGATTTCTGGCATATACAGTGTATCTCCATGTGCTTATGAATGAGTGTGTGTGTGTGTAGCGTAGATTTGGCTGCACGTGGCGCATGCATTTTCATCCTTGTCTGTGCTGGCCTGCACATATGAAAGCAGCTTTCTGGCATGTGTGAATGAGTATATGCCGTGTGATCAAGACTACAAGTGTGTATTAACATGCTTGCTTTGTGTGTGCTGTGATAGTCAGCCAGAACATAGGAATGCCCCCCCAACCCCCGCCCACCCCACCCCCCACCCGCATGTGCCTCCCAAACCCTTCATTAACTAAACATGACCCTTAAGAGCATGATTAGCCTCATTTCAAGACAGGATGTCGGAAGCCATCAACCGAGGGGGAAAAAATCCATTACTATAATTGCATTGAGCTGGGGGAGGGAAGAAAGGAAGGATGCATAGATGGATAAAAAAGGAAGAAAATGAGTGGGACTGAGGGAGGGAGGAGGCGGAGGGCCATCAGAGATGCTGGGATGAAGTGAAGGAGGGAGAGAGAGAGAGAGAGAGTGAGAGCGAGAGAGGGTGGAGGATGAGGGCTGAGGGAGTGAGGGGGTGTCAGCTGATGGTAGGAACTGATATTCTATATGAATCCATAGTTCCTTCTCATGGATCCCCCCCTGTGTCTAAGCACTCAGTTGGTACAGCCCTCCGACAATAAAACCACCTCCAGTGAGCCTTGATGTGGCACTTCCACTTGGTTCTCCGGCTCACGCGCAAGAGTCATTGGCCTGCTTTCGAACGGGGAAAGGCTGCAAGCGGACCGCCATGCCGGCTCGACAAGGCACAGGGAACACGCCCCAGCATGGCGGCCACTGCTACTCCCCTGGCACAGCGACACAGAGGGATGGACAGGCAGAGGGGCGATGCAGGTGTCCTGGGCTGTCAAAGCCCAGATACCTGGGCAGACAAAGAAACGAAAAACTATTTTTTTTTTTTTTATTTTATTTTTTTTTTACTCTTTCTTGTCTCATCCTCTCTTCTCATCTGTCTGTCTGTCTGCCAGGCAGGCAGGCGCTCAGCATGAGTGAGTATTGCCCATACACATGAATACGCACACACATACACTCACTCACAGACAGGCATGTGCTTTGTCTGTCAGACTTTTTTTTGTCACCTGTCTGTCCTTCTAAACCTCTAATCTGGTTATGCTACATTGTGTATGGCTGGCAACCATGGCGATGATGATGATGATGATAATGATGACGATTGTATAAATTGATTGTAAACGATTTCAATCAACCATCACTATCTCAAATATATATATATATATATATTCACATATGTGTGAAAATATGCCATAGTATTTTACGTACATATTTTTGCTACACAGGAAGCAAAGGAGTGAAGGGTGGGGTTTCTCTCTGAGACACACACACACACACACACACACACACACACACACACACACACACATACACACACACACACGGCCAGTGGACAGCTCATTGTGTCATGGCAAATAAGGACAGAAAGCCTCCCACTATTACTTTCATGATGACTGGCACAGAAAACAAGGTTTCTTACCCTTATTTCCTCTTTAACTGCTCGTTGACTGTGTCCTTATGTAGCCTTTAGATTCCTCATGACCCTGTATCTCTGAAACACACCGTATCTCTTAGTGTGTGTGATAAGCATAAAGCCATATCGAATGAGTGATAAATCAGACTCCCTGAAGGAGGGCCTGTGTGTGCTGGCACAGAGGATGAACACATGCGTACAGGTTAACGTGTGTGTGTGTGTGTGTGTGTGGAAACACACATTCACCAAATGTATAAATTTAAAGAAGTACTTATGTTACTGTCAAAGAAATGGTCATGTATGTTCTTTGGCTTACAGTAGGGTGTATTTTTAGATATTAGATATATAGATAGATACATATTTATTTTTTAATATCTGCACATTATGACAGAAATTATATATGACAGAGACAAAGATTGAAACTTCCCTCAGTTGTATTTTTCAATTGATGGCAGATTAGTCCTCAGTTTTACCTTCCTACCCACTTCAATATCTAATATCTGTATTAAACAGCAATGGAGTATTTCCTGAATTTTCACCAGTTATTAAATTATTTTTTGTGGCTGTGTTCCTGTTCCTGTAGAAGCTTCTGGGCTGTCTGGCCAGCAGGCTGTGGGTGTTCACAGTGGGTTGCAGATCTCTGAGGATACATAAGACAGGGGTGGGGCAACAGAAAATGTACATCTTTAGATACACCTATTGCCCAGTACTGAATTGATCATAGAAAGTGATATGCACGCATTAGTGTTCTGCCAAAACGTCTTCTTTTTTCGGTCTGAATGTTTCACCGCGGCCCTTTCCTCTACTTTGTGTTTATTTTTAACAAGGAGGAATTGAAGCGTCGACACTGTTTAGTCAGTGGGAAAAATGTTGGGTACAGACTGAATAAGATGCCAAATCTTGCATATTGTTTTAATCAAAATTACATCGCAGTTGTGAAATTAGCAACAATCATTTCATGCCTGTCTGTGATAAAGCTTTTAAATCTTCTCAAAATTTTGTAAGACTGGTAAGCTTCTCCACTGAAACGTGATCCTTAAGTGGGTGGGGGGGACAATATCCAAAGTTAGTAACAGTCCAAAAAAACATTTGACATGTGCTTCTTTTTTAAGTAAAAGCTAAAATCAGTGACAGTTCTTTGTTTGTCGCTGTTAATTTTATTAACCGTAATATCATCCAAACACTTTGAGGCAGAAAGACGTGACGAGGGAAGAGCATTTGTATCTCAGACAAAATGGGAATTTTGGCTACTGCTGTTGGCTAAGTTGTCAGTTTACATTTGGCACAAAAAATGTTGTATAGGCAAAGTCACTGGCAGTGCAAGTGCGGCTGGCAACCACGCCAAAATGACAGCGATGAAAAATTGTTGCCTCCTGTTGTACCCCAGTTAAAACAAAAATGCTGAGCCGACTGCCGAGCAGAGTCATTCAGTGTTACTCAATGTGCCGCCATTGCTTTAGAGCCGTTTGGAAAGTGCAGCCCCCCCCACCCCCACCCCCCCGTCTCTTTCTGGAAAAGATGTCCGTCTCATTTCCCCTCCTCCAATTTACTGGAATAACAGAGTCATCACCATGATTAAAAAAACTCTCTAACTGTCTTCTCTTGTATTGTAGTAGATACATACCACAAGCTCTTGTTACAACTATTTTATTCTATTCTATTCTATTCTATTCTATTCTATTCTATTCTATTCTATTCTATTCTATTCTATTCCCTTTTCCAGTGCAGCTCTCCAGTGAGCGCTGACCTGAGCTCTTCTCTGGTTAGAGTGGTTAAATATAAACCTATTGTCAGCCTCTCCTGGGGAAAAAAGTGAGAGAGAGAAAGACGGGGGTGGGAGGGGTCCAGGGGTATGAGGAATGGACTAAAGGGTTAAACGGGCAGATTGGAGGAGGCAGAAACTTATTTTCCTCCTTAATAGGTTCAAATAGACTAATACAATTTAGCATTTCACCAAGACAGTAAGTTGGACTGTTTTAGCCAAATTCCAGGTAATGTTAGTTTTGCAACTGTAAAACCGAAAGCTTTCACTAACACTTTTGTCCGTCGTGCCGTCAGCAGATTACCAAGATACTAATATCATGCAAGAACCCCCTGTAGCATTGTCCCACCACATTAAAAATACGTATTTGACTGAATCACTGTCCTCCTACATTGGCTCAGACCCTGATTCGGTTTTCAAGATAAGGCATAAGGAAACTTGACTAGTCTAATTGTTTTTCTCCATGAGTGAGTGTCTGACCTGTTTGTGACCTGAATGTGCAGTTTTTTTTTTTTTTTTTTTTTTTTTTTTTTTTTTTTAATTTTAAGGCACATTACTAACCCACTTAGATCTAGAAATCTGCTGTCACTACGACTGAGCAAGGCACACAGTCGTTCATGTCTTTCTGTCTGTGAAGGACCTTGAAGAAAAATGTATGACGTGAAACAAACTGCTCTTGCTTCTGGCTCGAAATGCACACAAGTGCAGTGCGACATGAAAAAAGAGCCACCAGTTATTTTCCATGTAAATCCACACACCTGCAGTAACCATGCTGCAACAGCATGCATCAGTGTCCTATTTTTACGCAGCAGAATATCAGACTTGGTCAGACTTCCTTTTTTTTTTTGTGCGACACATCCCTGCGACTGGTACTTTGACCACTGCTCTTGTCAGGTGATAGCACCTCTTCTTCTGTGGTTTTGTAGATGTCATAATAGACATGGTTAAACTCATTGTTATAGATAGACAGAAGATTACCTGGTTGGATCTGTATAATCCACAAACAGTGTTAAAAAGACATTGTTTAACAAGCAGTATCAAATGTAGCTGGTTCATTTGTCTCTTCAGGTGAGGAATCAAATGAAATCAATCCAAATTTACTTTACAAGCTATACATTATAATTAACATTCTGTTCAGTCCTGGTCATCAGTCCTGCTGCTGCAGCAGCAAGGTAGGTTGGACTAAGCACGTCATGTCCTGCAAAACCAGACAATGTTAAGATGGTTTTTCCCTGGAAAGCACCAGGGTTTTTAGATCATCACATGTAAAAGCTTCTGATTATTTTATCAATTTCAGTTTCAGTTGGAGATCCAGTTCAAGAGTAGCTTTTAATTGCATTTTGATATAGCACAATTCATGAAGGGCAGATTAATTGACCCAGCCAGATCATAGAGTGTCCTTACACTTTTCCAGCTTTCATAAGGTTTCATTTTCAATGCAGTAATTATCGGTCACTCTATTATATTTTGGTATTGGCTTTTCTGCTTCCAGTTTGCCCTGATTTGTCAGGATAAAAGGATGAAAGTGAAGGAGAAGGAGAGGAATGCAATGACAGACAGAGGTGAAGGCTGAGAGCTTGGAAAGAAAGGAAGGGGTGGAAATGAGACTCAAGTGGGCAGAGCAATGAGCAGGTGGGAGAATAGAGGTGCAAGTGAGAGGTGATGAGAAATGAGAGGAGAGATACAAGGAGGAGGGGTGCCAAGAGCACCCACATCCCTGTAGAGAAGAATAATCTCTAGCTGGCTTTGACAAATGCTATGTCTCTTACCAGGTGATTATTCTACAAGCTAAAATGATCCTACATGCTCAAGATGGAAAGACACATGGTGCCAGAAATGTCACCAATAAATTTATATGCCATTATCTGGTAAAGGGAACAACTTTCCGCCAATTTAAGAGGCTATTATGTCAGAAGCAGAAGCACATCTTTCTTGCATAGTAAGGAGTGGCACTACTTAACATCATGGGAAAAAATTTTCACACAGCAGTTCCTAGATGGTGTTCTGGCCTGTAAGTCAACAACGCTGACAAATATTAAATCTATAAAATCCAGATTAGGCTAAATGTCATAAATACTAAGTCCCTAAGTCTTTTAGGGAGTGAAATGTCCTTGTAATAAGTAAAGGAAAACCAAATGAAAAGTCCAATTTAATTCATTGTTTTCTTTGATTGAACTAATTAATTTGTTTCCCTTTTTGTATATTTTCTGCAGCCACAAAAGTGCTCCCATTAATACTGTATGTAGGTCTGTTAATTGTGCAACATTGTCATGATTTTATTTTTGATACCTGACTGAATGATTAATTGAAAAAAGATTAGATTAATAAATAATGAAAATAATTATTTAGCCAGTGAACAGCATTGTATAACATTTTAGTGAAACATTAAACGTGCAGATCTTATCGTTCTTATACATGATTCTAAGGGATTGGTGATGTTACTGAATATGAATCTTGCTTATGATGCAAGATAATCACATATTTATTGTCATTTATTGATTTTTTTTAAATGGTCCTTTTTCCTCAAAGCATTAAAACATTTTCATGTTTGACCAAACCAGTTTAGACAAGGTCATGCCACTGAGGTCTATTATGCAGTTAAATGACCTCAGTGCACTTTTTTCATTCAGTTTTGTCTCCATCTGGCATTATACCAAATATAGTAACAAAGATAAAAACCAAAAACATTTCCATTTCATCGGTTTCATGATCGTAAAGGATTCGTATTGATGTGTCTGCATGTAGAGGAGAGACAATTCGATCATGTTCGCTCCTGTATACTCCAGTTGTTACATAAGTACCACTTACTCACTTGACAGCACAGATCTTGTGTATAAGATAAGTAGTTTTATTATCAGTTGAACAAGATGTGAATAATTACCATGTTCATACAACAGGGCCAGAACAGCGCGGAGTATGTATGCAGCGGCAGCCATCTTGAGTTGACATCAAAATGGAGGCTATGATGACTGCTGTCTCATAGCAAAGTGGTGTGTGAAAAGCATCGACACCGCTCTGGCCTGTCTATACATCTGGATAAAAATGGCGACCATATGTTTGACTAATCCTGACAGTGCATGAGACTGCACATGTCTGAGAAGGGCAAAGAAAATAGGATGGAAAATTGAGACGCTGTTTCTGTCTCCCGTAGAGCAAATGATGGTGCGCCTGCTAAATCTGTCCCTCTAGAACTTGCTGCAGTTTATCGCTGTTTCATTTTGTCCTCACCAGTTGAACTAATATCTCCTGCTTTCTCTCTCTCTCTGTTCCTGTCTCTTCTCCCTCTTTGTTTGTCACTGTGTTACTGTGTATCAACCCCTCTCTCTGTCTGTCTCTCTGTCTGTCTGCCTCTGCCTCGTCCACAGGGCTTCTTGAAGAATGAGAGGGACAACGCCCTCCTGTCAGCCATTGAGGAGTCTCGCCGCAGGGTCAGTATTTTGTCTCATGACGAAAAAGAGATACAGATGGATTACAGAATCTAAATCCTGCGGTGTAGGGACACGGCTCAAATACAGACAGGCCTGCGAAGCCCACATATTAATATTATTCCCATTATTTTTCATTCTTTACCGTGATAATGTTTGAATTTTAAAGGACAAGATACAGTAATTAGACTCTAGTCACATACAGTGTTGTGTGACTCACATTCAGATTAGCATTGTAGTACGCATGAACATTAGCACATCACAATATAGGAACACTTAAAAACCAAATTTGTAGTAATTTCTGCGTGCTGTGATCTCAAAGTCCTTCTGGTGTGAACCTTTAGGGAATAGTTTTGAAATGGCTTCCCTGATGTGCAGAGCTAATAGGCCCTGTGTTTAATTAGCTGCTGTTCCCATTATCTCTCTCCGCTCCCTGAGAGAGGAAAAAGGACTTGTGTGCATGAGTGGAAAAACCAAATGCACTGAAGATTTAAAAGAAAGTGGATGTTAAATGTTCCTACAGATTTCTCTCTGACTGCTGTAGCGTTTACACCACAGAAAAATAACCAATTTAGTCCAAGTCGTCCAGTGTCACAGCAACCATATGAAATGAGTATGATCTCATTTAAATTTAAAGCCTTTTTATCACTGTCAGTCGTAAATGTTTAAGGCCGATGCCACTATAACATTTAAACTAAATCGTATAATGATATATCAGCCAATACTGACCGTGACATGTTACTGTTGAAAGATGAACTTATCGGTGCTCTCTGGTGGACAAACTATGTATGTAGTGAAAACGCTTTCTAAATCACCTCTAAATTTTACATCTTTTTTGGATGTTAAATATCTTTTGACCTATTCTAGCTTTTTCATCTCAGAAATATTTAAAGTTTTGACATCCAGGCAGTGACCAAGTTAACCCAGTAAATGGTGGCTTTAGTCTAGATCTCTGTCTCCCTGAGCTGGAGATTCAATTATCTCACGTTCCCATTATCTCACTTAGAGTCTCTGTGGAGAGTTAAAATAGGCTGCAGTGTGTCCTGGTGGAGTAGTGCAATCTTGACTGAGGTCTGCTGCTAAATCTAGTGTGTGTGTGTGTGTGTGTGTGTGTGTGTGTGTGTGTGTGTGTGTGTGTGTGTGTGTGTGTGTGTCATAGATAGGCCCAATTAACATCAATAGGTCACAGAATGTTTCACTTGTTAGTATTTATTCACTGTAGAACTTGAGCAAATTAAAATCACCACAAAAATTTAGGCACATCTCAAGACATTGGAGATAGGTGCATTAATTCATCACTTGATATTTAGCATATGAGGCAAGGTATTATGTTATACATATATGGACAAGAGTTTGTTTACGGCAACACACCGCTAAACTGTCATTTACATACCTGCTGCCTCAAAATGACTGTTGTCATTTGCAAACACACAAAATGTAGGGATGCCCTTGAACTTGCGCGCTGTAATGCGCTGAGTGTGATCGGATACCTGTTTCCCACCCTCATCTGTTTCAGACGTTCCTGTTGGCTGAGGAGTATCATCGTGAGTCCATGCTGGTCCAGTGGGAGCAGGTGAAGCAGAGAGTCCTGCACACGTTACTCGGAGCAGGAGAAGACGCACTGGACTTCAGTCAAGATGTGGAGGTACAGGACACATGACGCAGAGCTGCTTTAGGAGGAAGAACCTTAGTTACAGGGGACAAAACCAAAGGAGTCTGCTAAACACCTCAGAGGACAAGAGCTAGTTTAGATTTTGTAGAATACTTGCTGCAGGGATTTTTGGAGGCTAAACCCCCTGCTCAAGGCAACATAGCTTCTGTTGTTGGGAAGATACTTCATCAATAAGTTAGCTAATTTGAGGCAGAATTTACTGCCTCTTGGACGCAGCCCCGCACAACCCCGCCTCTGTTTAACAAGATATGCCATAAAAAATGAATACGTTTTCTAAGAGAAAATGGCAGGTCCACCACTGTTGCTCTTTAATAATGAAGAGGGCAGAAGAAATGTTCTCCCTGAGTAAAGTAAAAGTCTTCCGTCCTGTGTATCATCCTGTGGGAACATATGACAGCATGCGTTGGACAACAGGCAGGGAGACACTGTTGTCCGTCTGTCTGAGCTGGAAAGATTTTCAAAATGCAGAATATGCAGCATGAAGAAAAGAAGATTAATATTTCATTTCAATTAGATGCTAATTGATAATGTCACATTAGACACAACTGACAGTATCACTGATGTTTCTAATTGTATTTAACTTGCCACTTGCTTGTGTGCAGCGTGTCTATTAAGTCATGTGTGGCATCTGTCTGTTATAGCCCAGCTTTGTGAGTGAAGTGACAGCTCCAGGAAGGAGTGCGTTGGACAGCGTGGAGGTGGCCTACGGACGACAGGTGAGTCACCTTCGGTCTAATCATTTTGAAGTTCATCAAAACTCCAAGGCAGGGACAGGAAATTTCAGCAAACATGATTAAATTTAGTGTGGACAGTATTTATATTTGATGGAGAATACCACTGGGGGGCGTCAAAGTCAGAAATATCCACTGATTTATCGGTCAGTTCCTGTTACAAACTGTTACAAACATCAGTTTTTTTTTTTTATTATTTTGTTCAAAATAATCATCGGTGACAAAATTTGGAAATTAAGGGAAGACACTGCCATAGTTAATATAGTAAAAGAGATGATATATCTGGTCGTGACAGCTTCCTGTTCATCTTTGAAATTAATTTGCTGCACAACACTCAGATGATTTCAAAATAAAATCCACCCCTTGAATTGTATTTAAAGTGAATTAAACACAGATGTGTCATACTGTTTGTAATGCCTAGTTTGATTGTTGAGTTAAAATGGGGTCACAGCAAGCCAGGAAGTAGCAGATCAAACATATTGATTGATTGGGTGTTAGAGGGGCAATTTTCTCTCTCACTCACTATGTCTCTAGGTCTCTCCACCATCGCTCCCTCCTCATCATCCTGTCTGACCTTCTCTTTTCGCTCCCAGTGTTTGTCTCTGATCTTCTATA
Organism: Seriola dumerili; assembly: GCF_002260705.1. Lineage (NCBI taxonomy): Eukaryota > Metazoa > Chordata > Actinopteri > Carangiformes > Carangidae > Seriola > Seriola dumerili. The sequence continues at coordinate 1,785,188 of NW_019174402.1, forward strand.
TGACGCAGTACTTTAAATGTTTTTTCCTCTGACCATGTGTCGACACATCGCATGCGGAGTCATTTGCCTGGTTTTCGTTATCCTCTTTGATGACCTTTTAAACATTTTGATCCTTTTCTTCTTGTTCTTTGTTGTGAACCATTTCACTCGATGGTCATAGCTTTTGCTTTTACTCGTGAGCCCGAGGATGGAGTTTTCTTTCACATTAGCTTGCAGATGTGGAAACTAACTCTGAAAATTTTGGGAGCTACTGTGATCAACGACCTTTTTTATTTTTTCTCTTTCTCCTCTTTTATCACCGCCCATGTCTCCCTCAGATCTACATTTTCAATGAGAAGATAGTAAATGGTCACATTCAGCCTAATCTGGGAGACTTGTGTGCTTCTGTAGCAGAGAGCCTGGATGACAAGGTAAGAACATTGACTGTCACATCTGCTGTCAACATAAGATTAACTATTGTTTTCAGATGTAGCAATTTTGCCCTCTGCAGAAAATATAGGTTACTGTCACTCCATGTGTCTTCTCTGTGCGCGTACCTGTGCCCTTCCCGCTCTCCTCATTTCAGAACGTATCAGACATGTGGCTGATGGTGAAGCAGATGACGGATGTGCTGCTGGTTCCAGCTAAAGACACGCTCAAGAGTCGCACTTCAGTTGAAATGCAAATGGCCTTTGTACATCAGGCGCTCAGCTTCCTTGAGAACAGGTAACTGTGCTCGGTTTTTTTTTTGTTTTCATCAAGTCTAAAGTCCAGTGGTTGGTGGATATGAAGTAGTCTAAAATGAAGCTTAACTCCAGCATGGCGATGTACTCTATATATATATGTGTGTGTGTGTGTGTGTGTGTGTGTGTGTGTGTGTGTGTGTGTGTGTGTGTGTGTCTCTTCCCTCACAGTTACAAAAACTACACCATGGTGACAGTATTTGGGAACCTCCATCAGGCCCAATTAGGAGGGGTGCCAGGAACGTACCAACTAGTCCGCAGTTTCCTCAACATTAAACTACCAGGACCGCTGCCAGGCATGCAGGTAACACACACACACACACTTTTGAATGCTTTTGGGTAAATGAAACCATCACCTGCACCACACAGACGGGCTACTTGCTAAAGCTGAAATGCAACCAAATTTGCCAGCTGTCAAGCTCTTTGGTAAACCTGCCAGTTGTAACCCACTAACAGTGAATTTGAGAACATATAACTGCTAAATATCAAGATCCTAATCTACAATAAATGATATCCTGGCTGGCTGATATATATGACCATGACTTGATTCATTTATCAGAAAAATATCTAAGATGAAACATTTTCTTCAAGCTTTCATCTACAAAAACAGCGTAGTTTGTTAAGTCAGCCGCTGCTATCATAGTGTAGTTACCGACAGTGCCCAGAACACATTCAGCCTACACTGGTTTATTTTTGATTGATGAGAAGTGGCAGTGTTTTGACCATAGGGTCATGTGGTTTACCAAAGTATAGTTGCCTGCATTTCCAAAGGCAACAGTAAGAATGACGGGGTGCTCACAGTTATGAAGTAGTAAACTACAGGTGAATGCAAAGTGCTCTAGAAGTTAAACTGGTGAACTGTAGACAATTTAGAAGCCTCAGGGCTTCATCTGCAAACACTTGCAACGAGCCAAGGACAGAGTTAAAATGCCTTCCTATTACAGTAAAGGCCTGGAGTAAGCCCAGAGGCTTCCCCTTTGTCCATAGTTGCTTCCTGCTAAACTCCTGTGGAGGCCAGTTACTGCACAAATGATGTAACTAACATGATAATCCTGGTCATGCCCTGTTTGCAACCAAAAGTGACATTTATGCTGAGAAACTAAGAATGTATGTGCATGCAACAGGACGGGGAGATAGAGGGCCACCCAGTGTGGGCTGTGATCTACTACTGTCTGCGTTGTGGAGACCTGAATGCAGCCATGCAGGTGGTGAACAGAGTGCAACATCAGCTGGGAGACTTCAAGACCTGGTTCCAGGAGTACATGAACAGCCCCGACAGACGGTGAAAACAGTTTTTATGTTGTGATGTCTATATAGGTCAAGGAAGTTCAAATTGTATTTAAATCTCTTCCTTCTCCTCTCATCTTATTTTGTCTCCTCTCTTCAGCCTTTCCCCAACTTCAGAGAACAAGCTTCGTCTCCACTACCGCAGAGTGCTGAGGAACAGCGCTGACCCCTACAAGAGAGCCGTCTACTGCCTGATTGGAAAATGTGACATCAGTGATAACCATGGAGAGGTGGCAGACAAGACTGAAGACTACCTCTGGCTAAAGGTACAGTATACTAAACCATTAAAAACATAGTTAGTTCCAAAGCATCACTGCTGGCAATCCTTAGTGTAGGTCATCTAGATAGATAGTTAGATAGATACTTTAATCACCCCCTTGGGGAAATTCAAATGTCCAGCAGCTCGCACGTATATGCAGTTTAGATTTAATTAGATTAGTTTAGTTTAGATTAGATCCACTATCTCACTTCTTTGTTTTGTTTTTAGTAAAGCAAGTCTTCTTTGAGCCAAAGTTTACATAGTGTGTACCCTGTTTTGTCCTTGCAGTTGAACCAGGTGTGTTTTGATGATGACGGCAGCAGCTCTCCTCAGGACAGACTGACCCTGCCACAGCTACAGAAACAGCTGCTGGAGGACTACGGTATGTAACGGCTTCCATCTCGTTTCCCTACTGTAAATTCTCACTTGAGAAATTTCCTCAACAGAGAAACACAGGAGTCTCCTGGATAATTTAACAGCACTTAAGCAAACGGCTATGAATATTTCAGCTTTGTTTCTGAAAAATCATCTTATTTTTTCTTCAGTTTGGTTTGTAGGACAGCTCTAAATACTACAGAACCCATGAGCCTCAGCAGCTGTTGCTATGGACAACAAGCCAGCCAGAGTGACTCAGAGCTGTAGCAAATTCAGAGCGCTTTGGCATAGTACACAGGAACAAAAGTTCATGAGTTTGAGGAAAACAGAGCGGGAATTTGTTTGTGAACTGATTTTAAAGTGTGAAATGTAGAAATAGCTTCACAGTTGCTCATCTTTTCTTCTTATGATTCAGCTGGGTGCTACGGCTGCCAGTCACCTGCTGCCTCCCACTTTGTCTCTCTGTAGGTCTTCTGAAATACCTTCAGTGAAGTAGAAGGAAACGGCTGTAGGTGAAACTCATGTGGGACTGAGATTGGATAAAAGAAATTAATCATAAGAATTCAGTATGCTTGAAACAAACTAGGACGTGCAATGTGTCACCTGACCACACCTCTCTCTGAGAGCTCAGTGTCCTTGATGTTCCAACACAATGAATATTACAAGACAGGACAAGGGGCACACTTTTGAATAGTCCCTCCTTGAAGGTAGTCATGCTGCTGCACACAAGGAAGGTGATGGAAGTAGTTGTGTGAGAGGCTGAGTGATCATTATGTTTCGAAAACTTAAATTTCCACCTAATGTCACGAATGCAAATACAGAGTAAACATGTCGTTCTCGCAACATCTCCCAACAGCCATTTGAATGACAGAAAACTCAAGTGAAGCATGAGCTTGTCAGACTTTGACCTTGATTCTTCACCTCACTTCATTTCAAAATAAAGCTACCCACTTAAACCACTCCGAACGCATACAAAAGGAGAGCATGAGGGCATTAGGCCTTCTCTCCCACAGATTCAGAAAGCACAGTTTTCTCCCGTGGGTGCTGTCTTCTCCACAGGCCGATCCTGCTCCGTTCAGATAAGACAGCACTCCTCTCTCTCCGTAGCCCTCACCCTCTCCCAAGTCCCCTCTCCCAATTCCCTTTGCTCAGTGGGAAATACAGCCTGAAGCCTCATTCTGTTTTCTCCCTGCTGCGCAGCTCCCTCAGTTGTCTGGCACTATGTCCCTCGCTGTCCTCCATCTTGCTTCACAGCAGGATGTAAAGCCCAAAGCCTCTCTTTATTTCTCTTACATACTGCCAATGCTCCGCAGCCTCGTCTGTTCTCCGCTTCTCTGTACCTCATTTGCTGCATCTCGGTCTTCTCCTTTTATTCTTTATCCCTATTTTTCCTCACACCTGCACCACTGATTTCCCTCCTTCCTCCCACTGATTTTCGTCCTCTTTCACATGTTGTCCCCCTCGCATGCGCATTTGTTCTTTCTCATTTCTAGTTTGTGCACTCTGCTGCAACACCCCCTCACTCCCTCACTCTTATCTCTCCTCCTTCGTCCTTTTTCCTCTCTTCAGTGCTCTCTCCCTCTCTCTCTTCTTCTCTCATACGCTCTCGTTTTTTGAACTAAAGTGCTGTAAGTCTGAGATAAGGCTATAAAATGGCTGACATGGTCCACCCTGTTCTGCTACCCAAAGTTTCAGCCAGCAAGAGGATTAAGAATTATAATTAAAAAGTAAACTTGATGACTAAGTACCTGCACTAGACAAAATGTTTTCAAAATAATTCTTACATGTTAGTTGCCGTAGAAACTATCAAAATTTGACATGGTATGTCTTGACAAAGTTAGACTGGTGTCATTAGATGGCGGTTACACTTCAGTGCTTTGTGACACTAATCTTAGGTGCTCACCTTGAAACTGTAGTGATTGTATAGAGCAACAACAACAAGATTAACAAAGGCAAGTCAAATCAGTTTTATTTATATATCCCTATTTCACAAATCAAAAAATGCACTTAATACCTTTTTATTAAATTTCCTCAAAGTCTTCACTATGTATATTATATGAGTCTGGACAGACATGGACGTGAACTGCATGTTTAATTAATACAGAAATACTTTATTTTATTTTTTATTAAAGGGTTTCCCGTGACGTTTCTTTCTGTCACTTCTTTTGTCCAACAGGGGAGTCCCATTTCTCCGCAAGCCAGCAGCCCTTCCTGTATTTCCAGGTGTTGTTCCTGACGGCTCAGTTTGAGGCGGCGGTGGCTTTCTTGTTTCGTGTCGAGAGACTGCGGAGTCATGCCGTGCACATGGCGTTGGTCCTGTACGAGCTACGGCTGCTGCTTAAGTCGTCCGGCCAAAGCGCTCAGCTGTGTGAGTGTGATCACCTTTCATTTTGGAAGGTAATGAAGACACTTGAGAAAAACAATTTGATTAAACACAATTGTGTTCACCTGTTCTGTGTGTAGTGAGTCAGGAGCCTGGGGATCCTCCCATGGTGCGCCGCCTCAACTTTATCCGCCTGCTCATGCTTTACACTCGCAAGTTTGAGTCCACTGATCCACGGGAAGCCCTGCAGTACTTCTACTTCTTACGGTAAATAATCCCACACTCTCACTCTCACAAGCACATCCTGCTCGGTGATTTTTTTTGTTGGTTTGTTTGTTTTTCACCCCATATTATACAGATAGTTGGTGAAGGGAGAGGCAATAATATGATAAACATTATCAGCCAGATTCAGTTATAGCTTCTATTAAATGATAATTACTTTAATTCCTGCTTGTAATTCACACTGTATGTGTCTTTCTGCAGCAATGAGAAGGACAGCCAGGGAGAAAACATGTTCATGCGCTGCGTCAGTGAGCTTGTTATCGAAAGTCGAGAGGTGAGTGACCCACGTTTACACCAACGCCCTCTGGAGAAGATGCCTATACAGTCTTTTAACCCCTGTGAGCACGGTTAACACAGCTGGAGCCAATACCAAGTGCCCACTAGATGACAGTTGCACCCCAGCAAAGAGCTATTATAGAGCGTTGGTTCTTTTAAGAGGGTCACAGTATTTCCATGTAATTGCTCTGCTGTGTTTCTGGCCTCATCCTATACATCGGACGTGTGCAGTTATTACATCATCATCATTTCATCAACATCAGGATGTAGATAACATAAATTAATGACAGGTGGGCTGTGGCTTAAAACAAAACTAGATGGAGAATGAGACTTATTGCAAACAAATCGAGTAAAACTACCAATTTTGAATGGACATAGAAATGTGGCCAAAATACTGCTACACTTTATACACCTACTGGTAATGAAAGTATTGTCACTGTTTTTGTACTAGTTGGACTTAGACCATCATTAAACATAGGTTGAGCAAGATGTTTTGTTCTTTATCTTTGTAAATATAAGTGGACAAAATGTGGGTGTGGAAAAACCTTTCAGTTTTAATGCAATACAGTAAAACATCACCACAGACGTCACTCTCCAAAATGACCACAGAGTTGAACCTAAACCTCTTTTTTTTTTTTCAAAAGTAACTGACTTTGATAAATAAATAACAACGATGAATAAATTTCAGGGCTGATGTCTTGGTTTGCATTTTATTCTACTGGTGTACCTACAGTATTTCCCTGTTGTCACAGTGTAAACTTTACATGTTTTTGATATAGTTGTTTTGACTTTGTCTCTTTTACAGTTTGACATGCTGCTGGGAAGATTAGAGAAGGACGGCAGCAGGAAGGTAGGCAGGTTATGCCTTTGGTCGCTCTAAGTCCTCCTCCCATCTCTCCTGTGGTTATTGTGTTGCTATTGCTTGCATTTACCTCTCACCTGCTCTCCAGCCATGTATTTCTCTCTCTCTATTGTTGCTTCACATTTCTCCTCTGTCACTCCTCTCTTCACTCTATTTGACGGCTTCAGTCAGTCAGACGTGGTCAGAAATCTTCCCTTTGTTCAACACGCCTCCCACATGTTTCGACATTTCCCCATTTAGCAGTGCTCTGTTACACTGTCATGGATCAAAAAGCTCTTCACAAAGCTTCATTGTAGCCTCTGCTTCCAAAGTTTCTTGACATTTCTCACAGTGTTTGCTGAACTCTGTAAGATGTGATATTTCCCCCCCTCATATTCAAATCGCTGCATGTTTCATCCCACCCACATGACAGACACACCGTGCGGAGTCTGACATTGTTAAAGTCTTGTGAATACTCTTCAGTCGAGGGTTGCTCTACAGTGCGTCAACTACAGAACTCATGGGATGTTAAATTGTGACTGCAGTGTTGGTTTATGCTGCTGTATATACATAGACCTTTAAAGGAGGCTGGTATTTTACAGTATATGACTGTAAGACTGTTACATACATACATACGAATGGCAGTTTTGTTGAGCTATGCTGGGTGGCTGCTGAAGTGTTAGTCAGCCTGTCACTTGCACTTGTTATAATCAAAACACTTTCTTCACCATGAACCGGCTCACAGGCATTTAATTCTGACTAAGGCTAACAGGTCCCCATTTTAGACTGTTAAAATTTCTCTTCTTTGTTCAAATCAAACCAGTCCACTGATCCTCTGCGCTACCATCAGAAGTAGAACAGTATTCTCTGTAGTATTCTCAGTCTCACTCTGATCTCCCTTCCTCCTCTCTTTAGCCTGGAGTCATAGATAAGTTTGCCGGGGACACCAGAGCTATCATCAGTAAAGTGGCTCTAGAGGCAGAGAACAAGGGCTTGTTTGAGGAGGCAGTCAGACTCTTCGAGCTGGCCAAGGTGAGCAGACCTTTTCTTGGTGACCTTTGCATCCACATGCTGCGCCACAATATTTGCGAAGAACTGCTGTTGAATCCATTCACTGTTTACTTTCACCTCCCCTGTCCTTTTCTCTTTTTGTTTGTGTCTGTGTAGAACCCGGACAAGGTGCTGGAGTTGATGAACAGACTGTTGAGTCCGGTCATCGCCCAGGTCAGCGCTCCTCAGTCCAACAAGGAGAGGCTAAAAAACACTGCAGTGGCCATTGCTGAGAGGTAACAACACATGCACCGTGGACTAGTCTGAATCAAGTCAAGAGCATCCTGTAAATGCATAAACCTTGAATGGTTTTCTCTTGCCACTGCAGGTATCGTTCTCAAGGCATAGCAGGAGAGAAGTCAGTCGATAGTACTTTCTACCTGCTCTTAGACCTGATGACATTCTTTGATGAGTACCACGCAGGTCACGTCGACAGAGCCTATGACGTGAGTACAGCTGTGATCGTATAGGGAGGGGGCTGATGTGAAGAACTGGCCCAAAGTCCCTCTGTTCAGTACATTCATCATCAGTCATTTCACAGCCATCAGGTTGTAATAAAATGTTGTCATACATCTAGTATGTGATACCCTGATTACTATATTGTATTGACGATACCGTGTTGAATACATATACAGTTCCTTTGTTAATGTTCTCTGTTTCTCTGTCAGGTGATGGAGCGTCTAAAGCTCCTCCCTCTCAGTCAGGACAGTGTAGAGGAGAGAGTGGCGGCTTTCAGGAACTTCAGTGATGAGGTGGGATCGGTTTCTGAACGCTCAAAAAAGGCACATTCAGACTCTCTCACGACACGCAGCTTTTGTCTTTTTCTCTTTCTCTAAACTTCCTCTGTGTCTCCAGGTGAGGCACAACCTGTCCGAGGTGCTGTTGGCCACCATGAACATCCTGTTCACCCAGTACAAACGCCTGAAGGGGGCGCCAGCGGGCACACCAGGACGACCACAGAGGACCATAGAGGACAGAGACATGGTGAGAGGCCAGAATCTAGTCCATTTGAAGCTCTTTGAATTTCCTTTTATGTGTGAATTGTGCTTTATTAATCAAGAGTCAAATCAAGACTGGACTTTATGTAGATAGATATTTCCAATCAATCTCTGTTGTGATACACATTTAGAAGTACAGAAGCAGTTTGTTCTTCTAGTGGCAGCATGTTAACGCTTCAAATGTCTTTTAAACAGCAACTGCGCAGCCAGGCCAGAGCCCTGATCACCTTTGCTGGTATGATTCCCTACAACATGGCCGGGGACACCAACGCAAGACTGGTGCAGATGGAATTACTGATGAACTGAACATCCACACACACACACACACACACACACTCACACACACACACACACACACACACACACACACACACTCACACACACTCACACACACACTACTGGATACACAATCATACACACACTCATTTGTCTGCCATTTTGTTTTGTATAGGCCACTATATTCATCAGTGTGTCAACAGATACGTCTTTATATCACCTGTTCCCGTCGTCAGTTCTCTGTTTTTGTTCTGTTGTTTTTCCCATTTTGTTGTTTCATATTTGTATCTTTGATGATTTGGAATAAAAAAAAATAAGTGTACTTTTCAGTTGCCTTTTTATTTGAAAACACCTTATTTTTTATTTTCATTCAGCCTTTTCTTTTTTTTTTTATTCATTTGCCTCATTTTACCTCATGTTTTTACCATAATTGTCGCACACGCAGAGCAGTCAGTCGTTTTAATTGGACACACTATCAGTTCTCCGTTTTATAATGGTTCCAGTACTATTACTTTATCCTGCAGCTATTTAAATTTGTTTTCTCAGTGCTGGTTATTTCAGTGGTGGATTCATTCCACCATTTAAACTCATAAGTCATTTCTGCTGGATGGATGTTTTGCTCTACATTTACTGTGACTGAAGCCTGTAGGGTAATGAATGTCCTGAGCGTGCGCGTCTTATACAGCACCTCATAACCAGGTGTTAAGTTTTGATAGACATGATCACACCTTCCAGTGTGTTTTCATGGACGAATCGGCTCACAGGTTTGTTACAGAAAGAAACATTGTCCTCCACAGGGTCTGTCTTAGTTTGTGTACTTTACTCTATCATTTATTTTCATGCATAAATTAATACATTTGTTCTCATGAATAATTGATAACTAAAATGTTCAAACAAACCACAGCTAAAAAGATGCATGAGTACAGCAGCTTTGGACGGAGAAGTCACCATGAATTCATGTTGGATTATTTATTAACAGAATATGAACAGAATTAAAACACTGTTCATATCGTTTTAGCAGAAGCTGCAGATATTTCTCGTCAGACACTAAGAAGAGGCATTTCACGTCACTCTGGTTTAACATAAGCAAGTTACTGTCTACAGTGGATGATCTGGAGTGTTGCAGGCCCGAGCCATGTTGTTGTCCAGAGGCTGTAGTACAGTATCTGACACGTCCCCTCCCCTGGCAGATGGCTGGTTGGCTTGAAGTCGACCACGGGACTGGAGGGATATTTGTGTCTCTGTACCAGAGGGGTGATTTCTGTGGTAATGAATGGAGGAGACATGTTTTAACACTAAATGCAGAGCATACCTCTTAGCTATCCATTTTAGGTTTTACAGTATTTTACATGGTGAATAAAAGGAATGAGAGTTTTGCATGTTCCTTAATCAAATTAGCCTATTTTAATGAAACGTATGACCAGGATTGTCCCGCAGTTTTGATGCTACATGTTGTGAAAGGTTGTGAAAAATGTTCATACCCACTTTTATTTGAAGTTTATTGGACTTTCTTAATATTTGATCTACAAATTTAAACCTTGTTACACTTTGCTTAAACTTCTCAGAAAGAATAACATATCAAATGTGTTTTTTTTTCTTTTAACCACCTAGTGACACCTTTTGCAATCAACTTGAACACCCAAGAAAGTATCAAGCAACAGCCTACCAATATCCTGTTCAACATTTAGCAGCAAAAACTGACTTCTGTTGAGGTTTAAAAGACACTGACTACATGTTAATCTTCAGAAACAATCACCCCCTCTGCTAAATTTGTGGCCCACTCTCTCTGTCCTCCAGTCTGGCCTGAGAGAACACAGATGGAGGCTCATTCTGTCTTGGCTGCTCCACATAACTGTACAGAGATGTGAAGTTCATCCACGGCCACAGACAGAGCTGAGCCAATTACTATGGGATCCATGCTGTCGTACCCCAGACCTACCTAGACCCAGCACGGCCCTCTAACACTTACTATTGTGCCAATGTGAAAATCTCCTGGTTTATAAATGACATTGGAGTAGATACTCCCAACTAAAATCTGATGCTGATGAGCAGCTCAACAAGTCTGCCGCAGAGACTCCTGACCAATCACACTGTAGTATAATCTCTATTTACATCCCTCTTGAACGAGCTTGATGTGGTTTTTCTACAACCTGCCGTGTGTGTGTGTGTGTGTTCGTTCGTTCGTTCCAATTCCTCCAACAGCAGAAGACGTGCGTCTCAGGTGTGTGTGCTGCAGCTGGTGTTGTGAATCAGGCCGATGAAAAACACCTCCAATAACCCGGCTATTTCACAACACCAGGGTGGCACTGCACCACTGCCGACAAGACCAAGAATCACTACATGATGCTGCTAAGAGAGATGATGCTAAGACCGCTGAAAAATTACTTCAGTGGCCTCTATACAGATACTGATATTTTGTTCTTACAGTGTGTTTTTCTGTGTGACATGAATGTAGGTTTTGTCAGTTTCAATTGCTGTGCTGACATTATGGCTTTTCCATCTCATCAAAACATCCATTTTTCTTTCCCCACCCCCCCCATTCATAAATTGGACACATGTATATATACAAATACATATACATATACACACACACACACACACATATATATATATACACATACATATTCACTGAACTTTCTAAACCCCTCTCAGCACTCTGTAAAGCACAAACCTGTAAAATCCTTTTTACCTTTTTGGTCTGTTAATAAATAATATTACCAGTGTTTCCTCTGTGGATATGTTCTGTTGTTTGTGTCCAAACTTTGAAGTAGAAGTCGCTTAAGCACATTTATTAAAACAAAGAATATTTTTAACAAATTTCAGTTTCAGATACACTTTATTTTGATTTCACCGAAGAAAAAAAACTGATGGGATCAGAAGAAATACAACTTAAAGATGAGTCGAATAAAATGTACTAGTTTCATTGGAGCGATCTAACTGTTTAATTAAGATACTTGGTGTCTTGGTGCGTATGAACTAAAACCCTCCTCACCATATGTTTTTGTCATGCATAATGGGATGCCTCCAAACTTTACTGCCATCATTTAAAAAACATTAAGAGCCTTAGGTTTGAAAAAATCTTGTATCCTCTGACTCAGTTTCTGCCTGGGCTTAAACACAGCTCAGTAACTATTTGGGCATTAAAAAAACCATCATGGTTTCAAGTCATTTGTTTTTAAAGAACTAGTTACAAACATGTTTCACTGACTTTATTTTACACTACAACCTGTTTTGTTAACAGACTATGGCAGAAATACTTTGCAAATTCCAGAGAGAATATGGTTTGTGACTTTTCAGTGGTTGAATATCAGTCATGTTTGGCTGAATAATTGTCCCAGTGGACCAGTGTAAGGCTGTAGCAGATCTGGTGGCATAAAAACCTTAAAAGGTCTGAGGTTAAGTGATTTTAAAGCAACATGACATCATCATCACATCATCTATATGCAGTGCAGGAAGTGTTGTCATTCTGTCTAATTCAGAGGGACAGGTTGGATGATTTGTGGACTACAGTGTTCAATAATCCCATCTTCACATATTAATGCTATTCAGTATTGGGCTACAAAAGTTGAGACGCAATTTGAACGATGCTAAACATCGAGGCTAATCAGTTTGGAACCTTTTAATCTCCTTTTTGTGTAGGAGTTCAGTCAGTTTATTAGAACATTAAACCTTCACTTGTAAGCAGTACAGTTGTTCTAACTGAGTATGGTCAGCCAGATCCTTCAGTCAAAGATGTCCCATCTTAATGTTTGTAGACCATTTGTATTTTTTACTATCTATCAGAGGAGGAGGAGATCGACTTGAGCGTGGAGACATCATTATCATTATCTCAGAACGTGAAATGATGACCAGGTGTGATCTGCCACCAGGGATCACACCTTCAATCACTGTGCAACAACTTATTGTGGCTCTGATATGTCCCAACAAAAACAGATGGTCTGTGCCCAAAGAGGAGGGAGGCCTGCCTGATGATGTCTGAAAATATGGACTCCAGCCTCCGGGTGAGATGAGTTGGCACTGTAAGAAATACAGTGACACACTTATGGTATTCCCTATAGACACTGTAATTTCCTACCATGGAACCATCATGGCAGAGCCCCCTACTATTTTGATCTGTTGACTCAGAAAACATGATTTCTTTCCCTTTTCTACCCAAATATTTCTCTGTTTAGGTTTATTAAATGTGGGATCTAAAAGAAGTAGTATAAATTGAGCATTGAATGATTGACATTTCAGTTTCATAATTCCTGGTCGTTATGTTGATTGTAGAGCTATTTCACATACTGTAAGTGGTGATGGGGTAAACTTGCCAAAGCACTGAACCACTTTGTGCTGACAATAGTGACACCTGGTGGAGATTCAATTTAATTGTACATAGAAGTAAGTGGATAAAGTGTATGTTTTTCTGTTGTTATCAAAACTGCACTTATTTTTGTTGATCGATAAAATATGATAAAATGTCTGAAAATTTCCAGAATTCAAAAGCTACGTCCTCAAATTAATTATTTCCGGGTTTACAGTTTCCAAAATTTTTGTAGAAATTGGTTGAAATTGTTTTATTTCACCAATGACTATAACTGACAGACCATACAATGATGAATAAAATTTAAAAATATATATATATAAATATAGGATTCATTTTCCCAGTCGTGAAAATGGTTACATTTTAAGGCGTTAACGAGCACGAGCACCCAGCACTGCAAAAAAACAACAGGTGTTCATAATTGGAGAGCAGCAGGTGCTGAAGACGACGACGACGACGACGACAGAGAAAACGTTCAGTTTGACTGAAAATATTGTATTCAAAATTAGAGGAATATAAAAAATAATTAAACTGCTATAAAATATTTTTACAGCAATGATCCTAATCGGCTTTAAGATGGGTGTAAGTTATTAAAGTAGTAGTAAAATTATTGTCCATTTAGAAGAAAAGTAAGCTCAATGTTTGTTTGTGTAGCTCTTTTTTTTTACAAGGTAGGCTAAAATATTAATAAATCATTTAACACTTTACACAGTTAAAGTGGAAATATTTCTTTCTTCAAACCAGCTGAGCGTTGTCCTCGTGCTTCTCTTCGGCCTCACGCGACATAGTGTTGACGGTAAGGCTGTCTGTTCGTAGAAACGTATCAGATGTGTTGTAGCTTGACGGATCATTTAGTAACTTCTTTGCTGTATCTCCAGGAATCTGCAGTGTGGAACATTGCACTGACTCTAAGAGATGTGTTCTGTCCGAAGACCAAAGACGCTGCAAATGTGCCATGGGATATTATTCTGACCAGTGTGACAAAAGTAGGTAAATTTTTTTTTTTTTGTTGGTTTTTTTTTTTTTTTTTACATAATATTGTTTTCTTTTACTTAACACAAAAGTTAGTTAGCTGTTAGTTTCAGGAAATCTCCAAAAACTTCCTAAATTGCCTCTTCAGCAATTTAGTATTGCACTTTCATGAAGTTGGGAGTGTAGGCTACTCATTGAGTGGTTGTCACTTACATAGAATTCCTAAATTTCCCTTTAAGGTATTTCTACTGTGTTTTTTTTGGGATGTGCCGACTAAGCAGTCCAATTATTAATCTCAAGCGTTAAGTTTCTGCAGTAAAATAAAGATATTTTATATGCATCACAATTGACTTTTACAGATGCACACATTAAAGTTATGTGTGGCAGAGACTACATAGCAATCAGAGCAGTGGAGGATTTCTTCAAGTATCATAACGTGCCGCTGGAGTCCCTGCACTTGCCCAACAAATCTTGTCGTGCTCAGAGAGAAGTCATTGATGATGTGCCATTCTACATATCCAGGATATCCAAAGACAAATATGTGACTTGTGGAGGCAAGCCGCTGGAGGTACAACTGCAATATTATCTATTTACATCCACAGCAATACATTTCATGTAAAGGTTTACTTTCACTGGTGAGTTCAAGGTTTAGTAGAGAACAGACTATGTAAACCAATGTCACTTAACTTACACAATAGAAACACAAATATTGGACAAGTAGTCGTGACCAATAGCAACGTTTTTGTTTTTTCTTCCCCTCTCACAGAAAAACTTTACTCACATCTCATACACTCTGAGTCTACTATCAGACCCTCAAGTTAGTGGAAACATCATCAGGGATCCAGTCATTAAGATGGCCTACACATGCGTCTATCCATACATGAGGAGAGTCAGTCTGCCTTTCCCAGTGGTCCCATTTTCCAGGTAAGCAAGTACGAAAGGAAAGTACAAGTAGGCCGTTCAGGATAGATAGTTTACAACCCCCCCGTCTCCATGGCAACTGAGCATATCCATCACCTAAGAGATGCCACACAATGTTTTTTTGTGCGTGTGTGTGTGTGCCATATTACTTGTGTTTCCCTGACTCTCCTCTGCACTCGGACAGTGAGAAGGTGATGCGCGTAGATGAACTTGATGCCACAATACAGATGATGCTATACACAGACCACACTTACACTAAGGCTTTCAGCAGTGCCCCCACCATTGAGCTCAGAGACAAGGTAGGTAAATGATGATGCTCTGATCAATCAGTGCAACTAAATATTAATCGGCTCTTGGTTAAGCTCTTTGTAATGTGTCAGAGATGGCTTTAGTTAAGTTAAGTTTTAAGTTTTTTAAAAAATGTGTCCAGGTGTACGTGGAGGTGACAGTGACAGAGCCTGCAGATTTTTTCCTGCTTCGTGTCAATGAGTGTTGGGCCACACCGTCTCCCCAGCCGAACACAACAGAGGGATCAGTTCATACTCTGCTTCTAAACGGGTCCGATCTCCTCTCAATATGGACAGTTCGTCTCAGTTACTATGAATTCCACAAATGCCATGCCTTCTCCTCCTTTCCATCTCTCGATTCAGGTGCGTGAACGACCGAACCGTCTCCTTTATTAATGCGAGCACGGGACAGTCTGGACGTAACGGAGAGAGTTCCACCATCCGCTACAGCTTCGACATGTTTCGCTTCACAGCAGAGCCGCACAACCTGTATCTTCACTGCACTGTACAGCTGTGTGAGCCAGACGACCACAAGTCCTGCACCCCCGTGAGTGCTCTCATCATACTGTCATACTTAGCAAGTTTAAGATGCCGATATGACGTGTCATGTTCTTGTCTTAACACTGGTAAAGTCAAAAAGAAAAAGTCTCAAAAGAGCAATGAAGGGATGTGTATGACTTTATAGGATTTATTGTGTTGCCTGTATGGCTTCACTTTGCAGTCTCTAATGGCTTGTTTTTGTTTCGTTACAGAACTGTAATTCGATTAGTAAGAGAGAAGCAGTGAGAGCAGACCCAGTCCAGGGCCTGCTGTCATATGGACCCATCAAAATCGAAATGCCAGAAAGACCTCTGTCCAGTAAGATCCTCTCACTGTTGTCTGTATGTTTTCACTCCGTAGGCCTCATTAGAAGCCTTGTTATCCCACTGTATTTGATCTGGATGTGTCTATTATCTCCATTCAACATTTGTTTCAGGCATACTGATGACGGTGGTGCTGCCTGTGGCATGTGTCTGGACTGTGGGCTTCTTCCTCATCATCCTCATCACTGTGGCAAAGGCAGGCAGCAGGAGGGTCGCACAAATGGAGCACTGACAACAATGCTGCTGCGTTTGCAGTTTGAATAAAACTTTAAAAAAACGTCCATGTATTCTTATATTCCTGTCCTGATATATGATAGTCAAAACAAGCTAAAATTAAATTGTATATTAAAAACTAAATTGTAAACTGGGCAAAGATGTGACTTCCAAAGTCAAGCTTAAGAAGCAATGGTGATGTTTTCTCTAAACACTTGAAATAAAGTTCCTTAAATCAGTTCAGGAAGCTTCATGTAGATTTTAATCCATTTTCTTCTGGTTTGAAACTAAATTAACTACTGAAGGTGGGGGGGTGGGGGGCACTTGCACTTGCAAAGAGGAATAAAACACTATCAAACAATAATGAAAGCAACAGCATTCCTGGCGAGAAACAGTTTTTATTAATACAAAAGCTTTATTAGACTTTCACAGGAGGATTTTGATAAGTCATAGAAGGAAATGCGCAAGTGTAACTGATGACATTAAACAGTCAGGGCACTTAAACTGAGCCATTATAATTATTACTTGCACCTGTGCTTCACCTGCTATGACAAGTCAATATGAAAGTTTCAAGTTGAATTAAACTTTAACTTTGGGGAATGCATAATACCAAATGTACCATATAAAACAACCACAGTCTCTAAATATATGTGAGTTAAAACACCAGGATTTATATACTTGTGGTGTATGAGAACGATAACTGATAATTTGCTGTAGTTTCCCATAGGAACAGCAGATGGCACACTGACCATTACCTCCTCTGGCCCTCTGAGGTGGGTCTGCTTTATTAAGAGGGAGGAGGGTCCTCTTCATAGGAAATCATTAGAAATCTTTTATCTGCTACACAAGTGTGTGATGGTGGTCTCTTAAGTGCTTACGCAACGCGTTTCCGTCCTGTGTTAAAACCGAAGACTTCCATTGCCACGAGAGTCTGCAGAGGAAATGTGATAGTGTTGCCCACTCCTGAATTTATTTATTTTCTTCGTATACACAAAGTTAACTTCTGAGGAACTTTCCATGCGCTGGGACGCAGCTTGTGTTTGCAGAGGGTGACGGAGGCTCAAAGGATTTCTTACTGTGCTCCCTGCTGCTGATCAGCCATTGTGGACTTGGGAAAGGGGCAAGGACTTATTCATTTGCCCGCTGGCTACAGTAGTTGTATGCATGAAAGAAGCTGCTGTATGAACACTTGAATAAGCCATGAGGCTGCTGTCCCGGGACAAATCGGACTGCCTGCAACCAGGAATGGATTAGTATCGTTTTGATTTTCGGAGGGTTTGTAAATACACCTTCATTCGTGTGATACCCAATTTTTTTTTTTTTTTTTTTGAAAGATTTCTTATGTGCCAACTCCAACAATGAGCCGATAGCTCACTTTTTTTGGGGAGCTTGTGATTAAATGTAAGAGGAGGAGAAGAAGATAAACTCTACAGTGCTTTTGTCACCACATCTTCGCCACTACGCAACTCTGAGCTGCCATCTGGGGACCCCAGGCAGCAGATCATGAAGAAGATGGCATCTCAGCAACCCTGGACACAGATCATGATCACATTGTTGTCTCTATGCTCCCTCATCCTGTGCAGCACTGTGGCAGATGTCCCAGAGGAAGAAGGCTTCGGTGCTGAGGTACAGTAATGTCTTTGGGTTCATGGTACCGACCAGATATCTCGTTTAGATGATCACAATAGTCCATTGTTTCCATCGTGTGTTGTGTGTTTATACATTTACAATTGTCATGATATTACTATTACATCGTTATTGATTATACGAGGAAATCCCTGTCTTATTTTAGAAATATAGTTCTTCATAAGCAGGTTATAAGTTCAAATCTTCATGTTTGTGTTGCCAAAACATCAAAGCATCAGGTCAGCTGTTGCACTACAGGGATGTAATTTGACCTTTTGCCCTTTTTCCAAATAACATCAACACAGCACATGTGGCACACACATGGAAAGGGTGCAGATCTATCTATCTATCTATCTATCTATCTATCTATCTATCTATCTATCTATCTATCTATCTATCCAGTTATTTCAGTCTCAATTTTAAATTCTCCCATTCTTATCCGGCTTGTTGCCAAATAATGCATTATTGACAGTGATTCACACCGATGAAAGTCAATGAGATGCAGCTGAAAGGTCCAGAAGAAATCTAGCAAGTTGACCTTGAGTTAAGAATTCTTAGTCAAATTGCTTTTTTCAAAGTGAAGACTGAAATCTTCTTCAAACTTCACGTCTTCATGAGTTTTGAACACAATCAAACATCTTTAAACTGAGCTGTAAATGATTTATACATCTGTTTAAACAGTCCATGTTTTCTAACACACTAAGCATTAATTAATGTGTGTAGTTATATATCACTGATATAAATTCTTAACAAGGAGGTTACTATCATAATAAATATTTTTATTTATATACTGATTTCAGCTATATTGCACACCCTTACTATATGAGGAGTTTTGCCCCCTTCCTTCCTTTCTTGAGGCACTTGTATGAATATTCTTGCTCTGACATTAGATTGGTTGAGACTTGTCATGCTATGTAGAAATCATCTTGAAGGATTTTCTTTCTCTGAGTGTGTGCATGCACAATGGTTTTGAGTGTGATGCCCCCGGCCTGTGTTCGTACTGTACATGCATGAAAGCAGAAAGTCCCATGACCCAGCTGTGTGAGAGGGCCTGTGGTGTTGTGGGCCTGTGGGTAAATCTTAAAGCTTAACAGAAGTTTTTCCCTCCTAGGAGCCATCGTCCTGTTTGCCTGGCTACGTGGCTCTACACACTCAATTTCACTGTCAGCACACATCAAACAAAGAGGGGAAATTCAGCATTTGTCTCTAGAGTGTCAGCCAGACACACAAGCAGAACTGTGTGTTTTTGTAGTGTACCACCAAACTGACATACTGTTTAATTATTGTCAAGTTTTTGTGTTTCCTGTCCTCTTCTCCTCTCCTCTCCTCTCCTCTCCTCTCCTCATATTGGCTGTCAGTACAGGAATGAAAAAGCAGGAATGTTGTAATGTTAATGGGAGCCATCTGGTTTGTATCTCTACTTTCTCTTTTCTTTTAACTCCTCAGATGCTCTCTGCAGTTATTAGACAGTGGCTTGTTCCTGGATTAGCAAAACAGTGCCTCCCTCCCAACAGCTGAAGCTGTCATACACATGCATACACCATGCATCACTCACACACAAAAACAGGCACATGTTAAGCAACTTTTCTGAGGCCAGACTGAGCAAAAATAATTTCCGGCTTCCTTCTCGCAGGCATGGCTTCGTAAGTTTGGTTATCTGTCTCAGGCGAGCAGACAGATGTCCACCATGCAGTCGGCTCAGATTCTGTCCAAAGCCATCAGCGACATGCAGCGCGTCTACGGGCTGGAGGTGACTGGAAAGATGGACCCTGCCACTGTCACGTAAGATCTATATTGTTTGGGAGCAGTGGTTGTTTTCTGCATGATGTCTGTCTCATGTGACATGCAGCATTATCAAACATTTGTGTGCAGTGACCACAAACTGAAACCAGGGATTTTGTGGGGTGTTTTAAAGCCCGTAGAAATATATTTTTCATGCATTTCATGGTATTGATGGAATGATACAAGGAAGGTCACAAGTTTCAGGTTGCTGGCCAACAAACCGCTCCTCAACAACCATGCATCCTGAAGCAGTTGTGTTGCAGTGCACTGGCTGTTCCCCAACACAATGATATCGCCAGATTACTGTGTTCACATTACCACTGACAACTGAAACAGTGCCAGCTCTTAATAACTTTTTACGATGATAAGGTTCACATTGCAGTTGACTTTCTTTTTGCTTATTATCACTTCTTCACTATTGAAGCTCATTCTATTGTGTCATATCCTTTTTATTCCACTGCAGCCTTGATGCAGTGTATAAGGCCATTGTTTTCATGCTTTATACTGTATGTAAGGTGAGGGACGCATTACAAGGTCTTACAGCAACAGTTTCAACATTTTGGGAAATATGCTTTGTTATTGATACCACTCTCATGTCTGTACAGCAGATATGAAGCTACAAATAGCCACTGGTTAGCTTAGCTTAGCATAAACACTGGAATCAGGGGGAAACAGCTAGCTTGGCTCTGATAACATTGGCCTACCAGCACCTCTAAAACTCTCTGATTAACATGGAATATCTGTAGTTTTATCCAGACAAAAACTAAAGCTTCTAAAGGACATGTTGGGAGATTATGTGACCTTTGGACAGAGGCTAGAGGTTTCCCCCTCCCTCCTGTTTCCAGCCTTTATACTAAGCTAAGCTAACCAGCTGCTGGTTGTAGCTTCATATACATGCACTAAAATACAGTGTTGAGTACTGAAAAAAAACTTCAGAAGAGAACCAGAAAAGGAAGATTAGAAATGAACTTTTTTATCAAATTTCTCACAAGCTAATGCATAGAGTATAAAAGCTGAGCTAAGGCTGTTAAAAATATGACCATTATAGCTAATACTTTATTATCTGTGTGTATGTGTGTGTTTGGTTGTGTAGGGCCATGCGCCAACCTCGTTGTGGCCTCCCAGACAGAAAACCAGAGGAGGTGGGCGATGGTGCGAGGAAGAAACGCTACACACTCACTGGGCAGCAGTGGGACAAAGACCACATCACTTACAGGTCTATAGTACTGAAAAGTAAAAATAAGACAATGATTAAGCAGCAAGTTTAACACAGTAACCTTAATATGCTTTCTCTTCTGGCTTCAGTATAATGAACCAGCTCATCCCCTCATCGCTGGGAGCGGATTGGACGTATGAAGCAATCCGCAAGGCCTTTGATGTGTGGAGTAAGGTCACCCCGCTCACCTTTGAGGAGCTGCCTGCTGAAAACAACATCAACATCAACAGCAGCCAGACAGAGCTCGCTGACATCCTGCTGTTGTTTGCCTCTGGTTTCCACGGCGATATGTCCTTGTTTGATGGCGAGGGGGGGTCGCTGGCACACGCCTACTATCCCGGACCAGGCATTGGAGGCGATACACACTTTGATGCTGATGAGCCCTGGACGCTTGAGAACCAAAATCCAGAGGGTTAGTGGGTTGATTCTTCTTTTTTTCTTGCAGGAACTGAACTGTGTCAACAATGTTGGGGACTTGTTACTTGTGTCACATGACCAGATGGCCACTTGATTTCTAAACTATCTTGCTTTGATGCCATACTAAACTGCTTATTCGCTTGTTAGCGTAATTTATTACCTTAATTCAAGGGTTTTCCTTATCCTGGGCTAAATAAACACCATCTGTGTAGTGTCATCAGCATTTGCAAAATGGTGGAAAAGCTCATATTATGTGTTTCAGAAATGTCCCACGTTGTATAGAGAAAAACAGGGTTCACTTGGTTTGATTTTCTAAGCTGCTTATTTTAATGCAGCTTTGTGTCTGTGCCATTTAATCTAGTAAATATCAATCTTATTTCAGACAAACACATGATGTGAGTTAAATATTTTCTTTTACAAATTATGGTCACATACTATATCTGTGTCACTGTCTGTCTTGCAGGTATAGACCTCTTCCTGGTTGCGGTCCATGAGCTTGGTCATGCGCTGGGTCTGGAGCACTCCGATAACCCCAGTGCCGTAATGGCTCCTTTTTACCAGTGGGTTCACACACACAACTTCACTCTGCATGAGGATGACATCAAAGGAATACAGTACATATATGG
The DNA here is from genome assembly GCF_002260705.1 of Seriola dumerili. Lineage (NCBI taxonomy): Eukaryota > Metazoa > Chordata > Actinopteri > Carangiformes > Carangidae > Seriola > Seriola dumerili. Next base: position 1,807,103 of record NW_019174402.1, read on the forward strand.
TGAGAAGCACATACTCTTTCTGATGCACTTATTTATTAGTATTTGTACTTAGTAACTTCAGATTGCTGAATGCTAGTATTTCACATCAGGTGTCGCAATTTCTCTGCAGACTGCAAAGGGAGGTCAGACAGGCCTGTGTACACAGGAGAGATGACGGGAAAAATAGTGGGACTGGAATGCATGCGCCTAGAGCGCTGTCAGCATGTGTTCATCAGTCAGTCAAATGATGCTCATTAACCTCGTAGTAAATTACACTTGCACACAGATGTTCGTATAGGGGAGCAACTGTCTAAGCTGCTTTACGTGTAAAAACAAAAAAACAAAAGTGTTTTTCAGTAACAACTACTCTGATCTTGTAAAGCAGGTTTCCACATGTTTTTAATTTACTTGCTCTCCAAATACATGTTGTGTAATACTCACTGAGATTATTTATTCTTCTGTGTGAAAACAATTTAGCGAGCCATCTGAGCTTCATGAATAAAGACTTTGATATTTATTAACGTTGGACAACGCTATCAAAACAGTATGGCTAAGATAAGCTTTGGCTACGCTTCTGTGATACTAAAAGACAGCTAGTCCAACTGTTGGCAGCTTTGTAGTGTAAACAATCTGTTCTTCTTGACATTGTATTAGGTCAAGGCCATGACTACAATTAAAACACCACGGTTGGTCATGTATTTATTTTTCTTTCATTTTATCACACTTATATAACATCTGGACCTGTGTAAGAGGACGACAGGAAGCCTTGTAAAGAAGCTTTGTGACACAAGTGCACAAACAGACACACACGGTCAACCACACACACCAGTGGACCTCACTCAGATCAGCGTGTCATGCGTGCCATTATGATGTTATCATGCTTTCTCTGTGAATGGATGGCATTGTTAATTGACAGATTACATCATTGTGTGTGTGTGTGTGTGTGTGTGCGTGCATTGGTTAGAGACAGGGCTCATATGTGTATTAAAGTGTATTGTATGTATGTGTGGGTGTGTTTCTACAGTGGGCCTCCTAATAAAGCTGTAATTAGAGGCCTGCAGATGTGAATCTATCACAGACATTGTTTAAAAACCGAATCACTGATTTATGATTTCTTTTGCCTTAGGCAAAAACAAAGAAAACATGTCTCCCTTTTTACCCACATTTCTTTGCTGTTCATTGTTTTGTCCCGGTGACATCTGTGGTATCACATAACAGATCAAAAATCCAATTCACTTTGGGAATGTTGTCTACGGTTTTAGTTTCCCCAGTAAACCCAAAATCTTTCCACACCCACACAGTTCTGGCCTGTTGATATGCCTACACTCGAGGTCCTCACCAGAGGAAACTAGACATTTGGCAAAGCAGATGTGAAAAGTTTTCTGCTGTAAATTCTGTAAGGTAAATGTTTTGACTGAAATTATACAGTAGTTTACTTTATTAAGTAGATCTAAATGACTGTGTGGGAGGAATGCTCTGATTGGATAAGAAAAAGGATCCGAAGACTCTAAATAGACACCAACACAGCATAATCTTTGTTGGCAGAAATAAACATTTGGGTTCCTTTTGTAGGCGTTTTTATGAAAGAGACCGGCAGTTTTGCATTTTTCTGCCTCCCAGGTCGGTTTTTCCTCATCAGCTACTCATCTGTTGCCTTCCTGCCCAGCCCTGGAGCTTTGTTTCTCGCTGTAAAAGATAACCAGTTATTTTACAAACTAACTTGTGAAATAATATAGAAGTAATGTGAAGTGTTAAAATACTTGACATTTAAATACACAAATATTGCCATAGGTCTGGGTTCATCTGACGCATGAAGTATCTGACAAAAAAGGAAAGTTTTAAAGGGATATGAAGATATAGTCAAACCAAGACTCTGGATTAGATGACTGTGTGTTATGTTTATCGCTCATAGTGATAAACCTGAAGAGAATTTAGCAGCTTAAGGCACCTTCCCTCTGGAGTTGGTCGAGAGCAAAGGAAGTGAATGTGGTCAGAAACACCAACTCCAAATGAATGATAATGGTGCTCTATATCTGTTAAATGGAGATAGTCAGTGTTGTGTTTGCCCAGCATCGTGCTCCATCGCTCCCAAAGGTCCAAAGCTTTAAGGTTGAATACATTTGATAGACTGTGTAATTCTGAACTGCCTGTCTCTGTACAGTAGCTTTAATTCTGACAGTGCTGTCCCCCTCAGTGTGTGGAGTCATAGACGCATTAACACTAATATACTAATATATCGTTCATCACACAGTGAACTTACCAAGGCTCTAAAATACAGTATACTGTGAGAAAAAGAAGAGTCCATTGTGTGTGGAAATAGAATTAAACAGAGAATCAAACACAGATTTGAGCAAGTAACAACAGATCATTTAAAATAGATAATTAAGTGACCACAAAAACTTGAAGCATGAACCTGTTGCTGTTTTTAGACACTGTTTAAGCTTCACTGAAAAATCCAGAGCCTTGAAAACAAACAACACACCCTTGCTGTCTATTGACTATATTGCAGGTTAAATGCTGAATTTCTCCACATACTGACGGCTGAGTCACCGGCCATCATCAGCCTCGATATATTCCTGGGAATATTTTTGGCTTAGAGCAACTCAGCGCGTATTTAGGCCCATCAGCTGTCCGTATATTACATAACTGGCTGTATCTGTGTGTTTTCCTCTCTTAGCAACCAGCTGGGCTCATTTTCCAAAGAGCAGCAGCACAGGCGCAGTCAGTCAAGTGAGCTTATAGCGGCTGTACAAAATGGAAAATAGCATTTTCTTTGTGTGAGGGAGAGATAGAGAGGATACTGTGAGGGGAAGGAAGGAGAAGATGAAAGAAATGATTGATGTCTATTGGCGCACAGAGAGGCCGGAGAGATTTATTTCAGTTCAGCTGGAAGTTTTTTGGGGTTTTTTTTCCATTTCACCACTTTAACTATGAAATTAAACTTTTCCCTTTTTATTCTGAACACAAGCTCTCCATCTTTTCTCTCCTAGGTCTTCCTCTCATCACCAATGCTCCACCCACTGCTCCTCGCGACCCTGACGACGAAGCCAACGCTGACTCCCCCACCTCCGCTTCTCCTCCTGAAGATGAACCCACTTCATCTTCCCCCACCGACCCCCAGCCCGAAACACCCAACCCAACCGACGATAACCCGGATGCCCCAGCCCATCCGGAGGTGACCCCAAGCCCAACCTCAACTCCTGTCCCCCCCACCTCCACCACCACCACCGACTCCCAGCCTGAGCCGGAGCCTGTCACCCCAGTGATTAGAAAAGATGTCCCAGCTCCTCCGCCTCCTCCTCCTCCTCCTCGGCCCTCTGTTCCTCCACGGCCTCCGAAGCTGCCAGACAACCAGGCCCCCGACATCTGTGACGGCAACTTTGACACGGTGACCATGCTGAGAGGGGAGATGTTTGTTTTCAAGGTGAGAAGTGATTACCTTATTGATCACATCTGTGCAGATGTAGTGTTTAAATCAAGAGTTTGTGCTATAAGCTATAAGCTACCACATGTTGTGGATCAAGGGGCATGTCACTGCTCCCTGGTATTTTTATAACCCCTGACCTACTCAGCAGGGGGGCGTCTAAAAATCGAGGAACTAACAGAGTCGCAACAGCAGCAGGTTGTGCTAGTGGAAGTGAACGATACTTATTTTTGATGAAAGATAAACAGCATTATTTTGTCTGCTTGCTTGTGCAGGGTCGTTGGTTCTGGAGGGTGCGGAGGAACCGGGTCTTGGATAACTACCCCATGCCCATATCCGTCTTCTGGATCGGCCTGCCCAGTGACATCGACGCTGCCTATGAACGCCACGATGGAAAATTTGTCTTCTTTAAAGGTTTGTCAGGGCTGTTTATTAACAGTAAAACCTGTCACTCTGCCAACACAATTTCCACAGGCTGAGCAGACTGCGTGATATGTTTACGTCAAGACATTCTTAGAAGAGTATGGGTGAGCTTTTTTATGGTTTGCTTAAAGGCATAACAAAGGGTCGAGCTGCTTTTCACCGAGCGAAGCTAAAGCCAGCGTGTAGCTGTTTAAGAGTGCGCTCCGTAAACCCAAAATGGAGAGCAAAACACAAATCTGTGCTTTGATTTGAATTAATCAGGCTGAAAGGAAACAGTGCAGACTCAGCATTTTTTCCCCCACTCAGTGTGATTTACAGGGAGGTGGTAATAATTCAACACGGCTATAACTCCCTGTAGCTGGCACACACTCCCTCACACACACAGAAATATTTAAAACACTTGAAGTTACGTGAAAAAGAAAATAACTTCACCAGCCAAACAATTCACTGTTTAAACAGTCTGATAATATGGCTGCAGACAAAGAGGGAGTATTGAGTTTGTGCGTCTATGCGTGTGCGTATGACTGCGACCATGAGTGTATTAGATTGTGTTACTGAGTTCACTGAGTGTCTTGAATGAGGTCTGTGCAGCGTGGCAGCTGTTGCTGGCCCAGTACGACTCCAGTCCAGCTGAGCCCCAAAAGGCCTCATGAGAGAGGTGGAGGATTGCATCAGCCTTCTCTGCACTGCACTGCTCCAGATGTGAACAGCTGCAGAGCTTTCACCTCAACAACAAAGCCATATGCTGATTTGTCATGCATTTTCAAGGTTTTCTGTGCTCTTGATCACAGATTTATTCCTGTAAGCATCCATAGAGTTCTATTAATGATTTCTGTTGTTGTCGTTATTCCTGCTTTTTCATCTCATTCTTGAGGGTTTTGAGGAAAACATTTTTGCATCTACTCCAAAGATTCTTGGATAGCATATGCAACAAAACCTGCAGAAATGGTGGCCAGAATATGAAGCCAAAATGATTTAACCGCTGTAGTTGACAAAACATCAGGTCAAAATGGTTAAGCAGCGTTTCAAAGTAGGTGTGCACTATAACTAGTGAAAACCCTTGTGCACAAGTTTAGCTATTAGTGTTGTGCTGTACTACTGTAGCACCCTGGCAGTAGAGGTGGAAAGTGGCTGAAAGTGTGTCCAAAGGTTATGGTTAGGGGAGAAACTGGCTTCCACATAAGGAAATCTTGGAAAATCAGTGTTATGCCTAGCATTTCTACCTTGCATGTCCTTTCTACTTTACTTCTGGAGTGAGTAAACCCAATGACTTGTGCCAGATGTTCTCACCATCGCTTTCTCTGCCCATGCTTTATGGTCCTGCCTTTCCTTCTTTGTTTCTGTTTTTCTCCCTCCTTAACTTCCCCTCATGTTTCCATTCTCCTAGCCAGGTAACAAACATTGTTGTAGTGTATGTCTTTTGGAGAAACATTTACACATTTGAAAAACACTTTTAACCCTTCTGTCCCTGCAGATGATAGATACTGGGTGTTCAGGGAGGCCGACGTGCTGCCAGGATACCCACAGCCCATACATGAGTATGGACAAGGAGTTCCTGCGCACAAGATTGACACAGCAATCTGGTGGGAGCCCAACGGATACACATACTTCTTCACAGGAGACAGGTATATCACACTCACACACAAACATGCAACAAGGTCAACAAAATGTGTCATCACTTGTTATCAATGTCTATATAAAGTCAGCTATTGAATATACTGTAATGTATACTGTATAAATCTTTGTACGTCTGTGCGCAGGTACTGGCGATACAATGAGGAAACCCGGACGACAGACCGCGACTTCCCCAAGCCAATCAGCAGATGGGGCAGGATCCCTCCCTCACCCAAAGGAGCCTTCCTCAGTGATGATGGCGGTAACTAAAACTTAAATAAGACAAATAGAGGTTTTATTTGCAACAAGGGAACATCAGAGAAGCTGTTAATAGAGTGTTGAAAGCAGAAGAACAGTATGATGGAGAAGAGGTGGAGGGAGGGAAAGAGTGAAAGGTTGGATGGGTGAAATGGGGTGTGTAAAAGACAGAAGGAAAAAATTACATTTGAGATTGGTGAGGCTGAAGCAAGCAGAGCAGAGAGAAAAGTGAGGGGATGCGAGAGAGAAAGGAGGAATGAGAGCTCTGGTTTGAGGGTTGGCCCGTCCTTCCTTTGGAAATTAGATTTGTGGCAGAGCTGCTCTAAATGCACTCTGTAACAGTCAGATCTTATCTCCACCCACACTGTTCGAATGTCTCTGCAAGCCTGGTTTTCACTACACAGCCACATTTACACCCAGAAATTCACCCCAAAAAAGATTGTGTGCGGTTTTTTTGTTTGTTTGTTTGTTTTTGCATCTCACTGCCAAATTTTATTGCCTTAAAGCAACTCAGCTCATGTTTTTATTGCTTTCTTGTAGTTTGATATTTTATGTAAATTCTGTTGTTGAACCCCAGAGTCAGCTCTGGCCCTGCAAAGTCCATTTGGTCTGAAGTGTGGGAATGGAGGGGAGAGTACAAAGACTAAACTGGTTCCTAAAGAAACATTCCTGACTGTGCTTTCTTGTTTACACAAAAACTGAACTTAGTTTTACCTTGTCAAGGCGAATGGTAAAGTAAATGAGGCACTCGTTACAAATGAAATGACAATTTGCAGAATCAGAGCAAGTCTGTCATTTAAATGGGCTTCATGGGATTGCAAACTTTCTTAGATAATATCTACATAGATTCTTTAATTTACAAAAAGAGTTGAAGGACTAAAATAATCATATTGTAAAATGAACCAGAAGTCATTCAGTCTTTGCTGTGTTTTGCCTTTTGTCTAAAAATACTTCTCCAGCTTTTTCTTTATGGTTATTAAATGAATAGTTCAACATTTTGGGAGGTAAACTTTGTTTAAAAGAAGACGAGAAGATACCACTGTCCATTTTATGATTCTTGCAATCCTTCAATCATTTGATCACTTTTGTAAAGCCAAGCCCATCAGACTGACAGAAGTAAAGCAATAGTGAGACAGTCTGGAAAGTAGGATAATTTGCTTTCAAGGTGAATTAGATGAGGAAAGTGATATCTAGCTACTGTCAGCAGCTGGTTATTTTAGCTTAGCACCAAGACTGAAAATAGAAACATAACATTACAGAAGACCTATTTTTTCTGCCCTCCATAAAATGGCAAATTTTCCCTCTTACACTTCAGTATTTGCACAAATTAAACAAGGAAAAACAAGTCAATTAGTGGGTTAGCTTTGTTAGCTAGCCTGACTTTATCCAAATATGTTTCCCTGTTTCCAGTCTTTAATGCTAATCTAACTGTCTCATGTCTGTGCTTCATGTCTAGCATACAGTGGTATACAGTGGAGAGTGGTATCAGTCTTTTCCTTTAACTCTTAGCAAGAAAGCAAATAAAAACACGGGTGAATATATCTATGACAAGATTAAATGCAAAATATTTTTTTATATCAGAAATGAGCAAGGCCAGCTAGCTCACCGCTACACTCACACACTCTTCTCACTGCATCATATGTCCAACGCACCTTGTTAATTATGGCGGCAAACTGGCGTAATGAATAATCTGCTCACTCTTCTGCTGCTATGCTACTCACCCAACATCCACCTATAGGCTCTCAACCTTGCCCTAGAGGGGAAGTTATCATCTTCACCCCCCACTCCCTGAACTCCATGTTTCCTAGTGGTTAGTGACGAGGCCAGAGCCTTGATGCCAAACATCAGTGCTGTACATATTCTATATTGATTCAGTTATCCATTCTACATGAGTTGTCGGACTGAAATGTCTTTTATCTCTCTCTCATGCAGCTTACACATATTTCTACAAAGGCACTAATTACTGGAGGTTTGACAACCGCAAGACAGAAGCAGACAAAGGCTACCCTCGCTCCATCCTGAAGGACTTCATGGGCTGCCTGGGAGCCCCTGAACCTGAGCCCGACACTGACACTGAGCAGGAACCGAAAGACAAACCAGTGAAGCCTTCAGACCGAGGCAAAGACGAGCACAAAGAGCCAGACCGAGGCCGAGACAAAGACACAAACTCAGAGGAAGACCCAAACTCCAAGCCTGACAGCACAGAGGAAGAGGAGGACAAAGAGGTGAATGTGGTCGTGACTGTGGCTGACGATGAATCAAAGGTCATGACCCTGATCATGGTGATCGTTCCTCTGGTACTCATCCTGTGCATCCTCATCCTAATCTACGCCATCCTCAGGACTCTGCAGAACAAAGAGACGCCGAGGGCCTTGGTGCACTGCAAGCGTTCACTGCAGGACTGGGTGTGACGCACGGAATTAGAGAGCATAGAGCGGGTATTGATCATTTGTCAGGTGCAGACGCTGGCATCAAATTTTTTACTCACGGCGCGGTGGAAAGAAGCTTTGACTCAGTACTAAAGTCAAAGAAATCTGAGGAGAAGTCAACTTTTTGAGTCCCATTCATTGTGAGAACTTTTATTGCTCATGTGAAACAATCTTTAAGTGGTAAAGTTGGTGCCTATGGAGCTACAGTGTACTTTCCCCTCTACTGGCCTTGAAGTTTTTCTCCTGTGCCTCCCTTTGTGCCTTTCAAATGTCTGAAAAAGGACCTCTTTATTCAAAATCATGCCCGTTTCCATCCAACTTAAAAAAAATAATGTGTCACCAAATGTGTACTGTAAAAGACACAAGACACTCAAGGAATCTGAGTTTCGATCAACTCTTAATTGTACCAAGGAGGGACAGATGGTGTATTTGTAGTATAAATGCAGACAAAGTCAATAATGCACATAGTTTAACCAGAAGCACACACACTGTACATACACACAACGATTAAAACAAATACAAATACATGCATTAATATGAACAAGTCTTTCATACGTTTGACTAAGGTGCCAAGGTGCCAATCTTGACTTCTTCTCTCTGTTTAGAACAGATAGTTTGCACTTTTGATTCTGTTTTTTGTTGTTTTTATTTTGCTGAGGTTGCTTCACTGCTGACGTGCGTGTGTGTTCGTGCAAAGCAGAACTCTCTGTAAACACACAGACACTCGCAGGAGAAGCTCGTCCTCCGACCAGCGCAGGAATGTCAGACAGCTGTGTGCGTCCATGACCGCCCGTCTCCCACTGAGCCCATTATGTCTGTCCTCTCTCTCTCTCTCTCTCTCTCACATATACACACACATGCACACATGCCCCAACATCATATGATCTAAAAAAAAAAACCCTAAGTGCACTCATTTGTGCATGCATGTCCACATATGCAGACAAAAACACATAGAGACCACTTCCCCAGACAAAGGCACATAGAGTTTTTGCACACAGACACACGGGCTCCAGCCTCCCCTCCTCCCACCACAGCCATGATAACTGTTCAGACTGCAGCACTAAAAACACAATCCCAGCGGAGACATATTGATATATGACTGGTGCCACGGCTGGAATGAAATACACGAGGGGGCAATTTAATCACTTTTAACAAGTAGAATTGAAAAGTGTTGTGGTTTATACAAATTCTGTCCATCTCAACTCAACCTGTGAAGAGTAAAAACATAGCACCAGTATCTATCTTTCTGTATCTCCTCTTCCTTTTTCATTCTAAAGCTAAACAGAGTCGAAGCTAATTAAGTGTACAAGGGAGAACCCTGCAGGCCAGAGAAGAATGGGTCAGGGTCTGGTTTCCATTAAACCCACATGTTGCTGATTTAGTAGTGTCAGGCATGAGAGGGTGGAGAGAGGGGAGTTGGGGAAAAATGCAAAAAAGAAGGTGGTATAAAAAATGGTGGTGGAGTTATAAGAGAAGGGCAAATGAGAGAGAATGAGGTGAAGAGGGAAAGAAAGAAAGTGGGGGAGGCAGAGATTAAAGGGGGGGAGAGGCAGAGTTCTGCCAGCATTTCCTTTCCAAGGGAGGGAGGTTGGAGGGATTTTGGGGAGGGGCAGCGCTGGCGTTGTGCCTCCTGACCTAGATTGGGCCACTTAGTCCACTCCTCCTTTTCAACTCTTCTTATTTCTGCTCTGCTTGTTGTCATGAGCAGGAGATGACTTCCTCTGCGACCCCCCTCTCCTAACCTTTCTGTTTCCTCTTTTACTTTTTGTTTTTCCATTCTTAGTCTGTCCTTTCTGTTTAATTGCTGTAACTCACCCCGCGTCTGTGCTCCCAAATGTATTCATTTTCTTCTCCACTCTTGTGGAAAATCAGCTCAAGCATTTAAAAGATAATTCATGCACAGAAACATCTGCAGGATGTGTTGTGATCCTGTCACTATCTATCTGTCTGTCTGTCTTTACCTTGCTTTTCTCTGTCTTAAGCCAGTATTCACATGCTACAATCATTAACCTCTCAGCTTTATATTTCTGCCTTGACATTGTGCTTGTATTTTGTTTTGGCCTGTGTTACATGTTTCATTGTGCCTTTTTTCTGTGAATATTGGGGGTAATGTCTTTTTACTATAAATAGCATGAGGGACAGTTTTTAAAAATGTGTTTCTTCCCTTTTTTACTAATCATTTGTAGTTTTGTACATTTTGTTTCTGTTCAGGTTTTCTGTAAGAACAGCAGTAGACTATTACAATGATGTTGATGCATGCAGGGCATGTTCTGTTAGGCCTGTGCACTCCTGTGTAGAGTACAATAGAGATTTCACAATAAAACTCACAGGTAAAAGCAACACAACGCTGCAGTTCATGGCTTCATGTAATTATACACCTTTATCCTGCTGTGCAAATGTCAAGTTCAAGGAGTTGATTCTAGTTTTGGCCACAAGAGGGAGTCATTGTCTCTAAAATGTTGAAGAGAAATCTTTGTAATGCTTACTACTTTTAGCACAAACATAAACAAAATGATAAAATAGAGTAAAGCAGGAAGTACATCCTCATTTTAATACGTGTGTATATGTGATTATACACAGATACAATGCTGTTAAGTAAGTACCTTTACCGAAGCACTGTATGTTATTATAGTTTGGAGGTAATAATACTTGCTAAGTGTTTACATTTTGTTCTACTCAACATATCTTCCTATTGGTTCTGCAAATGAGATTTTAAACAATAATATAGCGGCAAAGAATGATTTTCTATGTAATGAAAAAGTGGAGTAATGGCACCCTGAGCAGAGAATGAAGTCACACCTCTATTGGTGAGTTTCTCTGTTATTTTGGTTAGTGCACGTGAGTCCCTCCTGTTAAACATTCGGCCATCTTACCTTTATCAGTGACCGTTGAGAAAGTTATGGAGTAATCTTTGCCTTTACGAAGGGACCGCCCACAGGTGAGATGATGGCGCAATGCAGAATGCAGCGTTCAAGTGCAAGCGACCTTTTCAGAATTTCCTCCATCGAAGAAACGGGTCTGTCGTTGGCCCACAAAAAACATGTCAACTTCAAAACAGGTTTTTAGAGTTTTACTCACTCCATCCACCGACCTGTCTCCCCTTCCCCCCCGAATAAGTCCAAGGCTGGATTTCTTTCCTTGGAGCCAATACTGGTCTGCCTCTACGGAGATGGAAGCTAAAGGGCTAAAGAGCGGCTAAAGCGATGTAGCTTGACTCGGAACTGGCTTTTTTCCCTCCTCCATGTGTAAGTAACTTGACTTGCTACGTCATATTGTGTCTATTTCCATTAATGACCGGCTACAGAAGATAACGTTAGCTAACTTGCTGTTAGCGATATTATAAGTGTTCGGCACTAATGTTGCTATCGCTAACCACTGCCAGCTTTGTTATGGAGCATATCTCGGCAATGCTAGCATGGGTTTACGGTTGTGATGGGATTGTTTCTTTTTTTGTCGGCTCTCGTACACAGGGTAACTTTTTATTAATATGCTACTTGTTGTGTGTTTAGTGGCCGCTCTCACTGGCCTTCATGACACCTTGCTAACTGAGAACGTGAAGAGAGGGGGAGGCAGAGTTGAGGTCAAACGACTCCGGAAGTATGGCCGACCAAGCATTTTTTTCTGCTCTGAGATGCTGGTGGTTTAGTGCGACATCTAGTGGCAGTGATCGTTTACAGAACTTTTCTTCTTCTTAAATGCTCCTTAACAGATTTCATACAACTTGATATGTTTGAGAGGCATAGGTTACAAGCCCTGCAATTAAACTGTACTCAGGTAAGAGCATGTGAGTATTATCAGCTAAATGTAATTGCAGCATAAAGGTAAAAGTGCATATTATGTAGCATTTTATACCATTGGATTACCATTAATGGTGCATCAATATGCATGCAGCATTTGAATATAGCTGGTTGAACTGGAGTTGATCGAAGCTATTCTAAATACTCTAATTTCTGTATACTAATACATTATATTTTATAAGCTCATCACAGCAATTCTGCTTTGTAACTAGTAAATACAACTGTCAGATGAATTTAGTTCAGTAAAAAGTACAATATTTCCCTCCCTGCAGATTAAGACTTTCTTTTAAAACATTTGAGCATCTTATAAAATTTGAATATAAAAATATTGCAATACCAAACAGTGTGTAAAGTAATTAAAATTAGTTACCTGTACTAGCTACAACAAGAATAATCTGATTTTATTAGTCATTTAATGATACAACATCCCAAAATGGCCAATTTTACATAATGAGAACTTTTACTTGAGTACTTTTATATTGTGGTTTTACTACTTTTACCTAAGTTGAGAATCTGAGTACTGCTGCACAGATGTGATGTATACAGAGTGTATGCGTGTGCTACTGTATGCACATGAGGTCCATGTGTGATTGCCTTTGTCTGTTTTGAGTGATTGAGAGCGCCCTCCCGCATGTCTTTATGTCAGAGGTAATCAGGATTAGCCTCTGTCACAGATCATCCACTATAGCTTTACCTCTGCACCCGCTTTCTCTTTCATCTTGTTCACTGTGTCTCTGTGGGTTTTTTTTTTCATTTCTCTCTCTGTATGTCCTCACATGTTTGTAGCATATTGTCCTTTTCCATTCATACAACACTAAATTCAATATGAAAACATTTGATAAAACATAAGTAGTGCATAACAACTTTGATTTCCCACCAATTTATGTAGTTGTTCAGTTTATGTACACTCATCTTCACTCTCTTCCGCTCTCCCGAGTCTTTGCCCAAACTGCCCCTGTCCACTGTCGTATCCAGCTGTTCAATTCGGATTGAGGCCAGTTCAGTGGTGCATTTTCCAGCCAAGGGCCAAGGGTCTGTGTCATCGAGCTGTTCTCCCAGCTTATCCACCGCTGAGCTGATAATGGGATCTGCCCACTGCCTCCTGCCTCATCAGCACCATAAATTGTTCTGTAGTTCCCATTCTCAAACACAACAACAGGCCTCACTAGAGGTGGTGCGATCTATCCACCCGTCTGACCTGGTGATGTTTTTCTACCTCTAACTGGCTTTCAGATTATCTGCCCCAAACGTTTACATGTGTAATTCACTATGACCTATGCTCATACAGGTTGTTTATTTGTATCTCCATAAACTTGTCCATCACAGGAGCTGTTCTCTTATTCTTACAAAACAACCCATACAAGCAAATGTGCCACGTCCTGTTTACCAGTTGGTCAAGTAGCGAGGGCAGCCCCAAATCCCCACTAATCACTTTCAGGCATCATGCCATGCTTTCTCTTCTCCTCTCCACCAAACATCTTCATTTTGATTTCTGACCTCCTCCTCCTCCTCCTTTTTTCTTTCACTGTTTTTTACATGCTGTTTATCTCCCTTAAATCCTCACTGTCACCTTCTTCTTATTGTTAAACAGTAATGGAAGTACTCAGATATTTTACAAGAAATAACAAGTGCAAGTTATTCAATTCCCTACTTAAGTAAGATTACAATGATGATTCATTTGTCTATTGGGGTATTTGGCCTTTGTTGGCAAAAGGGAATAGATTACTGTTTAAGGCCAAATTGAAGGAATGACATTCATACAAATGTCTGGTAAAGCTGAGGTCTTCGTGTGGCTGAAGGAACAAGATAAGAAGTAGATCATCAGAGCCCTGGTCAGACCCTGAGACTGACTAATAAGCTTTGCCTTCCCCTCTGTCTCCTCCTGAATGTTATTTAGTTAAAAGGCTGACTTTATATAGCTTGTTGCCGGCCAGTCAGCAAGAGGCACTGCGTCACTTGCCGGGGATAAAACAGTAATGAGGATGGAATTGGAGATAATGGGGAACAGAGATGGAGGGGAGAGAGCAGCTGCCACATATACCAACGAGAGCATTGTGCATAAAGGACAGCAAAGAGACATGTTTTGAAATGTGTACTTTTAATTGTTTTTGTAAATAGTATTACACTCAAAGTGAAATGGGAATCAAATTATGTAAAATAAAATAAAAAAATCATCCCCTTCTTTGGCAGAAAGGCAGTGTGTAATACTTTAACACAAAACAAAATTCATGATCCAGATACAAACATATAGTATTACACATTGCACTGTTTTTAATGGTTGTAGTCTGCAACTGATAGAAAAGGAGCATTTTCACTTTCTATCACACAGGTGGAAATCACCACTTTTTGTTTGTTGCTGTTTTCCCTGGTGGGGGTTGGACAACAGTTTATAGATTACAGGGATAATGTCCTGACAATACGTTACTCTGCAGTTAATCTGCGATTGCTCACAGTCCAGGATTGTGCCTTGACCTTCAGATGGTGCTGGTTAATCCCGTTAGCCCCAGGCAGCCACTGTGGAAATCCCAGCACACCTGTGCTGGCTGTGCCGCACTCTGGATCTCTACACCACCGGTATGCAGAGCCACCTGTAGACGCACAGGTAAGAAAAACAAGTATATTATTCTGTAGATAAAGAAAGGTGCATTAGTGATTAGTGATGAGCAGTGTCTTGGTTTAGGGGCAGTGGGTGAAGTTGCATCAGAAATATTTGTAAAAGTAATATAGAGAAATATACAATAGCCTCTGGTGTTTGCTAGTGAGGGTTTGTCCTGAAGCCTAAACTGAAAAAATCCCTCCAACTCTTTTAGCTGATGAAGAATTATATCTTTATGGTGTCCTCCTCACGATTTATGCTCTTTTGATGACTGAGAATGATCTAGGCTGATGGAGGCGTATGTCAGGAGTAGTGAGGAAAGCTGTAGATTAGTTTGGGAACAGAGCTGCACTATTGAATACAATGCTATGCATGTGAGATTAGGTCAGGGAAGAAGCCCCTGTGATCTGATTGGGACATTGTGTCAGGGATCACAGTGGGATCACAACAACAGATCAAACTGCTTTTTTAAAGAGGCCTTGTATGTGGATTTTCCATAAACAGATTCTCCATAGAAAACCTCTCCTGCAGCTAAAAATGTGACACTTCCAACTTCTTCTAGGCCTTCAGGTCATGAATCATCAGGCAGACAGAAACATGGTCTTCTAGTCTCACTAGGGTTTCCTGTCCTGATTGCCTTCGACCTGTGTGCTGTGGTCCATTACCCGGAAATCTTGCAGGGTCAGTGGCTCTTTGACCCGTTGCTGAAGTGGATTAGCTCAACAGGCTGATAAACTCTCACAGGGGATAAAACGCACATTTGAGATTAGATCAGATGAGTGGCACCTGTGCTGGCTCTGTAAATCTATAGCTTGTGTTTCTATCAGTTACATTTTCCTCTTCCTCTACATTTGTGACCGATTTCTCTCTGTCTAACTGATTTTAACCCTCTGTCACCCGTGGTGCCTGCTGCTAAAGTAGCTTTTGTTGCACTGCTTTTTGGATGAGGTTAACCTCTGCCCTTCCTCTGATTTTTGACTCCTGTGCAGGTTTACTCTCAGTTACTTGATAGATTGAAAAGTCAAGTTTACATTACCCATTACGAACCAATATAGTCAGTTATACAAGATCCCAGCTTTACCTGACTAATGTTATAATTAAACTCAATTCAGCAGTTTTCTAACTCATATTCCAGGCATCACATACATGTTTGTAAACGTGTCTGGTGAGAAACTAAAGACAATTTTCAAGATTTATATGGAAAAGAATAGTCGAGACCATAGAGAGAAATTTCAGGTTGGGCCAAAACTGTCCCCATGAGATGAAGGCAAAACTGAACAAGTCAACAGACCTCATTAGCTCCAGTTAAGGGCTCTCTGCCTGACACATGAAGTGGCTACTTTGATGAAGCCACCAGGAAAGAGTTATCAGGAATTATCATCAGCTTTATCAACAATGTTTGATGAAGGGCTTGTTAAGAGGCTGTCTGTGTGTGTGTGTGTGTGTGTGTGTGTGTGTGTGTGTGTGTGTGTGTGTGTGTGTGTGTGTGTGTGTGTGTGTGTGTGTGTGTGTGTGTGTGTGTGTTTGTTTGTGTTTTCAACAGGATGTTTAACTGGGTGGTGAAAGTGGTCCCCCAACTCCCTGAAGCTCCCGGGACAGATGAAGCTGCCGACTCCCCTGCTGCTGTACGATAACACGCTCACACACACACACGTCATCACACATACAGAGTATGTGCTGAGTATTTTTTTCCTCACTCTTCTCTCTCTCTGACATTACAGCCCACTACAAAAAACAGAGAGGGTGAGGACTACTTTCAACTTGTTTTATACTTGTTATATACTATGCACCTTTTAGATATGTATATTCACATACATTTGTCTGTCTAAAACATGAGTATTTTTTGTTTTTAACCTTCCTACAGTGAAGAGTCCTCCACTGAAAAACACAGATGAGGTCACAGAGGATGGGTAAATTTCACCTTACTCCAGCTTCTTTGAATGTGTTTTGTCTGTGTGTGTGTGTGTGTCTGTGTGTGTAGTGTGTGTGTAGACGCACTGAACTCTTCCCATCTTTCCTCATCTCCTCTACAGCCAGGGCCAGACTGGAGTATTGGGCTGGCTGTCCAATGGGTTCGTCAGCGCTCTGCCACAACCTACTAGCTCCCCTCGCCTCAGCAGGGCCAACTCTGATGCCAGGGTGAGTGTATAGATGTCTGAGTGAACATGTAGTCCTCTAATAACAAGGCCAAAGTGTATTTTTTGTGTTGACTACAAATCAGAGTCTTTGAGACAACTCTAAATTATAGGAATTCGACAACAAGAGATATTTGTTTGTAAAGTATATCAGGCTGATATTTGGTTTTCATATCTTAGCCAGCTTTGTCCATTGTGATGATCTGCTTCTTGAGGACACCTAAATGCAACTTCTGAATGAAATTTCCGAGTGACATGGAGTGGCCAAATGTGGAATGCCACGACATTTTACTGTATTTGAGTTTCTGTATCACATTTTCACAACACTTTTCCCAAAATTCGGCTCAGTGTATTTCATTTCTCTATTGTGGCGTTTGCGGGTGATGATGTTTTGTTTCTGATTTGACTGGTGTATCAGTGGATTTTAGATATTAATTCTCATTTAAAGACACTTTCCCCATTATTAAATAGGCCGGTTAAGGAGTCAAGGAGTTAATGTTAATGCTTAAAAAAACAGTAAGGGGGAGATGTAATTTAACAATAACAGCATATCCATAACCATATAGATAAAACTCTAACCTTCTATATGTTGAATGCTATAGATTATCACAAAAAGCTACTTTAGTAAAGGTATTATTATAATTTTGAACAACGGGGAGAAACTCATACAGTAATTTGAGTTAGAGTGATTTGCTAGAAGCTAAATACATATTATCTATTCTGTCCTGTGAACCATTTGCCTCTTAATGTTTCCTCTTTCTTTTTTCCTTTTTTCATCATCCTGTTCACCCCCCAGTCAGGAGAGGATGGAGAGAGGTACAGTATGATTAGAAATATAGAGAATATTTAAAGAAAAATATGATCTAGCAAAGGTTAATTAAAGGTTGTTCCTCTCTCAGGTCTGGAGTGATTGGCTGGGTGACTCAGGGTCTGACCAAGGTGCTACCTCAGCCTGATGAAAAGTACAGAGAGACTAACGACGACAACGATGAAGAACACACTGAGGTGAGACACAGAGGACTTCATTTATTTGTCTATTCAGCCGAGCAATCAGTTTCAAGGAAATCCACCATTGCTCATACATTAGTAAATGGATTAATCGAGCCAGCATCAAGACAATTAACGTCTTTGATCTCTGTGACACTTGACTCAAGCAACTTAATATCGTCCCACAGGCTTATAAGACTACGGTAATCATGTGTAAAGGTTAATCTTATAAAGGTATCTACAGGGGGTTTAGCCAGGTTAAACCTCTCCATTAACTTCACTGCTATTTAAATCAGCCTCTTCATGTGACACCCATCTTCACTTTACTTCTCAGACAAAATGATATACTTAATGTTTCTAGTGATTCTAGGGTTTTTGTGATCCAGTAAAAGTAAAATATACATAATCTATCTCAGTTTTAAGGTTGAATTAAAGAAGGATTTAAATTACGTCTAAACTCTTTTTTTTTTCATGTGAAATCATCAAATTACTGTGACAAATAACTCACTCACATTAGTCCCCATTTGTATCGCACCCTGATCACATTACTCGCCCACTCACACACAAACATATGTAGAGCTGTGTGGAGTTGATGGCTTGACTTTAAATGCATTTTTCTCTGCTGTTTCAGGTCTATGATGTAGCAACAATGCCAGGTATGTTTCTTTTATCATGTTTCTGGGAGTTTTACCTATTTACAGAGGATGACTATTGACTGGTGATGATTACATATTAATTTATTTGAAAGTAATCAAGTTGTGTTAAATTAGATCAGTAATTTCCCAACCTAACTGAGCTATGTGATTGGTCTGTCTCTAGATTATGATCCCCTCCCACACATCCCAGTGGTGGAGATGATGTCAGATGACGAGGTGTCGGAGGTAGAGTGTCAGAACCCTCAGTTCCCTCCCAAGTGAGTATGAATCACCTCTAACCATACATTCACAATTATTAAAGCTGAACCCTGATACACCAACATATGACCAAAGTTTTCAAAGTACAGTAGTTGGATCTGCTGGATCCCTGTACCATGTGAATTAAAAACAGCAGGTAGCAGGTAGAAGTAAAAATGTGTTCAGAGCTGATCATTCTCTTCCTCTGTTGCAGCATGGTGAACTGGATAAAGCAGATCATCCCCCAGCCAGTTATACTGCCCCCTGGTGCCGTGCCCATAGAACCATCAGCCAAGTCCTCCCGCTCATCTCTGGACAAACGTACATGCACACACACGTTCTGACACACACTCAAGAATATGAATATGAGCACACATAGAGATGCATAAAGCATTTTGCGACTTTGTGGGATTGATACGTGTTTTGTGCAGTATGTTGTACACTGACCACATGTCTCTCTCTAATTTTGCAGTTCTGTCTCCACCACCTGAATCTCTCAGTGGAATCTCACTGGACACTGACAGCAAGGCCTCAGGGTACGTTTTGATCCCTCGCTGTCATTTTTAATGAGAGGACGTCATTTTCTTTCCACAGGATAAAATGACACTCGATGATCTTCATGAAGAAAACAGGAATCTGGATAACTGCATCTGATTGTGTGTTTAAAGTAGTGTGTTTTTTTTTTTTTTAGGCTGATGACAGTGGGTATTCTTGTCTAGAGAGTGTTAAATAATGGGCCTTTTTCACAGCAGACATTTTGACTTGTCATAGTAGGAAAAGCACAAGTGTAACAATGATGACTCCATTATATTCAGTGGTTCCAGTAAACAGTGTGACAGTGAGCAACGTGCACAGCACCAGGACGCTCAAACTAAATAGAATTATGCCATCATTGATTTTATCATTTACACCTTTGCTTTTCCTACAGTGACAAAATGTCTTCCATGAAAAACGCCTATTCTATATTTATGCTATTTTAAAAAATAATATCAGTGTTGAGTGCAACAGATATGAGGGTTTTAAATGAGTTAATTTGTCATCAACAGGCCACACTTAAATGTGTAACAGACGGTACATACAGTTGATTAGTTTTGTCTCTCCACAGTGTGGTTGGCTGGTTCGTGTCAGGACTGGGCCTGAAGTTGCCTCAGCCTGCCATTCAACCCAAAGATGATGCTGAGGTAACTTTTGCCTCTTTCTTCCTTCACCTCTTCTTGCCTTTCCACTTGTCAACCTCTCCTTTACCATCTCAACTGGTATTGTCTTGTCACTTACATTTTCCTAGAACTATATTGATAGCAATTCAACTCATACAACTGGTGTTTCTATTTTATTTTTGCTCTCAGGGTGCAGCTGAAGTTCTACAGAAAGGTGAGTTGAGGCTTTATGCACTTTATTATACTTTCCTGTAGTCATAGAAACCCTGTGTTTGACATCTTGCCAGTACCACTGTTCTTAAGTGCCACAATTCACAGTTCAATCAAGTGGATCTATATCATATAGCATAATGTTTTTGCAGAGGAGTGTTAACTTGCTAATAAATCATGTCTGATGTAAACTAGCAGAAAACATCTTTTTAACAATTCAAGTCATTATTTTTCTGGTGAAATATCCTTTTGAGTAACTCCTGTGGATCTGTGTGTTTTCTGTTGAAGCATCCTCTTGTTTTTCCCCCCATAGTTTTTGAAGAGGTGTTTTGGTCGGGTGGTCGGAGCCTAACTCAGTCCCTCTTCTCCTTCTGTTTCAGGGGGGAAGGCGCTGCGAGCCCCTTAAACAGCAGGAGGAGACGACTGGGGGATGCTCTGATTCCCACAGACAGACACCAATAGACAAATTTTATTATTGGCAGAGCCACAGTTGCTGTACAGTGTGCAGCTCAGTACAGAAACTTTTGGCAGCTGTAAAATACTACAAGAATATAGAGATATATTCAGCTCACCTTACTGTACTCAGTGTACAGTTTCATGAATGTATAACAACTTCAAATGTGTGCACTGATAAAACTTGATAAAAATGTGTACTATATACTCTGTAGGTAATTAGGTAGCTGCTTATCTTCAGACTTTGTGATTTTAAATTTGCACATTTTCTGTTTGACACAGAAATACTTTCCATGTCCATTTATTTGAAATAACTGTAGGTTTAATGCACAGGAATGCATACGTGAGATCTTTTCGTTACTTTATTGTGCTTTAGCCTATGGAAATGCAGACTATATATTCATGTTGCCATTTTCATATCCAGCATAAGAACATAACCAGAAAAAAAAGTGTGATATACTGATCTTACATTTAAACATAAATGTAGTTATTTTCAGAAGTCTCTCAGGATAAAAGGTAAAATCTTCCTTTCCAACAGAAATCTGGAAATAATGATTAAATGGCAGCTATGTTCATTTAATATTGTTATATGTGGATAAAGTGTAATCTCTATCAGTATTTATACTTGACATTTTCTGTAGAGGAAAATGTTATTGTAGATTGTTTTTCATCTGTAAGTCCTACTCCTTAAAATCTGTATTTTTTGTGCTCAAAGAAAGTTGAGGTCAGTTTGGATCCTGATCACGTTACAGTATGTGTAAGCTTTTCCAAGGGTCTAACTGAGGTTGTAACTGCAGCATGAGGCCTGCTGTGATCCATGTGATTTCTGTCTATGGCCTTGAACTGTGAAATGTGGCCTGGGTATGTGGTGTGATGTTGTGTCAGGGGGTTTGGCTTGATTTGTAAGACGCACACTTGCTCACATTCAAAACATTTTGACTGTCAAGTAGACAAGGTGGTACAATACATTGGTATAATGATATGCTGTAATGTAAGAACACTGCAGGTATAATAAAGATTCAGTATGAACCAATTTACGTGGTGTTTGTTACAAGAAACTACTTTGAAGATAAAGAAAACAACTGAAGTCTGATAATGTCTTTCCCCACAAACACCTTTACTTACCTCCTTGAGTCCTCAACAGTTCAATATCTGTGTATATATCTGTATCATAAACAGACCAGTCCTGTCCTACATACCTCTTGTTCCACTTTTTGTGTCCAAATATCCCTTGTACATCCAAAGCTAGAACCGAATCCATCACCAGCAGGTCCTATGTCATTTACATGTTTTGCATCTTAGACGCAAATTGACCCTTGTCACCCTCTGATAGCTTCATCCAAACTCAAACCTGACATGGTACTGGAAGACATGGAGTCAGACAACGAGGGTCAGCAGAAATGTGAGGGTGGTTCCAAAGCTGAAGCACCTTCCACATCGCTGACTCCACCATCGCCGGCAACACACCAACAGCTGGAGGCAACACAGCAGACACAGTCCAGTTCACTGTCCATGGCATCCATGCAGTCCCAGAAGTGCGATGATGCCAGTCCAGTACCAGAGCCATCAGAGTGTGTGACAAAAATATCTCAGGAAGATGCCGAGACTCAGACAGGCCGCTGGACGCCGTTTATTGAGAGCATCAAGAAGGAGGCTGAAGATGGAGCTTTGGCCACCATGGAGGAACGGTAAGAGAGGTAGAGCACAAGAGGATGGAGGTGGCCAGAGCTGGAAGTCCAGTATCATATCAAATAATTTAAATAACTGCAAGTTAAGAGTATTTATTGAACAATCTCTATCTCACAGTAGTCGAAACGTACTGACAAGGCTAAATTAACCTGGTTGGCTGCAGGGCCATAAGGTTTTGCTGTGGAATCCAAAGTATCTACAATAAAGAAGAACACATCCAAAATGTGATTTACCACATTACTAATGAACTAATAAGCACGCACAGCACGCATCATATCAATGTGTCTGTCTCTCTATTTAGTCTGCTGCAGGAGCGCATGGAGATGGCACGTATGGCTGAGGAGGTGGCCAGGCAGACAGCTGAGATGGCCATTAGACAGATGGCCAGTGAGGGACACTCCATCAAACTCTCACTAGGGAGTCAAGAACTGCTGGATGAGCCTGAAGTCGAGTAAGACAATGTGTCCTATTAGAGAAAGAAAGAGAAAGTGTGTGTTTTTCTGGCATTTTTGTATTTTTGGCAATGGGAGCCTCCCTGTGAAATGATGTGACAATGTGTGTTCACTGTGAGCAGGCTGCCAGTGCCAGAAGAAGAAGAAGAGAGTGAAGAAGAGCACAGTAAAGTCACAGAGTAAGAGTTCAGTTCTCCTCAGTTAACCTCCTTAAAATCTTCTGTAGGACCCTTAACCCACTTAGTCTTTCGCCTAGAATTTGTATAGTTCTTCTCTTGTGCTGTGTCTATTAGATAAAAACGTTTATAGCATTCATCTACTTAAAAACTATCTTAACAATTATTTTATTTTGAGTTGAAATTTATGCATGTTGTCAATGTCTCTGGCACCATGAGATTTTGAATTTGGTGTTGGAAAAAATTAAAAGTAGCAATGCTAAAATGTAAAATATACTTTTTTATTTCAAGTAAAAATACATTAGCAAGCAAAGCAAAAGTATTATGAAGCATAATGACCCATATCAGAGACTTATGGTTGTCGAATTATTTTATTATCAGTAATGTATTTTTGCCCATGGGTAGTTTAATCTGTAACAATGCAATAATCTGGAATAAGAAGATCGTAGGTTTTCTATTTTAAATCTTATATGCAAAGTACCAACTCTCAAATATCAGATAAATGCATTGGAGTAAAATGTGCAATATTTCCGTTTGAATGTGAAAGTATAAAGTAACATTAAAGTACAACTCCTTGACCTTAAGTTGCAGGAAAGTTAAGTACTTAAATAAATTTACCACCACTGAGGAGACCCTACAGCCACAGTATCCCCAGTTCCACGTCTGCATCATTGTCATTTGGCTGGCAGGTCTCGCTCCAAATCCCGTGGGTTCTCGTTACGTGATCCCTGCCGCGCGCTGCATCAGCACAATATATAAAAGCATCACACCACCGTGCCATAGCAACCACAGCTTCTCTTGGCAACACCCGCCCCCCTCCCACTCTCTCTCAGCGGTTCCCCCGGTAACACCTGCTGCTGCTGCTGCTGCTGCTGCTGCTGCTGTTGTTTCACGTCTGGAGACGCAGGGGAAATGATGGACGAATATTTTCTCTGTGTTTTTCTAAAAATGTTTAACTCTTGATCAGGTTTATACGACCCCACAGCCGAGTTTGAGTTACTTGTCGTGTGTCGATGCTCGTGGATATTTTGAGTCGGGACTATTGACGATAAAAGCACGTGAATATTTACAGAGAAAGTGAGTATCAATGTGATAACGTCGCGTTTAGGTATTAGATTACTATATGCCATGAAATGAATGCGCCTATTACTTATTATTGCTTAACTTAATTACTATCTTGATGCAAACAGTTGGCGTTATGTCAGCTTGCCTATTACAGGTGGTCAGTGGTCACCGAGTCAGTCGTGTTATGCTAACATAGAGAGAAAAGACTAACTACTAGGTCAGCAGAGTTCATACTTCCTCATTTTTCAGTATCAAGGTAGTGTGGCAGTTTGGTGGATGTCACCTGTGTTTTTTGGTTTAGTTTGTATCATACAGGTCATTTCTCAATTCAAATTAAGTGAAGAGAGAACCATTTTTAATTAATAGTCACATGTTTCACTGTAAGGGCAGTCTATAAAAGGACCTGACATTGTTATCACATCTGTGTGCCTCCATTGCGACATCAATTCAACACATTGCATGTTACCTAATGTGTTCTGCACACCGAAATATAAATTGAATAATTCTCTGAGCCACATTCGAGTTCTATGTTTTCATGTTTCTAACCAGCACAAATATGGCCAAATCTCCATTTTCAGATGGGGTTAACAAGATTTTATAAAGCCATGTAAACAGATATTAATTGAATTAGTCAAGTAATAATACTTTGGACAAGTATTAAGATTTTCTGTATTTGAAATGCAGCCTTTCACGCTGCTAGACGGTCTGTTTGATGCACTGTCCAACTGTTTTGTTCCCTGTCCTGTCCTGCAGAAGGGAAGAGAGCATTGCTGTGGAAGAACAGGAGGAAGAGGAAGAGACCGAGGAGCCTGCCACCACAGAACCAGGTAGAGGTCAAGAGAAAACACTTCTTTTTTTTTTTTTTTATCTTTCTTTTGAATTGACAATATAATCCCCTCAAAAAGATTTTAGCTGGAAAAGGTCTGGTCTGTTTCTATAATATCTTCAATTAAAAAAAAATTCTAGAGCCAAAGAAGGAAGCAGAGCCTCAGTGCATCTCCCCATCTCCACCTCCAAGTCCTGAATCAGTTAAGTCCTGTGAGTCGGAGCCTGAATCTGAACCAGAACCAGAACCAGAGACTAAGACCCAGGAAGCCAATTCAGAAGCTGAGCCTATCACCCGGCAGCCGCAGAAAGCAGAGGAAGACGGTCAAGGCACCAACGCTGACAAAGCTGCTGAAAAAGTAATGTCCAGGGGTTGAACATGTACAGTGATGAATACATGTGTCAGTTAATTTAACCCCCTGAATAGTCTGAGCTTATTCATCAATATACCCACTGTAAAATCTCTTTACAATTAATTATGTTTTGCAATTAATTGACATTTTTATTCATTTTTATTTTTCAATTATTATAATTTTTTTTCAATTAAATTTTTAGCACCAACCATGTTCACATACAACTGTTGCTCATCACTCTGCTGCCATTCATTAACATACACTGTGTTTATTGTAGGAGGAGGAAGCTACAGGGGATGGCTGCGGTGGTATGTGCTATTCTATTTTACTATGTTGTTCTGTTTTTCATCAGGAAAATCTTTCTCATTACAGATTCTGTATACTGCCGTGATTAGAGCTGTCATATTACTGCATGTATGTCTGCCTGATTGGTTATGTTGTGTTGAACTCTCAAGCTTCTTAAATGACTGTCATTCTACAAACTTGTCCCATCACATACACATACATCTACACAGCCACCACTGTATTTGATTTCATCACTGCATCTCTGTGTCAGTTAGAGTGGACGTCTGTCAGGCTCAGACTCTTACTGACATTGTCATTCAGACTGTCAACAGTGCCCATCTCCCATCCTGCTTGTATTCTGACTATATATCTGCCTATCCACCTGTCTCTTCTATAGCTCCAGTCAGCTGTGATGCGTTTAAGAGTTGCCTGATGCGCATTCCTCACACCTCTGAGTGCCTCGGCAATATCAACGCATTCTTCAAAGAGAACGGCATCTCCCCCCCGAAAATACCCTCCATGCCTAAGCTACCCACCCAACTCTCTGACGTGACCAAGTACTTACCCACCTTACCCCCTGAATTACGCCAAGAGCTCTCCCAGATCAGACTCACACAGGTCCCCCGAAACATTGCCCAGACTCTGACTGAAATTTTGCCCAAAAGCTCAGAGGGTTCAGTCGGTCCCAGTCTGTCCAGTCTTTCCCAGAGCTTTTCAAACATCCCGGAGAAACTCTCCCAGTTTCCCAGCCGGACGCAGCAGTACTTCCTCAACGTCCGGAACCGCCTCAACAGCCTTATGCCCCAAGATGCCTAAGAAACAGCAACAACAGCAAAAACAGAAGCAAGACGTAGAACTCAACCGACTCGTCCGACACTCCCCTCTCCCTCCTCCTCACCATCCTCAGCTCCGGTCCCGCTCCCCGTCTCCATCCTCCCCCAGTGGTAGCGCCCTCGAGTTGCCCAATGTGCCATCCTATCCACGTCTGCCTCCAATTGTCAGCCCCCCGTCAAAGCAGCTCAACTCCCCGTCCCACCAGCTGTCTGGTCTCTCTAACCCAGCGTTCTTCATTGAAGATGACTCAGACATTTCAGCAATAAGACCCGCAGGTGAATCTGCAAGCAGTGGAAAGTTTACTGTCCTCGTGTGATTCCTTGCATACAATGTGCATTCATGAACTCAGTCATAATGATGAACAGTAATTCTACATATAAGCAGAATAAACTGATTCGTAAATTAGCCCTAAAATTAAATTAACAGCTGATTTGACACTAAACTGTATTTAAAAGTGTTCATCAAAGAAATATACAAAAAAAGTAACAGCTGTATCAGCTGAGTTCAGATGTCATGGCAGATTCACTGACAACATGTTCTGCAGGATGAACATGCTGTCAGGAAAAAAGCTAGCTGTTTCGTGTTGTGTTAGTGGATTTTTGTATATATTTGCATTTCCCTATCTTCTTTATCTGTCTCAGACAAAATCTTGATCTTACTTGAGCACCAATGTTACTTTGTTCAGTTGAGCTTTGAAGGAAAGAAATAGGTATATTTTTGGATAAAAAGAATATATGGAAGTTTTCACTCTATTTCAACATTTCGTCAAGAAAAACAAAACCAATAAAAAGATTTTTTTTGAATGGCTTTGATAGAACATGTACATCAGGAGGCAGAAAACTGACTCTTGGTACTTTTTTATTTAAAGAAGTGTGCCAAGAGCCAGATTAGCCAGACTGAATGGTTTGCTAGATGAGTAAACTAGTCCTCTCAGCTACCAGAGCACTTTTATACATGGCCTAGTTCAAAGGTGGATCCTCTTGCATTAGTCTGATGTAGGTCCTGCTAAATCTGCCTGCCTCCCTGTCCTGCCCTGCTTCTGCTTGTAACTGTGACCTGCTTTGCATCTTGCAATGCTGCCAAATGTAACATTCATGTATTATTACAGTATATCGTGTCTTTGCAAGTGGACTTACCTCAGTTTTGTCTCAATGCTAATATACTGTTCATACCATTATTGGTGATGCCCATGACTAAATAACAACAAATGTATTGTGTCTGTCAACCTCTCCAGAGACCTCCAGCCTCAGCCTTCGTCCGGCCGTCAATGTAGAGGACGTTGACTCAGACCATGAGAGAAAAGGAGGAGCAGGAGGAGGAGGAGGAGGGAATGAGGAGCAGAGTACTATCCCCCAAATTCTCACCCCACAGGACCCCAAACTTACAACCCTCACCGTCCCTGTGACCCCATCTGGAGGTCGTCAGAGGTGAGAAGTAGCTGCTTAAACAACAAATGACATAATTACAGAATATGAAACATTTTTCTTTTTTTGGGGTAAGTATGTTATCTAAGACAATTGTACTTTAATGTAATATATGCTATTATATGTCACATTTGAAAGATGTTGACAGGTGTACTGTAGACACTATCTGTTTCTGAAATGGAAATTCAAGAAATTCTTATCTGGGTGCGCACTAAGATGTTCCTAATCTTTTTCTTTGCCCTCATGCTTTGCACTACAGCAAAGGAGATAAAGAGTAAGGAAACTTATCTTATATGCATTCACAGCAAAATCTTTGATAACACAGAAATGGAAAGCATCAGTAGGATGTATTTTTGTCATGGTGCTAGCTTCTCTGTTTGCAAGTGAAGTCTTTTGATCAAAAAGAAGATAGAATCAAATATTTATAGCTGGAAATATCTACCATTTGTTGATTAAAATAACAATTTCAGTCACAGATTTAAATGTAATTATTATTTGTGGATTTAATAAGTCATTACATTTATTATTTTGGAATGAATCGCTTCACAGTCTTCCCTCTGTTTAGTGCTGTTTGAAATGACTTCTACGCCCTCTACTGTTCATCTTCTTGTTGTACAGTCTGTCCAGAGTCAGTAGAATCATTACTGTGGTCTGTATTTAAGTGTCCCGCAGAAAGCATGTGTGTGCAAGAAGTAAGCTGTTTCAGAAAAAGTTTTTTTTTTTTTTTTTTGTGCATAAACGAGAAATAAGAGCTGCTAATATAACACACACAAACAGATCCGCACATGTTGTTTGTGCAAAAACACAAGACAGTTTGTTGTATGAATCACTGTGGAGCAAAAATTGTTTGTGGAAGTGTTTCCTGTCTTGTGTTGTCCTCTGTTGTGCTGTTCTTCTGTGAAGTGTGATGGTACTGTTCACTTCTGCATGACTTTTACAGATTTGTGTGCTTTTGGCTATTGTATGGATGTTGACATAACATACCAGAAGTCAATAAACCGATGCATTACAATCTTGCACTTGCATCTTCACTGTGTCACCTACCTGTAGAGTACTGTAGGTGATTTATCTTCACATGTTCCCTGTTTCTTGGATTAACCTCATGCTTTCCCTGGCGTGCGCACACACACACACACACACACACACACACACACACACACACACACACACACACAAACCCTCTCTCTCCCTGTCTTCCTGCTCTGACCATGCACAACAGTAGTGGAAGGAATCGTAGGACTATCTGGACAAAGATGTAAATATACCCTTAGTAAATATCTCCCTATTAGTTGCCATCCTTTTCATCCTCACATTGTGCTTTATTAATCCCTAATTTTTCCCATCTGTCGTTATTCATTCACTTATTACATTATCATTTTCAGTGATTATTCATCTTTATTTTTCACAGTCACAAATACAGTTTGAGCATGAAAGCAGCATGTAGTTTTTTTTTCTTTTGTCTTGGGCAAAATTTGTCATTTTTAGGCACAACTCTGTGAATATGAGAATGATGTGATTTTGTGTGTGCCTTTTACCATTTACAAATACCACTTTACATGCTACACATTAAAGCCACATCACAGTGTGTTTTAGTTTAAGACAAAAAAAAGAGAAGAGACAACAAAGGCAGTACTATCTCAAAGTTGAACCAATGATGTTGCTGTTTCTACTTAACCTTAACAGTAGAAGGCTGCAATCTCAAAGTGAAGATGATGATGAAGATGGAAGCATCCCTGTCAGAGCCTGGCCCAGCCAGTCCAGCCTGCACAGCACAGACGACATGTGAGTACTGTACACACACACACACCCACACACACACACACACACACACACACACACACACACAAACATCATTTCGACATCATCTTTTGACTTTATTTTTTAAAGTCTTAAAGAACGTCCAGCATCTTCAGCCAGTCAGACCAGCACAGTGGTGAACGAGCGTCTGCAGGAGCTGGTCAGGATGTTTAAAGAGAGGACAGAGAAAGCCAAGGAGAAACTCATTGACCCTGACAGCTCCGATGAAGACAGCGTCATCTCCTGTGAGTGAGAGTTTCTTCTTTTCTCTCTATTACCCTCTGTTACAGCAAGCTGACATACAAAATAAGTGTGAGTCAGAAATATACAGGTAATAATAGCTGGTATAGACAGTAGCAGGTGTTACAATACATTTTAATTCCAGGTTAAGAGAGTCGGCATTGTCCAGCCGGGGGAACCACCCACTCATACCCAAAACTACACAAAGTTATACCCACACCTTGGACCGCCCTTTATATAAACAAAAAGCTTAATGAATAAGCTGAAACTGCCCACTCACTCACACAGGTGAGTAGAAGCAGTAGTTGCTTGTATCCAGCCTGCCACCTTCCCCTCGTTCTTCCTTAAACATGTACCACCAGTGTCCTTCGTCAATTCCTAAATAAATGCTTTAGTCCCTCAAAAGCTACGGAGCTCAGTGGTCCCTAAAGTAGGTGCTTTAAGGATGGGTCAAGGGTGCTTCCAGATTTGTTCATTGACATTTTGTACAGAAAGTTTTTCATATCCTTTTACCAAATTAAAAACACAAACTGCATTATTCAGCTTTAAGACCAAAATACCAGGGCTAACACCTCTGTGCCCTTTATAATAGAAGCACTCTGATCCGTTCTGAGATTGTAAACCTTTCTCTTAGCATCCTATCCCATCAGGCAAGAACACCTCGTCTGCAACACGTTGTAATTCTTATTCTAAACCTGTGTGTTTTTAAAATCTCTGTCATGTCTTCTTGTGACCTTTTGTCCCCTCTCACCTCCCTTTAGCTCCTCCTCAGGCCTCAGCTCCTCAGCCTGCTCCTGGAGCGCAGCCGGTGGATGGGGGAGAGAAGGAGGCAAAAGCAGGTCCATCAGGAGGAGGAGGAGGAGGAGGAGGAGGAGGAGGAGAAGGCGGGGTGGAGAGTGAGGCAGAGGAGGAGCAGTCTAGCAGCTGTTGCAAGGTGAAAGCTCCTCGGTGGATACGAGCCTGTGTACACTACTGTTTCCCCGCCAGCATCGACCCTTTCACCAGTGAGAACCCAGCCGAATACGCCACCCCCTGCCACCTACTCCATATTGTACAGTGCAGTAGAATCTTCTTTACTCAAACTACTCAGAAGTTATTGGTTCTTATGAGGGGGTGATTGATACGCTAGTGGCCTAAGGTAGAAGGAGAGGAGTGACACACGTGTGCAGTTCAACTATCTGAGTGGTCATGCAGAAAGTTTGAAGTTAATAACTTTAGCTTTAGCTTTTACCTTATGCCACAAACTTATCAATCACCCTTTTTCATTTTTCAGCCACGAAGTTGTGACCAAATTTTAGAAATAACATTGATCATGGTTTGAGAAACATTTATTGAGCTCTGTGCTCGTCCCCAAAGAAACTTAACTCACAAGAAATATTCTTTTGACTTATAGTGTTTATATGTGAGTGGAGCTCAATAACCAGGTATTATTTAGTTTGGGTAAAGGTGAATCTACTGTTTTATTCTGTCACAATACAGACACCTGTCTAATCATCTGTCATTTACCCTTTTCTCTTCCCTTACTTTCTACTGTTGCCATTCTTTCTCCTTATGCACAAAACCACATTCTCAATAATGTAAATAAATGTTTAATAATAATACAGATTAGATCCTGCTTATTTGTCACACCCTTATTCCCATCAAGCTCTAGTTGTAACAGTGTATAGTGGTAGTTGGTGCTTGCTTAGTGACCATCACGTCTGCTCTGTGAATAAAGACTGATTCCAGTCTGTCTACAACTACACCTCTGTCAATTATCTCGTTGTTTAATTCCCTAATTTCTTCTTCCGCAGACCTAATGTATGTGCTGTGGATGTTTTTGGTTTCTCTTGCGTGGAACTGGAACGTATGGTTCATCCCGGTGCGCTGGGCTTTCCCCTATCAGACTCCAGACAATATTTACTACTGGCTGCTGACTGACTACCTGTGTGACCTCATTTACATCCTGGACATCACCGTCTTCCAGCCACGTCTGCAGTTTGTTCGTGGAGGGGACATAGTGGTGAGTGTGACACTGGAAGCTTTTACTGTAATCGAGCACCATCCCACCAACTGGGACGAATTGGTCTGTAATGATTTTGTTTTCATCACAGAGTGACAAAAAAGAGATGAGGAAGAATTACATGAAAACCAAACGCTTCAAAGTAAGTAACTAGAACTGAATAAAAGTCGATTTTATGTTCTGCTTCTCTGTGTTTTGAATATTAATTGGTGAATCAATCATTGAGGCAATTTAGTCAGAGTGAGATGGTACCTTACTGTTTTTCAGTTTGATGTAGCCAGCCTTGTTCCCTTGGAGCTCTTCTATTTTAAAACCGGCATCAACCCCCTGCTCCGCTTACCCAGGCTGCTGAAGGTGAGGCTTTATTACTGTATATTCAAACCTTTGTCACCAGTAATGTGTATCAAATATTCTGAACCACACACAGCAATGTTGCAATGCCAATATCAAACACAGTATCATTAAGTATGGCGCCGATGTAAAGGAAATGTTAATTTTACAAGGCATCATTTATCCATTTTGGTAAATCAGCTTTCAGTTATTTAGATTTCACTTTTTCAAATAGACAATTTTGAAACCAAACTTTACAAATATTTATTTTTTCTCTTCTCTCGTAATGCATCCCAGATCAACTCCTTCTTCGAGTTCAACGAGCGTCTAGAGGCCATCTTGACCAAAGCCTACATCTACAGGTTAGCTGCGACCTTACTAAATACTGTCTGTATGTGGTGGACAGAGGTTCCATGAAGGGCAACAGTTGAACAAACAACCAGGTTTAGATATTCAGAGTATTCACATGTACTGCTGTCTCGTTCTCTCTCAGGGTGATCCGTACCACCACCTATCTTCTTTATTGTCTCCACTGTAATGCCTGTCTCTACTACTGGGGCTCTGCCTTAAAAGGACTGGGATCTACCAAATGGGTGTACAATGGCGAGGGAAACAGGTTGGCAGAATAAACACACACACACACACACACACACACACACACACACACACACACACACACACACACACACCACCCATGGTCTATTTTAGTTGCATCTTTTTACTTTTATCATTTATTTAAAACACCTGCCCATGGTTTTGATTTTGAAGCTATTTTCTTGTTCTGCCTCTTTCCAATGCCTCCTGTCTTTCTCTCTCTGCTCAGCTACATTCGCTGTTACTACTTTGCGGTGAAGACCCTGATCACCATTGGAGGTCTGCCAGACCCCACCACCCTGTTTGAGATTGTCTTCCAACTCATCAACTACTTTGTTGGAGTCTTTGCCTTCTCTATCATGATTGGACAGGTAGACATATAAATATAATGGACATATTTTTACCTTCCACATATACATATTTAACTTTAAAAGCTGCAGTGTGTTATTATTCTGATAGTAAGGACTGCAATACATCATAAACCTCTTTGTGCAATAATTGTGTTAAATTAACTTTATCTTTATCTTACGATTGACTAATTTTGACTCTCAGATGCGTGATGTGGTTGGTGCAGCCACAGCAGGTCAGACCTACTACCGCACATGTATGGACAACACTATTAAATACATGTCCTCATATCGCATCCCCAAAGACGTCCAGAACCGCGTCAAAACCTGGTACAACTACACTTGGCAATCTCAAGGCATGCTGGGTAAGGAGAACATGCTGTGACCCCACTGTGTATACTGTACATCTGAACTTTCAGTCATACTGTACTTACTACTGTTTTCCATCCAGATGAGCAGGAGCTGCTGACTCAGTTGCCAGATAAAATGCGTCTGGACATTGCTATAGACGTCAACTACTCCATCGTGAGCAAAGTCCCTCTATTTCAGGTAAAAATGAATAAAAACACATGAAAAATGACATGGTATATAACAGTCTTTCTGCAAGACCCAGTTGTGTTGTAATGCTAGTGTACTTGCCATATAAAGCTCACCAGAGATTTGCAGAAAGTATATACAGTATATTTTCCCTTACTGGTCTGTTTTCCCTCTTGACAGGGTTGTGACCGACAGATGATCTTTGATATGCTGAAAAGCCTGCGCTCTGTTGTCTACCTGCCAGGGGATTATGTCTGCAAAAAGGTACATGCCGTATGCAAGCCTGCCTGTATTTTGTTAGTAGAAGACTTGTATAGGTCATTGTCATTGTATCATCTGACTCTGCCTTTCTCCCCCTTCGTTGCTTAGGGCGAGGTGGGTCGGGAGATGTACATCATAAAGGCAGGGGAAGTGCAGGTGGTTGGAGGTCCCGATGGGAAGACGGTCTTTGTCACTCTCAGAGCAGGATCAGTCTTTGGAGAGATCAGGTGACCTGTTGACCCTCTAACCCCACACCCTGGTTCTAGCTGAATATTCTGCTGTGCATTTATCTGGATTACTTTTTACAACAGAGCATTTTGGACAATGACCACATTGACCAAAAAGACAAGAGAAAATATATTTGTGTGATTTTAACACTTGGTGTTTGTGTTTGTTGGAGTTGCTTTCAGATATGATAGAAAATGTCACATTAAACCATGCAATTATCTCCTCTCTCTCTCTGATTGGCAGTTTGCTTGCAGTAGGCGGGGGTAATAGGCGCACAGCCAATGTGATTGCTCATGGTTTTGCCAATCTCTTCATCCTGGACAAGAAAGACCTGAATGAGATCCTGGTCCACTACCCTGAGTCCAAGAAACTGCTCCGCAAGAAGGCCAGGTCAACCATGAATGGCGTTAAACATTACCACAATAATCAATAAAAATCTGCTCTGTATTTGTCCTTTATTAGTGCTGTATAATTTACCAGGAGACTAACAACAGCTTTGTCTGCATGTATGTAGTTATTACAGTGTCCTTAAGTCTGATTGAAGTCATTGTCTCAACCACAGGAAGATGCTTACCAAGGGGAAGAAACCTGAGCCCAAAGAAGAGGCTAAGGAACCCCGTCAGGTACCGGCAGCCCCGGTCAGGCAGGAGACTCCCAGACTGCTGAGAGCTGCCCTGGAAATGACAGAGAAGTCCTCTAGACTTAAAGGAGCTCTGGCTAAAGTCAAAGAGAAGACCAACAAGTCCAGTATCTCATTACAGGTAAATGTACACAAAACCTGAGCAAACCAACGAAGAAACATATGCACATGTGACAATAAAAAGGAGGGGCAAGGTGGGTACATCGTAGACACATATACACAAAGCAATAACTCTTCTCTCCTTTCCTCTTCCAGCCCTCCATCTCTTCCTCCCTCCCCCCTCCATCTCCAACCTCCAGCTCTGGACCTGACAGAGATGCGGACACGCCTTCACCCGTCTCTGCCAGCTCCACCACATTTCACTCTGCATCCCACTGTCACAACAACAGCTCTGTGATGGGATCACAGTCCCAAAGCGACGCAGACAAAACGCTCGCTGTGGACCAAAGAAAGGAAGATGTCAGTGAGGGTGTAGGGAATGAGGGCGAGAAGAGAAAAGAAAGGAAGTTGTGATATTTTTCTAAAACTTGAGCAGAGGGGAGTGGTTGGAGAAGTTGGGAAGGAAAGGAAAGGGAGGTGAGGAAGGAGTCTGCACTTTGAAAAGAGGGAGATAAAGAGAAAGAATTAAAAGAAAAAGGTGGCAGTTGAGAGAGGAGGAAGGAAACATTAGAGTAAAGAAACTGCTTTTGAAGAGAAAACAGGAATAATCAATGCTGAGTATATCTACCAAACACTGACAGGATGCTGAAATGAAAGACACTGGTCTTGTATAAAAACTGTTTTATTGTCAGACTGATCTGTTAAAGTTGTGTGGGGCAGCCTCATTGCAAAATATCGAAGTGGTACTGTATTCAATCATGATGCACTTGTCCATTTTGTACATTATAACCAACATATTTACAGCATGCCATGCAGTTGTAATATACCTTTAAACTTAAAAAGCCGATATAAGATATTTTGTCACTAGTGTTGCCCCTGCCTCTCCCCGGTTTTTCAAGCTAGACCAATGGAAAATACAATTTCAGATTCTTATGTTCTCCAATTGCTTTGCATTCCTCTTTCAACCTCCACCCACTGTTCATCTCTGCTAATCTCATTATTAATTCATTTAATGCAGGAGTAAGCCATTCCTTGCCGGGTTACCTCTTCAGACGCATATTTCCATCATCTACACTGAGTTTACACGACTGAATTCACTGTAGCTATGATGTGTGAAGTTTGTGTGGGATGGCAGAGTTAAGCCATAACAGTTAACTCAGATCAGTAGTTTCTACAGAGCTGAACTTATTGTGTTTGTACAACATACAAAATGAACAAAATGAGAAAATGTTTTTGCTGTTGTTGTCAGCTAAATGTTTGCAAATTCTTTTGTAAACTTCAACGTACAATATGCCTTATATGTTTCGTCATTTAACTTTGTGTTTTGTTGGTGTGAGTAGCTTGCTCTGCTGATGTTTTTACAAGTTGGTTTGAAAAACAGCACAGACCTACTAAAACTGTATTTAAGGTTATAACAACATGATCATCTGTATTTCCATCATAAGATATGATAGCAATGTCAATGTATGTTGACAGGTCAATGTAAAGTAATCTTCGATTATTTTATATAGATTCTCAGTCTGTCTTTTTTCAGCATAGCAAGCTCAAAAATCTATCCTCTTATTGCCTCACTTGATTTGCTAATACATATGTATAGGTCATCTCAGAGGGATCAATATGTCACTCATGTAAAAATGTAGCCATCAATACATGTAATACCATTGCTTTACACATTTTACAACTACAGTTTTTATGCTCATGTTTTCTTTTGTGTTTTTTTGTACAATATGTAAATATATTTGTTTTTTAAATGTAGATGAATCACACTTTCCTGCTAATGTAAAAATCACTTTACTGCTTTGCAGTGTCATGAGATGTACATGCATTCTAGAAATTCTAAATGTTTAATTTGTGCTGTGAATGTGTTTTATGACTCAGTGATGGTTAATTTTTTTTTATAGATGGTTTGATTATTGATACAGCCTCAGAAGATGCCCATAAACCAGCTAACCATACTGCCAGACAAGCTGTAGAAAGGAATGATTGTGTGTGTGTAGTGAGACAGAGAGAGATGATTGCATATTGGACTCTGTATATATTTGTACACATATATATATATGTATGTGTGTGTGTGTGTGTGGGGGGTCCTTAAACTGGATTTTGTCACTGATTTAGCCCTGTCTTTTGTGAATTTTGTTTAAATAAATGACTGTTTGCAGCATATTTTCTCCTGAGTTTTACGTCGGATCTCTAATCATCAATTCACGTCAAAAGGCTGAACAAACAACATGACAAACATTCAACCAACCAACTCCAATAACATCAGCTGACATTTTTCTGGTGACATTATGTACCACTGTGATATTCTTGAGGTGAGCCCTTGGATAGTCCTGCCCTTTCAGTCAATCAAATGCTAGCAAGCCTAAATCAGTTGTCTTGGAGATGTAGCCTCCAATTCTGTCCTCCATATGCAAACCTGCACCCTTTGTGTGTAGACTAGGTTTTTTTTTTTTTTTCAGTTAGTGCATTAATATGAATCACTTGTTTTTCCACAGCAACCCCACCAATTAATTCATTCATCAACATATAGTGGGTTTGCTGTGAAAGCAGCTAGCTCGGGCCAACACGGGGCACACATGGAAATACTCAGATGTAGATCAACTGAAAATAAGTACAGTGCTTAATATATATACTTGGTTAGTTTCCAACACTATTAATTACATTTTATTTCTTAAAATTATTGGAAAATACAATGTGATCTTTTTAGTTCATGTAACTCTACATCAAATAGCATCATCTATCACAATCATGGGTCTTAAAGTTGTGTTATACATATGTATGTCTTTGTGTGTGTGTTTGTTTTAGACTGACCTAAATAAACTGAAACTATATGTAGGTCGTGGTGTACTAACTGTCTTTAAGTGAGTCATGGTGGGTTTTGGAGAGCATGGGTAAAACCAAAAAAAAACCTCATTTCCCACAATGATTTGCCCCCTGACGTCACAAGGTTTTCCCTCTCCGGTCAGCTGACCCAACTGAAGCCAGTCTCCCGACGGAAATGTACAACCTGTGGTAAAGTGTAAAGTAGCTTAGTGAGATGACAGCGGGCAGCATAGCTCTTCGTTAGCTCCCATTGATCTGAAATTGGTAATTTCCATTGATTAGTTAACGGATAAGAATGACACGAGTTTAGGGTTTCTGTTCACTTTGTAGCCATTAGCTTAACGGCTAAAGGTAGTTAGCTACAGCTCTTTAAGTTGTGCAGCTAGCCAGTGGGTGGCTAGCTGATTGAATTGTGATGGTCTGGAGATCTTTATAGTAACTAAGGAGAAGCTGAGATGGGAGACAGCGATGGAGAGGACATTAAGGAAACACCTGAGCTGCCTGTGGAGGTGAGTTAGACAAACGGCCTTTTCTTTCCTACAGAAACACAGTGAGCCACAGTGACTGTCTACCACTGGTGGATGAGCATATGGCACACTGCCACAGCACAGTCATACAGTATGCTGATATTTGAGTAAATAAAAAGGTGTCCGGTAACCCTCAGACCTCTTGCAGGATCAGTGACTTCACTGAATTTTAATGCAGTATTTCCGTGTCTTGCTGTAGATCATAGTTTACATCCTGAGCTTTCTTCACGCTTCAGACAGAAAGGAAGCCTCTCTGGTCTGTCGCAGCTGGTACAATGCCAGCCAGGACCTGCGTTTTCAGGTAATTTACACACTGAGACACATAATGCATGATAAATGTGGATAATATATTGGTCAGAGGGTGCAGATTCAGTGCACGCCAGTGTTCATCATGTCTCCTCTCTTGTCTGTTTCTCTCCGTGTAGAAGAACGTCACCTTCTGCTTCCCAGCTTCAGCCTCGTCCCTGGAGCTGGTCAGGGGTCTGGGCTGCAAGTCACGCTGCAGCCTGGTTATCAGCCAGCTCGATGGCTTCAGTATGTCCCGATCGCTGCTTCTGGAGGTGCAGTATGCCGTCATATTTAAGACATACATCACTACTTTGATCAGCCTCAGTATTGATAGCTACTGTCTGACACATTTTGAGATCCTCAGGACTTTTCATATCTGAAGATTAACGCTAAGATGAGCATTCACTGGACGACTGTGGGGAAAGTAACAGCTTTATTCATTAAAGATATTCTTGTAAAATTTTCTAACTGGTCAAGCTTCAACTTAAGAAGTGGTCAAATTGAACTAATAGTGATTTTACTGAAGAACACTCGCAGACCTGAAATAAATCCCTCTTTATGGTTCAAGATTAAACAAGACGAGTCAAAAAGCAGAAGTGGAGGGATGAAATATATGATAATAGGGGAGTGTTTGGATAGGTGTTCCCTCTGTCATTGAAAATTATATCACTGCTGTCATGTGAAGACCTTGTTATTCTGATTTTAATTTAGTTTTGTGTTTTCACTTCAAATGATCACATGCTTCTTTGCGGGTTCAGAGAATTCCCTCACCTCCAGGGCTTATGAAAGCCTTTTGAAGAAAAAAAAAAAAAAACAACCTGTTGAACAATGTTGAGTGGATTTTATTCATCTTGGAAACACATTGCCACCAGGCAAGAAAAGACGCCTCTCCTCCTGAAAGTCTAACAAGAAATTTTAAATAGGATTGATTTTTTTTTTTAGGTGCGATTATCGCTCTTACCATTTTAATTTCCTGTACTACTGACCAGGATGTAGCATAGTCATAATAGACATGTTGTGGTCACGGTCCAAAGTTCAGAGCAGCAGCAACAGATATAAAAGATAGAAAACCATGATTGTTGCCTAGAAATATGAGGACAAAGTCTAACCCTACCAGTGTTTATTTAGTGTACCAATGTAGGGGTTAGATCAAATGAGGAAGTTAGGTGACGCTATAACCATCACCATAAGGTAGCAGCCAGTGAATGAAACAGTGTACCTCTCTCTTCAGGTGGGACTGTGTCTGGGCTCTAAACTGGAGAGCTTGGCCCTGCCTGGCAGCAGTATAACAGAGGCCTCACTGCTGACCCTCCTTCCTCGCCTCACCTCCCTCCGCAGGCTGGACCTCAGGGGCCTGGACAGCCTCTTCATGTCTGGAGCTTTCCTCTCCAGGGAGGAGCACAGACAGCAGGTATTATATATTATGTAAGAGTTTGATGGCAGCTTGAGGTTGGCCATTGTTTCAATAAGACCCGAAGAGCTGACTGTCCTGCCAACATGTCAGTTCCTTTAGGGTAATCTTCAGGTATGTCTGTAGGTATGCTGCATTTTGACACTGGAGATGAAGTAAAATATTAACAATAAAATGTGGTCAGAGACATTTACTAAATTCTATCATGATGGAGAAAAAAAACACCTGCTAAAATAAAGTTCAATGTTAGTTTTTGTCGCAGTTAGTTTTTCGACAAAGTCGGTGGCATTCTTTCAATTTGGTGTTTTTAAGATTTTAAATCACATATTTAAATTGATTCAATTGTAAACAACTTTTTCAATATGC
This sequence comes from Seriola dumerili, assembly GCF_002260705.1. NCBI lineage: Eukaryota > Metazoa > Chordata > Actinopteri > Carangiformes > Carangidae > Seriola > Seriola dumerili. The sequence continues at coordinate 1,847,051 of NW_019174402.1, forward strand.
AATATAAATAATAACAGTAGATGGATAGACCCAGGTATACATCAAATTCCTCTGATGAGCAATGCAGCACTGTTTTTGGTATTATATTTTTATTGATAAAACTATAATAATCTGCCTAAAAAGGTGTGAAATTAAGGCAGTACTACCATTATATCTGTTCTGCAGTTCACATAATCCTTTATTTCTCAACTATACCATTTCTTTATTTACTGCTCTCTACCATTGCAGCATCATTAAAACCTGCTCTCTTGCTGTGTAGCTCTGTCCTTAGTCATCTGATAAGAAGAGGGTGTTGGCAGTGATTATTAAATTAAACCTTTCACACCAGTTCCCCCAGAGTAGATTTCTATTGGCATTGTGTTTGCACAGCTTTATTGTTTTTGCCACCTGTAGTAATGGTCCATTTTCAGGTCAAACATCATTCTCTTGTTCCAGGTCAGGTCAGCTCTGTCTGGTCTGGAGGAGCTGGACCTGTCCGACCTGCGCTACCTCTCTGACCTCACCTTCAATCGGCTGACCGGCTGCACCCCGCGCCTCCGCCGGCTCTCGCTGGCCGGCTGCCATATCGCTTTCGAGTTCGACCCGTATCGAGGGTGCCCGGTCGGGGCTGTTGAGGACTCGTCAGCATTACTGTCACTGAGGAACTTGAAAAGGTTGTTAACAGAGCAGAAATCCACCCTTGTAGCTCTGGACCTCAGCAGAACCTCCATCACCCCTGAGTCACTACGCACTATTGCACAGGTCAGGATCCTTGAAATCCCTGCAACAGCTTCTTTACTGCTTGAGCAGCAATTAAGGATTCCTCACAAATAAAACTGCTCAGCTTATATCTCAATACCTATTTTTATATTATACAGACACAAGAAGCTGCACTTATTCTTAAGAATTCAATAATAGTGAGTCTTGATGATTTTAGCTTGTCCTTTAACTTCGTTGAAGACAAAGAGTTTCAATTGGTTGTCCTAATAGAAGACCCATTGTAGGATTTCAAGTCATTTTTAATGTCTTGATATTCTCTCTGTTCCAGGTTCAGGATTTGGTCCTAGAGGAACTGTGTCTGCACGGCTGTAAGGAGCTGACCGACTACTCAGTGGAGGCTCTGGTGAAGCACCAGCCGAGCCTTCAGAGACTGAACATCAGTGCCTGCACTGAGCTGACCAGCAGGTCTGTAGAGGCCATAGCAGGTGGCCTAAAGTCACTGACGCACCTCTCCCTGTCCCGCGACTGGAGGATCACTGAAAAAGGTGCCCATGGTGTATTTCTGCTTTTGTGTGTCTCATAGACTTAAAGAATCATTTGTAAATATAACAGAACTAACTGTAAAGACTTGCTGGTAGCCATTAGAAGCCACAGTGTTCATTACACCCCGCAGCAGTTCAAACAACAGCTAAAATCTAATGTTTGTCCTGATGATGTGCTGCTAGAAAATGTGTTACTCTTTAAACGGTGGTTTCGTGTCGTCCACAGGCCTCGCTGACCTGCTGTCTGTGTCGTCCCTGAGGAGTCTGGATCTGTCTGAGTGTCTGCACATCAGCGGACCTGAGATGGTGAAAGGCTTGACGGGGTCCAGTGCTGCCAGAGCACGGCTGGAGACGCTCAGCCTCAAAAGCTGCACCTACATTAGGGTCAGTCAGTGTCTGTGTTTGTGTTTTCATGTGTAACTGCATTTGTATGAAAGGAAATAAGAAAAAAAACAAGCTTTTCCCTCCTCTTTGTGCAGGATCTTGCGGTTTTCTCTCTCACCCAGCTTCTTGGGGACACTCTCTGTGAGTTGGACCTGACCTCATGCGTCAACGTGACTGACCTGTCTGTGTGTGCGATCGCCACATACCTGCACAGGCTGGTAGTTCTGCGGCTTGGCTGGTGTAAACAAGTCACAGACTGGGGTTTGCTAGGAATGGTGGAAACATCCAAGTCTGAGCCTGATGATGAGACGGTGAGAACTTCAGACAGGTGGAAGGTGTTTTAAGAAGTAAAGACGACCTTTCCTTCCTCCTGTCAAAGCTGTTGTAATAATCTACTGTTCTCCACAGGGAGACAAGGGTCCCAGGTTCACCCGGACCTTCGGCAACATGGGCTTCTTTAAGCCTCCTCGTCTGCCTTTTGAGGAGCGACCCAAGCTGGTGACGCAGAACGACCTGGAGCAGTTCACACAGCAGCCGGGAGCTTCCCTTTTAGCTCTCAACAGGCTGCAGGAGCTGGACCTCTCTGCCTGCTCCAAACTCACTGACAGCAGCATCACACAGGTGGGAGGCTGAGGAGAGACAAATGTGTCATTTTGGAGCAGGAATGCAGAGTGTTCGAAAAACAAAAATCGTGACTTGATGTTTTTTCTCTTCTATCCAGGTGGTGCGCCACCCAGACCTCCACCGTCTGTCTCTCTCCATGCTGCCAGAGATCACTGACGCCAGCTTGGCGTCAGTGGCCTGGCACTGCCGCAGCCTTATCAGCCTGGCTCTCAGCCACTGTCCTGGTATCAGCGACCGTGGGTTGGCACAGGCTGCGCCGTATCTCCACAGACTCCAGCACCTCTACCTCTCCTGTTGTAATAACATCACTGACAGGTGAGTGGCACAACACCCCATATCTAACGTATCTCTAGACACACATAAAAAAGAGATAATAATTAGATAATTCATTAATTAATTAATTACATTAATTAATTAATTCTGAGCTTTTGACCATTAAACCTCACAGATCCCTGTTTGTCCTGGTGCAGCACTGTAAGCGTCTGAGAACGCTCGACATCTCAAGGTGCAAAAACATCTCTGTAACAACAATGGACCTCCTTCAGTCACAGCTGCCCTTCTTGGAAAACGTCCACTACAAGTTCATAGGTGGGGCTGATCTTACTCTTTCACTCTGACTGAATGTCGTGCATGACTGCCGGACCAATAACAAAACCTGCTGACCAAAGCCTGCTCCATGAGTTGAGCTTTTGCACATCTCAACAATTTGCACAAGAATTGAAGGAAGTGTTGACAGTTTACAGGCTGAGCTACCGTAAAACCTGTTATCTGTAAGTCAGCCTATAAGTGATTTATTTTATTTATTTATTTTTTAAATCTCTCTCGTATAGAGCAGGTGCCACTTGCGCAAAACCAATGTGGAAGTACTTCTGCTTGTCTGGTTAAACATTTCCTAAGTATGTTCATGCTTGGATGCAAATAATCAGACCAAGTAGACAAAAATGTATCGGACTGAAAACACACCCATCCTAACCGCCACTTTCAAAGATCATTAACTGTTGAGTCCAAGCGGAAAACGTTTTGGTGTAATATTTATTTTTAGTTTATGTGGTGTATCACCGCTGAAGGCACAGATTTCATCTAGGGAAGGCGTTTCAAGGTGCCTAGTTTGTGCACAAGTACCCAATAAAATCAAATGAATTCCTCAAAACTGAAACACACAACTGCCACATTAAGAAATATTCTCACACTGTCTAATCATAATGAGAACGGGAATTGTTTTCTCGTACATGAGAGATTTTGCTTGTTATATTAATTCCCTTATAGTGACAAGGTGCTTTTATCTAAGTTAAAAGGTAAACAGTATACATCAAGAACACGAGCAGAAGCTGTCCCATAAGAAACAGTGTTATTGAGATTGAAAGTTAATTCTTAATATATATGATAATATAAACATTTTAGAATTTTGAACCATGTGACTTTAATTGACAGATCCTATATTGTTTTTACATGATGACTTTCAGGTTTTTTGCTTAACATTGAGAACATTTCTATTGTGCTTTGAGCACTAAAAGGAGGAAAGATTTAAATGCTCACACATCTGTATAGCTTTGGAAACATGCTTTTGATTTTTGTCTTGATAATTTCCTCTTTTTTTAAATCAACAAAACAGAATAATGGCTCAACCTGTAGCGTTGAACTAACTTGAATTCATCTAAGGGACCAATCTCTCCTCTTTTGGTCTTGCTCAAGCACTGTAGTCTTATTAAAGAAATAATACCCCTTTATACAGTATGTACATTATTGAAAATGTTTGTACCGTTGTAACAGGGCATGACGGACTGTCACAGAGGGAGACATATAGACTGTAAAGATGAAGAATCAAGTGTAAAAGATGTTGATTTTATAAATAAACCAAAGTTTGGCAACTGCTAGCAGAGAAACACAAGTTTTTTCTTTTTCTCAGTATAAATCAAACTTTTTATTCATGTGAAGTCACCCAAAGCGCATGACTCAGAGTGAGCATCATCGCAGAGGGTGGTGTGTCAGGAATGCACTGCAGAAGAAAGTCGTGACCGTGCTGAAATGTAATAACCCGATGCCAAAAACAGGCCGAAAACACACACACACACACACTATGATATTCTGTAGATCTGTGTCAATTCTGTGCTGCTTGCAGCCCCCACTGAATGCATGGTGAGATTGAGCGCATCACATTATAATATTTACCTTGTATAAAATGATTCCGTTAGAGTTAAATCAGGGTTCAATGCAGTTCTGTGTCGTACAGACTCACAGGGATGATTGTTGGTCGGATATTAAACTTGTCACAAGTTTTCTTTCTAATTTTCAAACTGTTGATTGTTGTAAAGGAACAAGTGGCTTTACCACTACAAGAGAAAAAAAAAAAAGTCAGCTTAGTACCTAATGCAAATCTGCACTGCTATAAAACAAGAAGGAGCATCTCTGCTCCACAGTAATCATCACTGAGCCACTGGGATCCGTACAAAGGCCAGTACCTATAGGTGTATTTAAGCAAAAGAAATCGTCCAACATTGAAAACATAATGTAGTTCTATATCACATGTTGGAAATGAATCAGACATGTACCACATCTTGAAAAAGCACTGTGTTCTAGTTAATGCCCATTAATAAAAAACAAAAACAAAAAAAAATACAAGAATTTAGGAGAAATGAGCACAACCAGATCAAAGCGTCTACAGCGCCAACCAGTAATAAGCAGCCTCGCACACAGGAATATTCCATGTATCATACATAGTTTAGATATATTTAGAAATATAAAACTGATTACACAACAAAATTAAAGTACCATTACTTGAGCAGTGGTATTTCATAACATCAAGAATCTCATTTATCCAAGTCTCTGTTTTTGGAATTTGTTGATGTTTCCAGACAGATGAGGAACAGGAATGAGGACAGCTGAACATCAACTGATTGAGAAAAGAAAGAAAACTTCTATCCCAGTTGGGGAGTGATAATCTGCAGCATTAATCCGTCTGAGAGCCATTTGGTAGCGATTCCTACCCACAACCGCTATTGTAGTTTAAGAGACTCTTTCCATGTTTTCAGTTTCACTTGGATGTAGAGAATGAGGCCACAGAAGAAAATTCTAATGTCAGGGTTATAAATCTGTGTTAATAAGTGCATGGACGCACAGATCAAATCTCACCACAAACACACAAACACACACACACATACATACAAACACATATATTTACACATTCGCACATCCTAGTTGCACTCCAGCCTGTGCACACGCTCTACTGCTCAGTCTGGCTGAAGTCGTAGCAGAAGTTGTAGTTGCTCGGAGGTTTGGGGACTACCGGCGCGCTGTCGGGGATGGGGACATTCTCGAGGTCCAGGAGGCGCAGCTTAATCTCCATAGAGAGGAGGATCTCCAGCTCGCTGCGCATGGATTCACTACTCATCTCCCGGCCCAGGAGAACGCTCAGCCCATCTGTCCATAGGCAGAACTGACAGAGGAAGAAAGACAGTAAGTACACGGTATATTCTTACTAGTAATTATAAGACAAACACAGACAAGAAGCATCTGTGATGAAGAGGAAAATGTTCCTGGTCAATATCTGGAAACGTTGCGACGTAGGTTAATTCAGGGCCAAACTCACATCAGTTCTGGAGGGTGCGATAAAGTTCAGACTGTACTCCTCGACATCATATGTGATGCTAAATGCCAGGTCCAGCACCTCCTACAGTGAGGGAGGAACACACATGCAAACACAGTGAGGCTTCTCGTTTGTTACGTATACTAACAGGATGAGAGTGTATCCATAATCTGAGAAGATAAAGAGAGCCACTGACCTTGTTCTGTTTGCCTTTGTTCTCTTTCATGTGAGGACAGTCTTTTCCTGTCAGCAGGCCTTTGATATCTGCTACTGGAACTGAGAAGGAAAGCAGAGAGTATTGAACACAGAAAATCAAGTTAACATCATTTCAATACTTTAATCAGGGCTCGTGTTTAGTAATTTAAATACAGATAAGTTGTAAATCTTCACATCTGTGCAGCCCCATCTCAGCTTCAACTCACTCTTCTCTTGCAGTGTTTCTATTGGCGGATTGTCCGTGTCTTCCTCCACATCGCCATAGTGAAGCATTTTGTGATTGGGCGACAAGCGGCAGTACCACAGTTTATCTGAGAGAAAAATGGCCAGTCACAAAGATTAGAAGAAACAGCCTACTGTCTTTCATGGGTGTGTGGCTTGTTGTGTGTGTGCCTGCTTCTCACCCTGTCTGCGCCGGCTGCTAATCTTCCTGAACATCGTTCCCTGACACAGCCTGTTGAGTCTCTGCTGGCGGATCAACTCGAGCAGCTCTGGCTTCAGGCGCTCTTTGAGCTCACTGGACAGAAAAAAAAAAACACACACACACACACACTTAACAAAATGCTTCGTCATTTTACATTAGAATCCACTGAAGAAACTCAAGTTTGCAGATCTGGTTACAAACAGCAAATAAGAAAGTCATGAAATTGTAAATAAAACATATCCCCATATCGCAGAGTTTTTTTCATCATTATTTTCAGTAGAAATCAAATGAGGATCACGGCACAGGCAGCACCTCTTCAGACCATAAACCCAACCTGCATGGATGACCCACACAGCAGCACACTGTTACACTCAGTGTTTAGTGACAAACACTTGTATAATCAACAACAGTATGGCTGCTGACCTATCAGCTGATTCTATAAGGGTGGAAACTATCTGGAGTCGTCATTAGAGCAGCTGATCAGGTTGTCTCAACCCGCTAATACCATCTATATAACAACTATCTATAAATAGGCAAAAACTGAATGCTGTGTGCATCACAAGGCCAGACTGAAGGCTGATCTTAACAAGCTTTCATCTCGCAGCCAGTCCGAACATGAATCTAAGCGTTTCCTCTGCAAAAGAATGTTATTTCTAGACTAGAGTCTCACTCTCTTCAGTGATCTGATTTCCTGTGTCAGGCTCAGAATTAACTGTAGAAAGCTAAAGCAAAGGATAAAGGATAAACAAGGCAACGAGGAGGTGCACATGTGAACTGGTTCATCCTGCAACTCACAGCACAGGCGGAGCGAGAGTCTCCTCCTGGTGCAGCCGCTCCGTCTGCCGCAGTTTGAGGATCTCGCTGTAGTTGAGAGCGTTGACTTTGTTCTTGAAGAGCTCCAGGGAGGTCGGCTTACTGGACAATGTCCTGGTGATCTGCTCCCTCACCACCTGCATCACCTGGGGACGGAGACGTCGGGACAGAGAGATGGTTACGTATCGTTGAAGGATGAGTGACAGGTGTTGGAAAAGCAATGTTCAGTTCAGTTTTGTTGACTTGTACTCATATCTTGTCCCATGCAGATCTCCCCAGTTAACACTTCCCCTTGTTTTGGAGATGTCTTTGAAGTGGCCTTCAAAAAGGAAAGCAACCGTGTTGTGGTAAGATAACCCCTCTGAGGAATGTTACACCGTTCACAACATGTACACATCATCAGAAGCCACCAACCACAGAAAAGAAACACTGTATAAATTCAAATAATGACGTATGAAGCCAGTTGTATTTTGTATTATTTACTCAAACTCAAAATTTTTGATCGTTTTTGACTGAAAGTCACAATCTTCTTTATCATTCACTGATGAACACATACTGTTCCCGTGGCCACAGGTGAACCTACATGCTCTAATTTGCAGAAGTCCAGGTGAACTTCACAGCAAGGTCAAAGTTGTGACCAAACAGGAATAATTTATGTAAAAATTACGCAAATACAGGAAACACCTGGTGCACTTCTTAGTATACGGTGCGTACCATACTATATTTGTTAAGAATGAAATGTCCCTAACCATCACCTTTGACCTTTAAAACCCACATCAACAAGTTCTTGCTGTTTACTAGGCCACAACATGGAGCATAGATTGATAGATAGAAGATAAACACAGCTTACTGGCTGTTCTGTCAGGACGAGCGCTTCACTTCCTCTCCTCCACGCTGTCGTTCATTACTCCTTCTAAGCCACACCCACTGGCTCAGATCCATTCATATGTATTTCCCGCCTATTTCTATTAGCGGATTTAAATTCAAGAGCCAAGTCTGTCCTGGTTCACACTGTCAAATCGAGTAACTCTATACCTTCACTCTTACCCCACGCACAGGGCCCAGCGCTCTTCATTAACCTAATTAACTGCAACATGTGACCAACACCAACATCATACCAACCATCCTCTGGTTCATCCTTAACTGCAGATTAAACATCTAATACACATTTAATGTAAAAACTAATCTGTAAACAAGTTCCTCCAGTAGCACTGACTCAGCGTTCACTATACCCGTGTGATTTGTGTGTGTGTGTGTGTGTGTGTGTGTGTGCGTGTGTGTTTTCTGCATGACTTATTAAACTGATGCTCACACAGAGAGACAGGGGGTGACCCTGGTTACCCTGAAACGAGAGCTCAGGGCAGTTGGTCAAACTGTGCGCTTGCCTGTGAGTAAAATCTATAGCTCTCTTCAGTATTCGCGCCTCGGCTGGAAAAAGTGGAAAATCTATGTAAAAAATCTATAGTGCTACAGGGCCAAGCAAACTCCAGCACTATTTGTCCACACACAAGCGGCTCTGCTGACCCACATCATTCCTGTTCACACCCATTTTAACTGTGAGCAATCACTGACTAAAGTGTAATTTGACCCATTCAAGTTCTGTCCAGATTTCTCTTTTGTGCTGTTATACAAATAATCATTTGCTTACAGAGGACCTGCTTCTCAGTTATTTACATACATTACAAAACCAAAAGTGGATATCTCAGCGCTGTGGCAATCTCATGATGCAAATTCAGAAACATACTTCTTCCTTGAGGGCTGAAGACAAAAGGCTTGTTACTGAGGGTTTTTTTATTTTTTTTTTTTTTAAATGTGACCAAACTGTTTACGACCACAGAGAATGAGAGTCCACCCATCTGGCAGCGCACAGACAGTGAAATCCAGACTGTCATTCTATATTGTGTGAACAAGCAGGGACACAAAACAAGCGACTACAGTTTCACTCTGTCACTGACTGCTCAAGTCCCATGAGCCAAAATAACCTCAGTGTCCGGCAATTTTCACATGACACGAGTTTCAGACCGCCACTTCACACTGTTGTCATCTCAGCTCGGATTCTATAAATCCTCTCTGGTGTGAAGTGTCACCTTTTTAACAACTTGTAGTATGTGCTACTTTTTGTACTACACCTGGAACTACACACAGTTAACTACAGAACAACAAACTCCTCACAGCCAAGAATAAACACAAGAAAAACCTGAATCTTACCTCCATCTTTTATCCTTCAGAGTCGACTAATTTGCCAAATATTTCAATCCCAACCTCGAATATCTGTTGAATATCTTCAACAATCAGAGGAATGTGATGGGGGTGACAAGTGGTGAAAGTGAGGAAGAGAGAGACAGAGATCACCTACATGACAGGAGAGGTGCAGGCCTCTGGGTGTTTTGTAAACAGACACCCTGATATTCCCACACACACACGCACACACACACACACACACACACACACACACACACCCCCTGTCCAGCCCCTCTGTCATTTAGCTCAACTGGCCAATAGGAGCAATGACTGGCAGCTGTCTCTGTTCCCTAAAACCCTGCAGCACGTGCATGTATGCTAAATACGTATATCTGTGTGTGTGTGTGTGTGTGTGTGTGTGTGTGTGCGCGCTCGCTTGCTTGCGGAGGATGACCGTTATCACAGGGGGTGTACAGAGCTAACCAAATACATTCACGTGACTGGATGGAGGGAGGATGTGTTGTTGTGGAGCAGTCTCACACACGCACCAACACAAATACATCCGATTCATTCTCTAAGTAACGAAACCTAAATTTGCGATATCACATTTGCCACCACCTCCTCTCTTTTTCTTTTTTCTTTGGTTTCTCTCCCAATCTGCTCGCTGCAGTCCAACCCTCTCATTCTCTCCCTTTCATATTGTTTCCAGAGGTTTTACGTTCCCTCTGTTGTTGTGTAATTACTGCTGATGCCCTGGGCGCTTTGTTTTCCCCATTTCCTTCTCCCTCTGTTTCTGCCGCCCACCACGCTTCTCTTTGTCCACCTAATGCCCCTTTGTCCTTGCCCCAAAGCACCCTGGGTAGGGGGCCGTGGGCAAAAACAAAAGGCCGGTCTGCTGTCCTGGCGCTCAGGACACTGGGCTGCTCCTGACAGGTCAAAAGGTCACTGAGTTTTATGACTGTCAGGAGAGTACTCTGATGACGGACGGCTGTGTGTGATGTTGAAATGCGACTCGGGACAAAAGCTCAACCACTCTTTCTTTCAGGGCTGCTGGATTCTCAATATTTCTCTCAGACAAGACCCCGCTGCTCAAGGCTTGGCTCAACCTATTACCATAGGACTAGTACTTCATTGTGGTGTTAAAGTCACTGTGTATTTCTAAATGCTGTCTGTGGGGGCAGTTTGGGGAAAGTTAGCATAAGAATCAACCTGTACAAAGTCACAGAAGCACAAAGTTCCACAAATCCACCATAAAACAGGCTGAATTTCTACTGTTTGCTTGCTCTTTTGTTAAATTTAAATTGATTTGCTTAAATAAGATTTTCTCAGTTCATTAATACAACTCAAGATGGGCTTGATTTATCTTGTTAACTGTTGTCACACCTGCAAAGATGCATTTAAAATGAGATACATTTCACTCTGAACTGTTTAGGCTGTTACACATGATTCATGATGCTTCTGTTCAAGAGAAGAAACAACTTGAGGACTGTATCACAGAATGAGGTAATCACTGCTTTGTTGCTGAGTCCCAAACCAACAAACATCACGGATTAGAACAATGAGACCGTGATTAGATACAAGGCGACGGTGCTTTCAACATTATTCTGACCATGTATGGAAGTGTATTTGTGGCCTGTCTGGCCGTGTGGATGCGAAGCACGGTGTTGCTATGTCACAGGATTTGTTTGTTTGCAGGATTTGCATGAGGCAGACCAGTTCTGGCCATGTAGGCTTGGGTCTGAAAAACCCCATGTTACTTTTTTAGACACACACAGTGACGGTCGTCTAACCGTCGAGCCACGCCGGACCAGCGATTCAACAGCCGTTTGTCGGTGTAGCAGAGACTGTAGAGCATAAAAACCTCTCTCAGCAAAGCCATAATCTTTCCCATCTGTGTGGGAAAACTCTCACCCTCACACACGTTCATCAGAACGATCAAATGGCTCGTTGACTATGAAAAACTTGTGCATTCATGGAATTCAGCTTGGTCCTTCAACCTGTTTCCTCACAAGATCACTTTGCAATGACAGTTTTGATTTAATTGTATGGCTACAGTGGACAACGTGACCGACTGTAACTTAAGGAAGCAGCTTGTGTTGTGGACTGATTATTCAGTAATCTGCCCTTACACACAGTATTCTTCCAGCTGGGTCCTTTGAGAAGAAAAGAGATTTTCCTGAGTGGATATTGAGATGGACACTGGGACGCTGGAAATATTGTTATAACCATAAAGGAAATGGGAGCTGAATTGGTGTTTGGGCTCTGGGTATTTTAATCTATGGTCATTATACTTCATAATTCAATGGGATCCTAAAGAAAGATGGATTCATTTGATGTTATCGTTCCTGCATGCAGTCCTCCAGCTCTTTCTCTGCTGCCCTGGACTGAACATGAAGCAAACCATGCTATGCTATGCTATGCTATGTTTGACTATTGTACCTTGTCAAAGTCCTCCTGTGTGGCTCTCATCTCCTTCCAGGTCTTGTTGAGCAGCTGAATGCAGACACAGAAAAGCTCCTCCATGAGCCGATCCTGACTGAAGAAGATGGGGTGGTAGTCAGATCCCGTCTCTGAGGCTGCGAGAAGAGATGGAGAGGACGGAGGTCAAACGCAAAAACAAAGGAAAGACGCTCAGTCTTAGAGATGGTCTGACTGGAGGTTAAAGGAAATGTTATGGCAGGAGCAGGAGGTCAACTTACGTGGCTCTCCGATGCGAAGAATTTCACACAGGATGAGTGTGAGCTGTATGCTGCTCCTGGCAAACGGACACTCATGTTTGTCCTCCCTACTGCTGTTCTCCAGAACAAACTGGGAGTTGGAAACAATTAGATACTTAGCTAATCACAAAAGGAGACAAAGACAAAAAACACTGAACTCTTTAAACAGAGGTAAATCATACTCACCCTGCTGTAGGCATCAGGATAGCGTGAGGCAAAATAAAACATGGTGTCCAAAGCTAAAAGACCAGGAGGTGTCCGTACCAAGTCCTGACCAGGATTACTATTGTTCTGAAAGGAAAGGATCAAAGACGATACTAATGCAAATATGAATAATGTCACTGAGAGAAATATGACAGAAGTTGATGGACAAACTTCACAGAATAAGCTGTGACAGCAGACACTCACAGAGAAGCCCAGTTTCTTGAACTCTTTAGCGCAGAGCGAGCGTCGCCTCTCGTGGCTCAGGCTGTTCTCGCTTTCTGTCTCGAACGCCGCCTGCCGCAAACTGTGAAGGATGTCTCTTTGCTCCTGGTGTCGGGGGGAAGACGCGGGTAAGAGATGGATGCTAACTTCTTAGAGTGTTTAAATGTTTCAAGCTGTTGTGTTGTTGGTCACGTAACAGACCATCAGTAATGATATTTCCATACTTCAATCACTCCCATTCACATAGTCTTCATATGGTATATCTGATCATTTCCACTAAGAATGTAAATTAGTCTATAACTTAGTAAGATGAAAGATTAATAGATTTACCCATAAAGATAAACACGCTGGCTTTGGGCCAAGGAACAGCTGATTCAATTCAGGTGCAGATCAGGATCTTCAATCATCAGGGAGTTAATGCTTTTTATCCATGAACAGTTTAAGGTTCAGAGAAGGATCTAGAAATCAAATGATCTAATACCTAAACTGTTAATAATGATGTTTGTGTGTGTGTGTCTAACAGGAAGTGAGAGAAAGTGTTTGGACACTTGATGTTATAGCTCACCTGGCTGTAACAGTCCAGAGGCGTCCTCATGCGAGGCTCCAGGTGATTCAGAGTAACTGACTGTAGGACATAGAGGTAGTGGGCCATCTCGTCCTGGACTGAACCAGAACTATGGATGATGTTCTGCAGCAAACACACAATTTCCCTCAATAGGTGAAAGTGTCGGTTTATTCACATTCACAGCTGCACATCAAAGAGGTTTTCTTTTGTTGTATTGTCAATGAGATACAGAAAACTATATGAAATGACAATGTAATTAAGAAGATAATTTACCTTATAAATGTACTGACGGAGATTCTTCTTATTTAGGAATGCAAACATCTCCTGGAAAAGAGAGAACGAGGAACAAGGTGAGCACAAAAAAAAAGTAAAATGTGTCGCTGAGGTGCAATGACATGTTTCTATCATGGGGTGGCAATATAGTGTCGGTAACGGACCAGTGGGCCTGACCAGGGTTCGTCTGTGTGGGACTTTGACCCTTGTGACGAAACGATCACTTGCTGGTACATGCTTCTCTGACTCAACCTCATTTTGTTCAGGGCAAATTTTCTCTTGGGTTGGTCACACTGATAAGAGGGGTGGATTTGTTGATTTACTGTAAAAAAGGAAGTGTGTATGTGTGTGTGTGTGTGTGTGTGTGTGTGTGTGTGTGTGTGTGTGTGTGTGTGTGTGTGTGTGTGTGTGTGTGTGTGTGTGTGTGTGTGTGAGTGAGAGAGAGAGTAACAATGAGAGCCTGAGAGAAAAGAGACGACGGGCTGAATAAAGCAACTGTTTCCGTACAATAAGAGAGGAGCAGGAACCGAACACAGGGAGAGAAAGCCTCGACTGTCTGCAGAGAAGCTGATATGACCACAGAGAATGAGATAGATGGATCATTTCCAGCTGTCTGGCAGAAGTGATGCTCGCAGGACTCTGACTCTTATGTACAATAATGGTCCGGCTGGTGCAAATAAACACCCTTTACCCTAAGTCACATGCATGCCATTCACAGCTTGGGGTGTCACAGCTTCCCATGAGTACCCAAATGTCTCATAGTAAAGGGTTAAGACAAATGAAACTGAAAAATGCGCAGTGCGTACTGTTTTACAGCCGCAGGCACCACCGTCTGGGAGAAGTAAACATTCAGGAAACAACCTAAACACCTATTCAACTGCATGCGTGTGAGTTTGAACAGCTATAAGGAGAAGAGGAACAATGTCAGAAAGCAAGCATCAGCCTGCAGCAGCACCTGTCTGTCGGAGTCGCCTGCTGTCTGTAGTAGGGCCATAAGTAGGGCCATGGCTTTAGTCTGTATCTGCTGATTTGTCCTGAAAGAAGTCAGAGAGGAGGGTGTGAGACAAACTCCCATTTCAACATTTTACAGCTGTATGAAAAGGTGTGTTTGGGGAGAAAAGAGACACAATGAGATTAAAAAATGTTCTTGTTTTCGAGGTTTCAATCCTCACAGCTGTTTTATCAGCAGTATTTTACATATTTGAAAACTTCCTCTTACAGAGACTATACTGATACTGACTCATCAGCCTGCCACCTCATCGCCACACGGAGGTGTGAACGGTAGTTTTAAGTACGAGTGAGTCCAAATCTATCTGTTACTTACACCTGGAGGTGAGCGATAAGCCTCTCCATGGTGACTTCCTGTTTGACCTGCAGGAAGAGGCTGTGACTGCTCAGCACCATGCTCTCCAGGATGTCCAACGACACCTGCTGTATTGATGCATCGGTCGGCTTGGCGTTGACAAAGCTGGCAATCTGAAAGGAGGGAAGGTGGGAATCTTAAGACAGAATGCAGCTACGGTCACATAAACACCAAATCTGTGACAAAACAAAAGACAGGGAGCGACAGATACGGCACCTTCTTGATGAAGACAGACGATAGGTTCTCCCAAGAAACTATCCCATGATCCATCAGTTCCATGAAGCCTGTCAGTGTGTGGGTCATGATCACATTACTCCTGGATGAAGCAGACACATAGAAATAAATATAATGTAAATTTACACACAGACACACACACACACACACTGAATCTGAACAGCCATTGGAGTGTTTTTAATAATTCAATTACTGTGTAAAGTGTAAATATGTATGCTAATGTGCTCTAAAACATTTCCAATGTGTCACAGAGAACTAAGGATTCAGCTTATTGTGCTACTGTAAAGCTTGTTAGTGCGATCTATGATCATAGGAATGGTTCAAATTTAAAATCAACAAATCAACAAAGGCTTTAACTGAAGAAGAGTGAGGAACAAATGGGAGGAACCATTTCTTTCCCTAGAGTATAGTCTCATATTTGTGGCCTTATATAATATATTCAGCAGGACCACTCCTTGTGTTTTTTCCTATACATGTTTAACTCAGCAGGGATATGCTGCTACATGTGCAGAAACCACTTAACCCTTCAGCACCAGTGACATCTATCATGTGAACAGCATTCCACCCCATCCAAGGAAGGTATGCAAGCACAGACACCCACCCACACACACACCCATTCTCTCACACAGACACACACACACACACACACACACACAGAGACACACAGAGTACTAACTCATTAGAATCCTCTACTATCTTGACCAATAAGAGGTGTCCGTCACGGCTGATGAACTCCTGAGCAAAGGTCACGTCTGTGGAAACACTCGCCAGTTCCTTCAGCGAATCACAGCGCACGCCTGAGTCTGAGCTCTGGATGCCCTTGAACAAGTCCTCTGCGCAGCGACCCTGCGTTCATGCAAAAAGAAACACCTATGCTTAAACACACCATACTGAACAATTTCCTCCATTCCTAGTTATTCATGGTGTTGTTGTTCTTTAAAACCTGGCTACTTGCAGCGGCAGAGACGGATCAATGCTGATTCGTTCTATTGCCAGGAAACTAATTCTGTAAATTTGCTGCAATGCAGATTGTAAATAAAAGAGTGATATAGAGAGTGAGGGACAGAGTGCTGGAAGAATGTGAGAGGAGGGAGATGAAAGAGGAAAGTGGCTGAGAGCCTGATGTCTGCAGACTCACCGGTGCCTTGGTCAGTCGCAGAATGCAGCCGTTCTTAATGTCCAGACGATTCTGCACCACACAAACAAACAAACATTCTTATTTTGGTCATGATTTAACTAAGATTTTCACATAGCTATCTTTGTGGAAACAGGACAGAAGAGCTGTTTTATCTGGCTTGTTAACCGGTTTTATTCTTGGGAGTTCTTATCTACACATCCTTCTTTCATGAAGTCATCATGAAAGAGAAATATACTTATAACACGCTCTATAATGACTCTATCTCTGTCTTTTATTATCAACAGCCAGAGAGTGGGGGAGTCGAGAGGTGCCAAAATGCCACAGCAGAAGGACATAGTGAAGATAGCCATCCAGATGCCTGGGGCCTACCCCCAGCTCATACAACTGGACCAGGTAACACAGTCAAAGAAAAGTTTAAAACTGTGAAGAAGTTTAAAGTTTAAAATTGTGAAGATGTGTCAGGCTGTTGCAGATTCACATGATCAGCAATGTATCTTTGTTTTTTGCCTTGATGGGAAAGCCAGGTGTCAAGACTGACTGTAAAGAGACATCCTCAAGACGGCTGCCAGGGTTTCTACAGGGATCCATTTCACATGGATATTTCTGAATCAAACTGCTGCTGAAAGAGGGAAATGATCTCATTCTTACATCGCGTGCAATCAAGGTAAGCGCTCCACACAACCATCAAAAAGCGGAAACATCTGCGTTTTACTACAAACTCACCGACTTCAAAGTGAACATCCTTGTAGCAACTCCAGCAGAGCTAAAAGTACAACCCTGCTGTGTGTTTCACACTCTTAACAGCAACACTATATTGACCGTCTCGCTAAAATGTTCTACAATAAATAAAGCATCTTTCTCCACATTTCTCTGGTGGCACTGTAATGACTTCTACAGTCAAAAGAGGGGGAGGGCAGAGAGTGTAGCTCTGTGTGCTTTTCTCTTTCTCTCCCTCTGTCTGTTGATTTTTCAGTCGGTCTCACAATTTATTGATATTGTGAGAGCTGGGCCCTGTCTTGAGTAACTTTACGTACTTTCAGATGCAAAGGAAATACAAACAAAAGCAGACAGAGGTCACCATGTGCTGATAGAGTAGCGTGTCTGATTCATTGCTGTGATTTGATATCTCACAGAGATTTACACTCTCCTCATCTTAAACATAGAAACATCTGCAGGTCTGACTCAGGTCTGTTGCTCAGTGTCTTCAAGCTGTGCTCAGACATTCACCAGACTGATTCCCCGGTGTGGACAAATATTTGTATTGATGTGTAAGTAGATGTGACTCACTGATTCAGTGATGTACGTCTGCACTCCATCAGCGTACTGCAGAGCGTAGTTCTCAGGACCTTCGAGATTCCAGCTACACACACACACACACACACACAAACACACACATACATACGGATATTAACTATCAAAATACCACAAAAAGTTTAATGATGTCAAATGCAACCAGAGAGACATCAGAGCCATCATCAACTTACCCATCACACACCTCCTTTATGACAGCAGACAGAGGCTTTTTCTGCACAGAGACACAACAAACTGTATGTAATCACAAACACATAAAAGGCAAATGCATTTACATATCACAAAAACACACACCTGCTGCATACATGTGGGTCATAACAACAGGACTTAGCAGACTCTACAATCAAAGTATTTCCTCCATCAGGGAGCTGAACACATGCTTCAGTAATAACACGCTGTTATGGGATCATGGTACCACAGCTATTCTCGCTGGCTGCAAACCCTGTTTGCTGAGAAGAGGAAATCCAAGAGCTCCCCAACGCTTTTTAAACAATGTTCCTCTCAGTGCCCAGATCCCTCTTTGTACGTAAATAAAAGCCAGACTACTTCCATGTCTGACTCTTAGCTATCCTGCCATTAGTGGTCAGCCCCGCGGTCAACCAATCAAAATGTCTTCGGGTTCTGTGGTAGACCCAGTAAACGGTCTGTTATTAGTGGCAGCCAAGAAGGTCGACTGATCAGATGTGTTTAATGAAGACGGCAGGGCCAATAAGACGTTTTTGAGGGATTCTTTCCTGGGCAGGATTAGTTGTGATCTACAATAAAAATATTTTGGGTAGAGAATGGGCATTTATTCACATCCAAATCAGTACTCCTGAATGTTCAGTTGGTGTGCTCTTTACACAACACAAAGTCATGAAATGTTGTTTGAGGTAGTAGGGCTTAAAACTAGGATCTGCGCCCATTGAATTTTCAATTGTGCTGCATTTTCCAACTGTTGAAATTAGCTGTCAGTAAGTACCTGTTAAATCCATTCTCTCTCCGTTCAAACTTTCTCATTTGCTGTACAGTATATGACTGTGAACACAGACCCCTGCTGTCTGGTGTACAGTTTAAACTACATCTCATGCATAGTGTCTTGCGCAAAGATGTACAACTTCCCCAAAATTTCTGGGAAACACAAGGAAAACTTCCCCACCATCACATTTGGTTAAAGCTGACAAAACAAAACCAACAGTTGGGTGTGGCAAACTCAAAAGTGTTCAATATGGAATTAATAAAAAAAGATATTATAAGATAAAATATATATATATACATTTATTGTATAAAATATATATAACTAAATCAACAATTTGCAAAATAACTGAAAAAAATTTAAAATCTTTTATTTTATTTTCATTGTTTTATTAGATATCATATCAGACATTTGGGGCTCCTCTGGCGGCTAAGCAAAACATTTCAATGAATGAATGAATTTAAAAAGTGGAGTGCAGCAGGGTGATCGCAAAAGAAAATGTAAAAAGCCGACCCATCAGCCTAACTATCATACACACCAGACTTGGCATTATTCAGCTATTGTAAATATCTTGTGCTGCAGCAGCTGTATCAAACAATACCAGAAAGGAAGTGGGAATAGTGACACATACCACAGTCACACAAATGCTTTTTTTTTTGGCATAAATATTATGTCCTTGTTGTTAAGGTTTTTAGGCTGCTTCACTAAATATAATCTGACTGTGAATCACCACTTTAAACAGTCAATTCACCTGTGTATAGTATTTCTCATTTACATATACCGCGTGAAAAAACTAAGGGAAGAGACATCTTTACAATTTGCCTGGATGTCTTCTTGCCATGAATTTAGCCTCTCAGGTAGCAGTGATCCCAGATTGAGAACCCCCCCTCTATCAAGCTCAACAATATAATTATAATTGACGAGTTTGAGTTGTATGAAGGCATGGATATCAAGTCAAGCAGCCAGGCCTTTTGGTCAGGCATCACCAGGTGATGTGGCAGCTTGAGCAGCAGCACATCTGATCACCAAAGATAATTTAAGACACAGAACAACACAGAAAAAATAAATCCAAGAGATATAACAACATTCTCTGATTCAGTTGTATTCTCAGATCTATTTATACCTACATCACGCTGCATTAACTTCAAGAGCAACATGACAGTAACTAGGGATGTGGTATGTGTATAAAACGCATTGCTGGCCCATAGTGCTGCTGCAGATTTCTGTCTCAAACCACAGAACGCCTGAGCTAACATTACCAGTCAAACTCATGACAACCAAAGTACAAATATCTGACCTATCCCTTTTAGTGTGGAGATCATCCCTGCGGTCTTTGGGTCTAAAGCAAATGAAGCACACTAAGAGGAAGTGCTGCCTGAAAAAGGCTCAGCAGAGGGCAAGACATTCCCATGGTAGTTCACTGTCAAAGCGTTCAGCAGCCAACTGAAGCAACGTCTGAGAACAGACAGAGAGTCTCTCTTTATATGACGAAGTTATTGTTACATTATTTCTAATTATTACCAACCAGAGTGACAAACCTCATTCATCCATTTTTTTTACTGGTTTTTGGATTTGTGTGTGTGTGTGTGTGTGTTACCTGGTCCAGTTGTATGAGCTGGGGGTAGGCCCCAGGCATCTGGATGGCTATCTTCACTATGTCCTTCTGCTGTGGCATTTTGGCACCTCTCGACTCCCCCACTCTCTGGCTGTTGATAATAAAAGACAGAAAAGTCATTATAGAGTGTGTTATAAGTATATTTCTCTTTCATGATGACTTCATGAAAGAAGGATGTGTAGATAAGAACTCCCAAGAATAAAACTGGTTAACAAGCCAGATAAAACAGCTCTTCTGTCCTGTTTACACAATGATAGCTATGTGAAAATCTTAGTTAAATTATGACCAAAATAAGAATGAGCTTGTATTCGATGGGTCTAAAAAAAAAAAAAAGCAGAAGACTTATTTCACAGGCTGAGCTATAAACATGAGCTCTAAGTGTGATATATAGAGATAAATTGGACACTGATCATTACATAAATCAACAAAAATGTAGGCCTATGTGGAGCAGTCAAACTGTTCAGTTGGATTTTTAACAACAGAAACTTGAGCTGTGCTGCTGTGCAAAACGGAATAATAATTCGGCGATTTCAAAACGTGATACAGCAAAAACAACCCAACCCGAGAGCAGGTTCCTTTTTAGGAGAGCTGATGATTCTGTTCACCTCATGAATGACTCATGGCTGTCAGAGCAACTATCGTTTTCAATATGAAGTTGTAGAACACTGTGTTCCTCTTTCACTGTGTATTTATGGTGTACTGAGTAAAGCTGAGAGGGCTGTCTACACACGCACTGTGGATTGTTCACACTCCCCCTTCCAACTCACAGACAAACTTCTTCCGCAGCCTTCAGACGGCATTCCCAGAGGATACAGAAGAAGCTGTTGTTGTGCTTCCAACCCTTCCCCCTTCCTCGTCCTTCTCCGTCTCTCCCTCGCTCTCAGCACATGGAAACAATACAGTTGGATCTAAATTCTTTTGTACACTCACGAGCTCGCGATGAAAGAAAAACGGTTGAGCTTGTGCCCGCTTGTGTTCGTTGTGATTAATAACCCCCATCCTCTGTATGATCTGTTGGATAGCTCGCATAGTTTCACTCCACTCTCAAAGAGAAAGACCTCACAGTTTATGGCAGGTTTCAAAGCAATACTCCTGTCAAAACAACCACACGCCTTTACGGTCTTCTCACCTCACTTGGCCTGAGGCAGCGACTTTCCTGATGTAGAAGGCTTTCAAAGCAGGAATGAAAATGGGGGCAGAGCAGGAAAGAAGATTTTGATCAACAAAAAGATGCAAATACAACAAACAACACATTCCCACGTTTGTTTTTGGATAAATTACATGGACCAGAGGATGAAGACAACCCTGAGGTCCTGAAAACATTCTGGTAAATTGGTGCTGGTGCCAAAGGTCAACTTCCCTCCAACAAATAACAACAGCGGTTTGCAGCCTTATTAATCTTAAAGAGATTTGGGGGAATGAAGGTTTGTTTGCAGCTTATGAGTCAGCAAATTCAGGGACAAAATCTGACTGCCTGTGGGTTTTAAGCTGAGTGTCTGTCTGAGCTGTATAATGATAAAATGAAACTGAAAATATCAGCTGAACATCAAATTATTGGTTTGGTTGCACTACAAAGAGTGAAAGGAGGGGTGGCTTTGTCAAAACAATTCTTCATAGGTTGAGGATTAATGGGGAAATACACACTGTAAAAATTGTGGCTTCTTAGTCAGCTGTGTGTTTGGACGCTGCATTTCGTTTCCCCTTCTGAATGAATATTTGGCTGATCTGTATGAGAAGCTAAACTGTATGAATATGACCTGTACAATTTATAAAAAAAAAAAAAAAAAGAGTTCTCCAAAAGGCTGGCAATTTGGAAAATGAAACTAATTCTATATCTGGCTGACAAAAATCAAACATCACAAACATTTTAAAGGCCCTAAAAAGCTCTAAATCAGCCACTTACACTCTGGCTGTGAAAATTTCAAGACATCTGAAGACGTCACAGTGGGCTTTGGGAATTTGTAATGTGCATTTTCACCCTTTTCTGTTGTTTTATAGACAAATAACTAACCAATTAACCAAGAAAATAATGTACAGATTAATAGATAATGAAAATAATTAGTTGCATTAGTTAAAAGCAAATACCTGGAAAACCAACGATGCTCCCATCAGCCCCAGCTATGCTTTGTGTTTACAGCCAATAAGCAAACGTTAGTATGCTGATGGCTAAAGTAAGACGGTGAACATGGTAAAAATATCTGTTAAACATCATGTTCATCGTCAGCATCATCAAACATCATCAGCATGCTGATGATAGCATTTAGCTCAAGGTACCACTCACAGAGCTGCTAGCGTGGCTATAGATTAAAGATGTGAAATGAAGGTGGTTTTACAATCACTTTTTTTCCTTGACTATGCTATCTAATGATGTTTACACACACGAAGATTTTGAGAAACTATCATCTGTGCAACCAAGCAGGTAGAGGCTTTCATTTTTTTCAACTTCTTTTAATATTAGAAAATTGTCTTGAAGAATAGGAGGCCAAAACTATCATGCTGTTACCATGACAAAAATAGATAATTTGTTGCCTAATATCATAATACGAAGATTATACTGATTTTCTGTTGTTGCAATTACCAAAGTCAGATTACCCAATCCAGAGAGTTAAAACATTCAAGTTACATTTTCCCACCGTCCAGCATTCTTGGTTTACCCATGACGACAACAAAGCACCATTAGCCCACAGTCATCACGACCTGTCTGTACATGCTCCAGACCTCATGGAAGACTGGATAAAGCTCACCCTTCACTGACATTCTCCCATCATTACAACTAGTCTAACAATAAACTTTAGCTCGTGCTTTGAGCCTCGGCTCGTTTCCAAAACAAAACCAGTTTAGTAATGTTGTAATCTGTCTATTGACTCATTTCATCAAATGAATTTCATACTATTTTACATTTAATCACGTTAAATGGCTGGTAATACAACCTGATGAAGAATGTACTAGTAAAAATACAAAAAGGATGTTAAAATGTTCAAAAACTCTGAGACTATTTCACTTTTCTTCAGGAAGATTTTTTGCAGTTTAAATACTGTCAAATTGGCCCTGTGTATGTCGTACACCTCAGCTCATGAGAAAAGCTGCTGATTAGTAAAAATGTGAAAGTACGTCAATGTTTCCTTTTTTTTAACTCAGCAGAATAGAGAGGGGAGGTTTCCATCTCAGTCTCCACAGAGGTTAACCACTGAAGAGAGTGTGTCAGACAGTGTCTGTACCTGTCTGTGGAAGCTGAAACAACAGTCTGTATGTGCCTGTCTGCATTAAAACAGAAGTTATGGTGTTGGTAAACTACTTTTAATACAGTGATTCAGTATGATAAAACCTCATTGCATTTATTAACACAGGTTAATAAAAGGTTATCTAGAGTTCTAGAGCCAAAACAAGTAGTAAAATAATGGATTAGGTGATTGACAGAAAATTAGTTGGCAACAATTTTGATAATCAATTAATTTTGTCCAAACTCAGTTTACTCAGTTGATAAATTGTTTCTGTATTACTAAGTTATTAAGATACGGGAATTTATGACAGTTACAATGCAGAAAAATTTAATTTAAGAATGAATAAATATCTATGTATGTACTATAAATAGATAGACTGTTCCCCGCAATAAAAAATAAACCTTGTCTCACAGACCCACGCTCTTAAAGATAAGGGAGGAGGTGGGGTGGGGGTGGGGGGGCACGTAAAATGAAATGTCCACCATATTCAGTGCCTGTGCTCTTCTCTGAGCAGTTTGCTTCATTAAGCTTAAAACCACAGGCACGGCCAGACCTTTTGTTTGCCTGCAGACCCAATGTGTGTCTCAGACCCCCTGGACTGACACGCTCCCCTCCCCTCTGTGGAAGTGTGTGTGAGAGTGTGTGTGTGTGTGTGTGTGTGTGTGTGTGTGTGTGTTGCGTGTGTGTGTGTGTGTGTGTGAGAAAGGGGGAGCTCTCAGCTGCCTGAAATTCCTAACCTGACAGGGACCCCCTCCCGCCCCCAAAACCCCCCCCCCCCTTTTTTTTTTGTACTGTAATTTAGTAGAATCAGACTTTCATACTTTCGGATAGACTGCATACAGTAATCCGTTTATGACAATATCTCAATTCTGTTTTACACAAATAAATGTAAGTGCATCTGAACGCTAGTTGAGTAAAGGCATGTGGTGCTGCAAATGTTCACCACCAAACAATGTTCAAGCTGATTTAGTTAGAAGTAAAAGTAAACACGTACGTGCAAATAAGTATCAAAACAGCACCTGAACTGTTAGTACTTTCAATTTAAAACTGATATGGCTGCTGCCAAAGCTTTGTGAAAGGAATCGCGACAGGTTTGTGAAAAGAAATGTGAGAATCAGCTGCAGAGCTTTTTTTCCTCTGACTGCGTCCTACCTGGTTTGAAAAGACAAGTCGAGGGCTACTGTCCTGCAGGAACCGCCGCAGTCGGAGCGAGAAACATTTGCAGCTGTCTTTTTTTTTTCCTTCAGAGGGAACAACGCTCAGTGTCCAGAAGTTACTTTTTTCTTAAAGAAACATCTGAACAAAAAAAAAAAAGCAGGAGGAAACTCCTCGAAACAAGTTTTCAGGAATGATTAGTTGATTTAAAAGTTCCGGGTTGGTTGGAGTCGTTTGGTCGCGGGTCGGGGCAAGTTAGCGATGTTAAGACAAATGTCTTCCGGTTATTACTTTCAAAATAAAACCTTTAGTGCATATGGTGTTTTAATATAAGCATCGGCGTGGAAATTATGTTTTGAGAAAATTTCGTATGAAAAAAAAAACATCACGCTTTTATTTGTTTCATGGCATTTAGTTCCATCTATATACCTCCATGACAGATTGTCTATTCAACCCTTTCAGTTCATTACTTTTAAGACCGCCAATAAATCTTTTTACTCCTCGGGAGATATAGCGCTTTTACTTTGAAAGAAAAATAATACAAGCTCTGGAAATGCTTTTGCTCCTCGTACTGAACCACACAAGCTTTTCTTCCAATTTTCCAAGAAGTTGGAGATGAATTAATTCAAAGTTCCGGGTCGGATATAGTTGGTTACAGCTGCCCCCTGCTGTCCCCCCTTTCTCCCAGAGTTGTTTTACACTGTATACACGCATTTTCACTACTTCGATACTTCTGAGAATTATATTAACAAGCCTATTGTAACCAAAGGGGGCAGGGAGCCTGTATATCACATTACTGCACTGATAAGCCTACCAAGCTACTGCTGCATTTCATGTCTGTCTCCTGTACAGACATATGATTTCTTACTTAAGTGGCTCTTTTGGTTATTTTAATGCATTTATTATAGAAAGTTGACAGGAAAAGAGGGGAGGACAAGATAGGGAATGAGTTTAAGGGATAATACACCAATAATCTTTTACGGTTCTTTTACATTTGTGGACCTTATCAGATCTCCACAAAGATAGCTAAATAGGTTTGTCTGATAATTGCAAAACAGACCTATGCCCAGTAGAAAAGAGGCTGTGACATCAGCTGCAAACTCATTGTACATAATCTAACAAAAAAAATCAAGTTCTGCCTGTTCAATTAAATAACTGTCAATGTTATATTGAATGAACAAGGTTACAGTAGCCCAAGGCACTGTCCACAGGGGCAAATCAAAGGATATTTATTGACATTTGCACCTTGTCTTTTTGTAACATATTTTCTTTAAACTGCATGTAAACATCTCATGACTTTGATCAATTACAGTTAATTAAAAACAAAAACAAAACACAATGAATGGCCCTAGCTCATATAAACAACATACGTGAAAGTTTTTTCTGCATATATTATGACAGGAAATCCTTGAATTAAATAGGAAACCAAGGGAACCAGACAATAGACAAAGAATACCAAAGTGTTTATTTTTGTATCATTTGATGCAACTACAGCCTAACAATAGTGAGCCTTGTTAAAAGCAGTCTGAAGGATTGAGTCTCACACACCAGCAGACAAGACATGATCCATTCAACCCAGGACTCTTGAACTCCCTGGCTGCTCACAAACACTGTCCAAACACAACGACTGGCTACTGATCAAGACATGAATGAGTAGCAACTAATTTGTCCACAGTGATGTAAAGTGCAATGATGAGACAGGATACTTTTATAAAGCAGAAGGTTTTGTGGATAAATCCCTTAAAGTTTAAGTGTAGCCCAAAATTAGTAGCAACGGTCATGTAATAATATATCTAGCAGGTATAAAAAATAAATGCTATTCTATACAAGCGGTAGAGAAGGATATACACAGTACATACTTTACATACATACATGTCATCCTGGGCAAACCAGGATATTATTACACAAAAAGTGATTTTACAGAAGAAAGCACCGTAGAAAGATGAATATCGGTATTGTACAGACGAGTAACAACTCATCCCGAATTGCTACTCATCTGTCCCCTGCACAGAGAGAATAATTAGAGTTGAAAAATCAAATTTAGAGTGATGAGCATGAACAGAAAGTAAAATGCAAAAAAGTAAAAACTATTGAATAGGGATCTGTGCCAAATATACAAAAAAAAATAGCCAAAACAGGATCACACTTCATGACATGGTGACTATATTCACTGCATCAGTAAAAATACATCAGAAATACATACATGTCCTTTTACATACAAATGAACTGAGTACAATGGTATTCATATACATACATTATAATTGAAAGACATTCGCCACAAAACTCATTTTGGAAAGGGGGGAAAAAGGCTACTCCTCTGACATACACCAGTTAAATTACATATAAATCAGAGCCAATAAAAATCTGTAAGGTCCAATAGTAGTAGTCCAAAGGCAAAATGAAACTGAAAGCGTGCCCGTTTTCTTTTTTTAAACAATTGAACCTCTCAGTGTAGATGTGCCAATGTTGAACCAGTTAAAGAACAAGGTATTCATAATGTGGAGTTTACAAGTGACATTTTTATTTTTCATTTTAACAAGCACCTTGTTGACCTAAAAAGGTGTTAATGTAAAAATAGTTGTAGTCTAAAACTCCCCCCCCAGTCCTGCACTTTTTTGGTCCTTGGCTCATTACATCAAAGTTTATTGGCCTCAACAGCTTAGTATTAAAATTTTCTTTCTCTAACTGGAACCCAACAGCACTTCAGCACTGAAAGGTTTAATCAAGTCCCATTATTCAAAACAAAACAATTCTTACATAGAGTATTGATCATTTGAGTATGGTACCTTTCTTTTTTGGCAAACTATTGCTCTGCCACAAATGTAGTTCATAATAATACAATAGTTTTGTGTGCTGGTAATACAAAATATATATTCTCTATGTACATGAGGACAGTGCATATTTTAACCAGCTGTGTTTGGACTCATTCAGCCAATGCGTGAGCAGCTGCCGGGTGATAAAGGCTGTGCTCCATTAGTCTGCTATGACTCTTGACCTGATACTTCTCTCTTTTTTTCCTGGAGATATCTGACTCAAGTTAAGAGAGCATTCAATACAAAAAACAAGCAGGCACACGGACTCACAAGCACACTCATGTAAAGTATGCTTACACACATTCGCTCTTGAGAACACGGGAAAGCTGATACACAAACATGACTCTTTATAATACACAAAAATCCAAAAATATAATTATTTGTCATTTGTTTTGACTCAGTTTCCTTGGAAAAGCAGTAAATAAAACGTTTTGTTCTCGCCTGTATTTCTTCATAAAGCTGTACATCGAGCTACTGTCTGACTGAGCTCAGCTTGAGCTCACTGTGTCAGTGCAGAGGTGTCTTTGAATGCTCATCAGATCATATGGGCTTTCCTGCACCTCTTCTCACCTTCACCGTCAGTGAGGGGGAAAACTTGGAGAAAATGAAGGTAGATTAGCATGTAAGGGAAATGCTTTCCCACTCTGACAACAGTCTCCAGGGTCAGAGATTGAGAATAGGGACATCAAAGAGGTCACACAGGCCTTCTGTCTCATCCAGGTTGTATATGTAGTCGTGGTCGCTGGGTGGAGGGGACAGCCGGAGGAGAGGCGAGAACACTGGAGATGGAACAACCAGAGAAATAGATGAGACATGCAGGATGCATAAGACGAGGCCATGTGTTGAAATGCACAATGGAATCCATAAGTTACGATCATTCAATAGCCTCTTTGTTACACAAATTACACATCATCAAATCCTCACTGTCATCTGCTTCTCCATTCGTGTGTCTGTGAGAAAACATACCTTCTGATGACATCAAGTCTTCCAACAAATCTCCACTCATGATCTCTGTCAGAGAGAGAATAGAACTGAGTGACCCTTTGTAAAGCCTTCAATTTGCACGACACTGAGAAGGTGTGACGTTGGTAACTGCAGTCACTGGAGGAGAAAATATCAAATTTCTGAAAAACTAAAGAAATGTTTACCTCTTGTTGGATCAAACATTTCAGAGAGCTCTTTGGGAAAGTCCAGCACTAGAGGGAAACCAAAACAAACTTTTCAGTAAGATACACAAGTGTATGACATGAAGAGTGTCAAAATCTTGCATGGAATGTAGACGGATGAATAAAAATTGGTTCGTATAATTAAATCAATTTCATGCCCACCCTACAAAAGCTGAAAAAAGTCATGCCCCTCACACATTTGTTGGGCTCTCATATTCATTCAAATTTAGCTCTGCTCGACATTTTCTCACCTGGTCACCCACACCCCCTCTGCAGTGGCTCAGTCCCAAGTTGAACAACCAATGAAATAAATTAATTCAAATTAATTACTAAATTTATCCATTTGTGAGATTTGATCCTAATGACATGTAAAACTAAACTTTGGAAACCAACGTCAAAAAGAGACTTTGAATGCAAAAGTAAACATCATAATCATTTTAATTCTTAGTGTGAGGTTGTCTTCTCTAAAAGGTGCATGTTATGTTATGTTATGTTATGTTATGTTATGTTATGTTATGTTATGTTATGTTATGTTATGTTATCTTATGTTATGTTATGTTATGTTATGTTATGTTATGTTCTGTTATGTTATGTTATGTTATGTTATGTTATGTTATGTTATGAGAGGTTCAAAAGAGTTCAGCATCATGCAAAACTCACATTCAGAGGGATCCGACTTAATTGGTTCAAATACTGCAGAGGCAGAAGAGGATCCAGATCCGTCCAACGAGGCAGAGGACTGAAGCTGCTGAGTGACTGCAGAAGGTGTATCTGTCGTTGGGGTGAGCGCCGTGGTGGTTGTCACTTCTAAAATAAAACAAACACGAGACAACATGCTGTAAATCACTATGGTAATGGTAGCCCTTAGTATCAAATGGTTCAGTGTAAAATACAACAATAAAAATCAAAATGACATGATGTTATATGAAAGAGGGAATCGCTTAGACAATAAGAAGGAAACCTGTCACTGAGACTGTCTGGTTGGCTGCTGTTGCAGATGCTGTGGCAGGAGCCGGTTTTGCAGAAGTGGCAGGAGCTGCTTTGGGGACCTGCCAGGTGGAAAGATGAAGGAAAGTCACAATATTGCATGATGAAGAAAGATGGATTTGTATAATGAAAACAAGTTTTGAATCATTTTTCCATGGTGAGTTAGCTTGTACGAACACTATTTCAAACACAACTGTCATGTCATGAGACAAACTGTGAAAAATGTTGCCACCTTGGGATTAATGTCTTCTACTTATCCTCTTTTATTGTCTCATTAAAGAAGGACGTCTTGAGAGTGAACCTCCAGTCAACAGTAAACCGATAAATACATAAAAAAATAGTACTATTTGCATAGTGATTGCTAATGAGTGTGGACCTGGGAGGCAGCAGTGGCTGGCTGGGAGGTAGGAGTTGGTGCTGGGAGGTTCTGAAGGACGTCATCTGGAGGAGGGACGGGCAAAACAACAGGAGAGGCACTGGACGGGTCCTTATTGACCAGCAAAACCTCTATAGGACCAGATGAACTCTTGAGACGGATCTGGTATTTCCTTTGCCCGTTAAGGACCTGGATGCACACACAAACACCCAGTCTGAGGCACGAGACAGAACAACAGTAGGTGGACCTGACCCACACACACACTATGCACACACAACTTACAGATTCTGGTATGGGCACCTCTAGTTGTGTGCCGATGGGAGCACGAATTGCTAGGAGTGTGTCACCTACAAAAAAGAGGTAATGAGTCATGACAAGTGTTGAGGAATGTGACAGAAAATGAAAACAGTGAGTGCAGAGCATAGAGGAAAGAATACCTTTGAAAGCCCCACAGAGGTCTTCATGTTTTATATATGCCATAGTATAAATGTGTTAAGGGTCCATACAATAACAAGGTTTGTCACTAAAGTAAGAAAATATGTCAGCAATACAGCTTTGCACATTTGCACTACTTATGACTGGAAGACTTGGTTAACCAAAGACACGATTTACTGACTACCTATATTAATCAATTGGGTACTCCAGCATTTCAGTAAAGTACTTCAGTAAAGTTGGAGGTCCTACAGTTCCAACACTGAAACTACAACGCAAACTTGGCTTCCCCTGCCTATTAAATAACCTCATCTGTCAAACCTCACACCCTGTTTGAAAAGAAAGGTGGGCTATTTTTTCAGACTTTAGAAAGCTCCATCCAGAAGCAGAGAAGTCAATATACAGGATAGGTAATACTCACTCTCTAATACTCTCCTACTTTTATGTGTAAAAATCAGTGGAATGCCCCTTTAAATTACCAGGACAGAGAGACTCAATATGAGCTTAGTGGCTGACAGAGCTGGCAGAATTTGTGGTGATGTATGCCCAGGACAGTCCACTATGAGATGCCAGATGGTGTTGAGATTGGATATGTTTCACTGTTTTGTCATGGTTTCTACTTTGTCCTTGTGTCACTGCATGCCACACGCACATATCTAAATACTGACCATGAGTGGTTTGTACAAAGTACAGAACATAGTATAGAGTTTATCTAAGTAATCTAAGTAATTCATAATGGCATGTTTGCAAATGGTTGCAAAATGTTTTCACGCAGTTTGTCACTGTTGTCCTTGTTCCTCAGGAGAACTTTATCCCCATGATATAATTGGCAGTCTTTCCTATACAGGAAAACCCCTGGCTTTACATCAGTATCTACGGATTTCGATAGTCAGCAATCTGGCACTGCTCTAATGAGCCTGTAAATTTACTAAATATTTTCCATCAGCAGGTGAAAGTTACAGTACTACAATTGCCAGTAGACTTTTATTAAAGCTGGCACAGCTCTATTGAAATAACAGAATACAGAAAAAAAATTATCACAGGGCGTTAAAGTAAAAGGTAAAAAAATCAGTATGAAGTAGTATGAAGAAACACAAATGAGGAACAACTCTTCTCAGGAACAGTCATTACTTGTAATTTGGAATGCAATATAATAAATCAATCACTGATTAGACCAAGATTAAATAAGTACTGTCCTGATAAACTACAACAGACACATGAACACACTATGCAGTGAAGGATATGGGCTGTTGTTGGAGTCATCTGTGACATTCTTGATGCTCTGTTGGACCCAGACTCTCTGCTGGTCCAGCTCATGTTCCCTGAGAGCCAGATCATCGAGCTCTGCCTTTAGATCAATCAGCTTATCAGCTATCTCCCTGGTATTACAACCTGGACCTACACCCCTGAAATACAAAGACAAATACATGGTCATGTACAGACAGCATGTGTGAAAAGACTGTTTCACACACTGATGAGCACACATGCTGTTTTTCATTGACACCCTGTTTTATTATTGATACAACTAAGCAGATTCATTCTCATTCACTTTCTCTTGGCGACTGATCCATCTGCCTTGTATCTTGGCCACAACAGATACAGCTGCACTAACAGAAGACTTTTTTTCTGACAAATGTGCCAATAACTACAGCTTGTGATAGACATAATGTTTGCTTTAAGGTCATATTTATGAATTATGTTTCCAGAACCTCTACAACAATATTTTGAGAACATTTGCCCTCATTGTCATTTTCCAATTTAAAACCAAAGTGTTGTGGTAAAGAGTCAAAACAAAAAAATGTCACTGAACTAATACTTGACTGGCCGCACTATCATGCCAAACACTGAGCTATTTTGACATTTTCATGTACAGTTCCTACTCTCATATCTACAGCTCTGAAAGAGGTTAAAGTAGCATACCTGCAGTGGAGTGACTCTTTTCTAATTGTTTGAGTCATTTTGTTATAGTGTAGTTAGGAAATGATTATACTGAGACAACTACATGACTGCCAAATATGCACAGGAAAGTGACAGTTACAACAAACGCTGTCTGTGGTCAGTTCTACAGTATCTAAAAAAGCACATGTAATGCAGACTGAGATTCTTGTTTGTTTCATATGATTCAAACTCTTTTGGTGAGTAGTCATTTCTCTATGACACATATATAGTCACAGAGTCATGAGTGTGTTTGTCACACAGATCAACACACAAGCAGATATAAGCACACACAAGAATAACGTGACATCAATTGGTGCTGTGATCCTCAGAAGAATCAGCCTCTAAGCCATCTCTCGATAGTTGTAATATATACATACAACATGAAAAAGTGGAAGGTGTGTGTGTGTGGGGGGTGGGGTGGCGCAAGTGCTTTCAAGACACAGTATGGTTTCACATAGTTCCACCCTCTTATTACCTAACCACAATTGCATTTCTGTAATGAAGACAATATAAGGTCAGTACAAAACTCCTAAATATAAATGTAATTGGCTCTCACCTTGCAAATTGTGGACGTACTTTTTAAATTCACCGTTACAATAAAAATGAACATTTGCCTTTTCATGAAGACAAAACACAGACGATCTGATCTGTTAGACAGCAAATTTTGTACTTTTTTTTTTTTTTTTAGTTTTTGAACTGAGAACTTACTTCCATTGGATACTGTTCTTGGACTTCTTCTCTATCAGTCCAATTCCCTCCAGCACATTAGTGATATCGTAAATACGCCGTTTCTGACGCACTGCCAAGGTGTCTGCAGCCTGAATGACAGGACAAAAGCAATGAAAAATACAATGAAGATCACTGACATCTCCTTTAGTAGGCTTTGAGCTAAAAGCACATACAAAGAGGGACTGCTGTGTCTTTGCCAACGGGTTCAATATCCCGCAACCAAAAACCATGAGGTTTCACCATCTATCTAAATGTCATTTAAACTTCCTTCTCAGCTCAACCTCTTGATGTTTAACAAACTAATGATAACCATATGGCTGGTGCTGATAAGTCTAGGCTTTTCAGAAACCCCTGTGGGTGAAGTGGAGTGACAGATCTGCTAAATGACAGCTAATAAACTACCAAGAGCTATTATTTAATAGGTTACATAAGGT
This sequence comes from Seriola dumerili, assembly GCF_002260705.1. Lineage (NCBI taxonomy): Eukaryota > Metazoa > Chordata > Actinopteri > Carangiformes > Carangidae > Seriola > Seriola dumerili. Next base: position 1,880,365 of record NW_019174402.1, read on the forward strand.
ACATTTATTATTCACTAATGCAAAAGTAGCATTTTAACTGAAATCGATACACATACCTAACCCTTCATTATACAGTGTCAACTGGTATGGCTGTGTTTTACTTTTCCAGCAGTGTCAACATACAGATAGACTTCAGTCAGAGAAGCTCTGGTTTACAAAACAAATTTAAGTCACAGCTCTTATTTAAGTTCTTACAGAGCCTAAAATGTGTGTTATCTTTGAATAATCACACCAATCACCCAAAGTTTGAGCTAATATCTAATAACAGAAGAACAAGACACAAAGTTTTTTCTGTCAAAGATAGTGTTTTAAGTGTGACTGGTCAAAGTGAATCTGTTTCATAATTCATAAATGCAGCATGTTTTAATGGACGCATGAAAATGAGAGTGAAAGAGAAAGAAAAAAGCATAAGTGTCTGGTGTTTTATTATCAGCAAAGCCCAGAGCCAAGATGAGTGTCAGTAGCTATGAAGCCAATCTGTCCGCCAAGTCACTGAGGTCACAGTGAAAAAGAAACTGTTCTGTTACACAAAGTAATGCTTGGCTAGTCAAGCTGCCATCTGTTTCTCTGGTTTTGGTTGAGAAAAAACATGGATGGCAGCATTTGTTAAAATGTCCATTTTTATTGCAATATGACAAGTCTATTAATATGTTTTGGTAAGTCTGGGCTTCAGATGAAACCCAATTTTATGGTATACAAGTTCAAGGATCATTAATAGCTAGTGGCACTGGCCACTGTGCAAAGATCCATTTGTTCTCAACATTTATATTTTATTAGAGATAAATACCAACTACTTCTTCAAGTATCTTTGACAGACCACTAAGCTAGTAGGATCAATATGTAATATCTGAATAGCTTTTTCAGAAGATTATGGCCTAGAGAGTGTGATGAGGAACACAGCTGACGATATTTAACATGTTTCAGATTGAAAAGTCAATGCACTGTCGTTAAAAGCATAAGCTTTTTTGAGTAAAAACTAACCAAGTCAGAACATGTCGTTAAGTGACCACTACGTTATCAATCAGAAAAAAATTGTTCATGTGTGAAAATGTAGTAGCGTTAGCTCAAAGGGGAACTACAAAAGATGACCCACTTTTTAAACTTTGAATCTGCAGGGGGCAGAGTCTGCAAAGTTGACCAGTCTTCTCAAAGTTCAGTTTGTAACCTTACTTTGCCCCCTTTTAGAAACGTGAAAATACCATGACGCCGCGTTGAAGCAGAGGTTTGAAAGTAGCCCTGGTGTATAAAAACTGCAAATCCATAAGCAAAGAGGTATCACCTATTCAAATTAGCCTGTCACAGCTAGGCTAGGCTAACAAGCAAGCTAGCGAAAGTGCATGTAACCTAACGACAGCGGGTAGGCTCAAAATGACATGTGCTAGCTAACAACAAAGACTCTAGGCTGCATGCTTACAGCTTTCAGATCCAGCACTCCGTCCTTTGCCTCTTGTAGTAAAGTCACAAACTTGGTGGTGAGCAGTCCTAGGCTCTTTTCGTGCCTGCTCGGGGTCTGTGGCTGCAGCGAGTCCCCCACTGCTCCCAGTTCGCCTCTGTTACTGGCCGACTCCAGCTCCATCATCACTCGGGACCAGCTCCGTACTTCCCCCTGCCTCCCCGAGCAAACCCAACCAGCGAACCCAGGAAAGCACGCCCCACCGCCGCAGTCAGATAAACAGAGGGCCGGGAAAGTGTGTGGCTGATAGCTGGTGTTCAATCAGCTAGTCCAACCTTGTTTGCTCCAAATTATTTGCCTAAATCGAACCGAGCAGGCTAAGTACGGCATTCAATGAGCAAGCTTTCGGTGGAGAGAGCCGTTGGCCACGCGAGGTATGACGGGACGGTTCAACCATCGGTGGGAGCGTCTGCAAATACTCACACCAATTCAAAAGCGTGTAAAAAAAAAGCAAGAGCGTGTTTATTAACCCTTTTTAAATTCATAAATGTTTCCTAATCCTCCGACATAGCATATCGTCGATAAATGTTAATACACTGCACGGATTAGGTGCTATTTTGTTTTAAGTGTTGTGAAATAAGGATTTTTCGGATGTTTGTAAGAGGGTTACTTATACACGCGCCCTTACTTACTCAAACTTGAAGAAAGCGCATGCACGCGCTCGCGGGCGTACACACAGACGTACAATCGATGTGTGATATGCGTTAGGCAGCGGTTTGTTTTACCGGGGCATCACTGTCACAAAGATCCATTGTGATATGCAGTGTTTATAGTGTTATTGGAAACTTTGTGGCTGTGAGGATGATGGTGATGATGGGACCACACAGCAGCGATGCCCCTCAACATGTTGACGTTAGGACCCATGAGTACTCAGTTATTACTACATTATTATATGAGTACTCAGTACTCAGTGGACCTACTGATAGGTCGGATCACACCCAGCTTTGATTTTGATCTCAACTAAACACCTGTAAACTGTCGTCATCTTGCACCGTTGTGAGCTATCGCGGGGACAAAATCTGTCTGACATATAAACACCTGCCAAAGTACTTAAAGCTCTTTGTTAGTAGTAGGCGTCTCCAGGACCATATTTTGCCATGATGACAAACTCACAAGATGAAAACATGGTCGGTCTGTGGCCAGCAGGGGGAAGTATTGCCCAAGGAAAACGCTCTTGTAAATGAAGTACTGGCGTCAATAGATTCGTAGCTCTGTAAATCTGCTATGTACGTAAAAGAGAACAAATATAATTTAAAAAAAAGACATATAGAACGTGGAAGCTTCTGAGGCTTTCAGAAATATAACACGACGTTTTGATGCAAAATGGACAAAATAGCCTTCCCCACGAAATACACGAAAGTGGTTTTACTGTCACACAACTACACTCTGAAACAGTCAGCTGACTGAACCAAACAGCAGCGCTGGACTTGCAACAGGAAATACATGAAATACTGCTCATTCATACTCAGGTAAGTCTCACGTTGGTCATCTTTATATATTCTCCAAAGACATCGAAAACCCGTAGCCAATTGTACATGTCTGCGGCAGTGTGCTCCTCTTTTATTTTTTATAGCCTGGTTCCTAAACGTTAGCTGTACTGCTAGCTAACGTTGTGCTAATTCTACATAGACGTTAAAGGGCTAAACGTAGCTGACACAGAACAGTGACTACAATCAGCTAATAAACATTGATTTTAGCAAATGCAAAATACTTTTCCGCTGCTGGATAGACTGTAACAATGTATTAATGATGAAGTATTGCTCTCCCCGTGTTGCTTCTACTGTCTACTGTATGGACATTTTTTTCTTCGGTGTCATCTGGTTAACACAGATAATTTCATAGATTTGAAGATATGACAATGAGAAGGTGATGCAGGCATGTCTATGCTGATGAAAGGCCTCACTCCTTGCAGATTTTTTGGGTCTTTATTTAATAAAAGCCAAGTAGTCAAATATAGATATGGAGTATTATTTCTACACAGAGAATTATATTAAATTGCTTCCAGTCTTGTTTTACCGTTGCCTTTTATTTTTCAGCTGTGACCATGAAGAAGAACAAAGGCAAATCGGCCAGTGCTGCTGAGAAAGAGTTTGTGTTTGAGTTCAGGGCAGGAAAACACAACTGTGTCCTCAAAGTGCCTCTGAAGTTCCCTGTTCAAGAGAACATCAGCGACCTTCATGGACGCCTGATGCTGCTACATAAAATACCCTGCTATATAGAAAATGGTGAGATTGCTGCTCAGAACTTATGTATATGTGGTGTTACCCTTCTTACGGTTTGTCAAATAATATACCTATGCTTCTTTCTCTTTTGCATTTCCAACACTTGCTCCACTTTGTTTGCTGGGATTGTCAGACCCTAACTGTAACTATGCCCCTAACCCTAGCATTAGCCATCTATAACCCAAACATAATCATTTGTTCAGGGGAGCTTGTCATGTACCCCCTTATCCCTATAACTCTATAATATACCCCTTATATACTATATAATGTACCCTATATATAAGAGAACATAAATAAATATGTTTCAGTTTTCAAATTCTAGAAACCACATTTTATACAGGAATGAAGGAAATAACAATAAGACCCTTATCATTATTATTGTATTTTTGGATTGGTGCAGGACCCTCTGTCGTCAACTAACCTCACTGTATCTTCCACCTAAAATTTGTAATCCATATCTACACAGTTGGACAAGTAAAATTAGATTTTCTTTATTTGAACTGTAATTATTTCTCTCCACATGTCTTCCTTGGAAAGAGACAGTATTGCCTGTAAGCATGCTGTTAGGTTGAAATCTAAACGATTGGAATATATCCAACCCATTGATTTTGCAGAGTACTACTTGGCTTGCACAGAAATGAAAACATTTTGGAAATGACTGGCTTTTGCTGCGTATGCATCTCTTCCCACAGAGCTGAAAACCTTGCTTTCCAACTTCATTGAAACCGAGACCATCCTGGATTATGACAGAGAGGCAGAGCTTGCCCTGCAGAGACTCACTACAGGAGAAGTAGATGTAAACCAGCTCACCAATGCATGGACCAGGTCTTATGTGGAGGTGATCACACTTTTCAGTATGTTATTGTGCCTAAAATCTATTTAACATCTAACATCAGCACTTCTAATAGTTATTACTTGGTTATACCACAAGCTCTCATATCAGTATCAATAATCATGGGAAGCTCCTAACAGATTTAGAGTTATGGTATGTGTTTGGATTCATCTGGATTTGTACACATCTCTCATATTTATGACTAAAGGGTGGCCATGGTGCCTGTTGTTATAAGCTGAACATCTGTTTTTTATTTGATTCGCATCACTTAGTTGTATCATGTATCATTTAGGGAATAATACCATAAACATAATTAGTCTTTAATCAACTGAGTGAGACAAATCATCCACTTAAAGTTAACTTTTTTCAAAGTCAGTTTGTTTGATGTTTATGTATATATATATGTATATCTAAAATTGTGTAGGCAGATATTTCTGTGAAAAATGTCTGTTAATAATGTGGACAGCATGCTTTATTCTTGGCAGGTGTTCCAGAAAGTTAATTTCAGACACTGGTTGTCCAGCGGACCCTGATCGTATATCTACTACTCCATGTTTCTGAGTAGCACAGCAGAGTGTTTAGGAAGTGTCCTTGAATGCTCCTGCTAACTTCAGGGTAGTCATGGGTCATTAAAGTAATTTAAACAGAAGTAGCACAGTGCATCTGCAAGTTGATAATTCATGAGTTCTGGAGAGAAAAAAAAAAACTCATTACAAAAGCCTACGTCCTGTGTTTAATGTCTCTCCTACTCATAACACTTGGTTACAGTTTGATGCATTTCTGCCCAGAGATCCAATATTTGGTGGTGGTTTCACATATTTGAGATTGGAGTCATCACTTTTATATTACGGATCAATGCAAAACAAACAGTCTAGTGAGACGTCGAGTGGCCCTTATGGTTTTCTAATTAAATTAAGTATGGTCTGCTCACTCATGAATTTTTTTTTTTTTTTTAATAAAGTGAATGTCTCTTCTTTCATTTTTAAAAGAAGGTCAATAAGTTAATATGGTTTAACACAAAACCACACTGACACTGACACTTGCTGAGGCACTGATAAAAAGATAGTGGCCGTTTCAGCTCATGTTGTGAAGCCCTTCTGGCCCACTGCACTCGGACATTTACGACATGTAGGACTGGCTACCTCTCAGCGTTTTACTGCAGTCACACAGAAATACACATGGAAGCTTTCCAGTGTCCATCATGTGTGTGGCCTGCAGATTCCTGAGCCTGTATAAATAGAGGAGTTTCAGATTCTGAATACTGTTCTGTTGCTTTTCTAATTATGGATCATCAACTGCCCTGGTTTATTGCAAAACCCTTTTGAAATGTGTTTACATTGCATATTGCCTCCTCATTTGTCTTCCTCTCAACATAGTGAACATTTGTCATTTTGTTTGAACCCTTTCTACTACGTCAGCTTCTTGTTGGTCACTTTTAACTCACAGTGCATGCAGCAGCTCATCAGCCATGATAATATGTCATACAATATAGTAACCCTGCAATGCCACGGTTGTATATCTTTGTCTTTTTGTAACCACTTTGAAATAGAAATTCTTGTTGCCAACTGTCCTTTTGGAGTACTTATTGTGTTTCCTTCATCACTGTTTCAGACTACACTGGAACATGCCCGGCCCGAAGAGCCCAGTTGGGATGAGGACTTTGCCGATGTTTACCATGAGCTGATCCACTCCCCTGCCTCAGATACTCTACTCAACCTGGAGCACAACTACTTTGTTAGCATCTCTGAGCTCATCAGTGAAAGAGACATGGAGATTAAGAAGCTTCAGGAGAGGTGAGTTTTAGGGATTATTGCCTGGAATCTTTGTAAATTCATTTGGTCAATTTGGTCTGGAGGACCAAGGAAAAAAATGATATATTGTTCATTTTTAATTCTGGTCCAGTCCATGTTTACACTGACTTTTTACAAACGAACCACAAGAGCTGTAAGCATGAAGCCATATGGATTGACGGGTATCACAAAATTAGTGGAGAATTTTGTTGATGTAATCGTGCATCATCGGCGCTCAAATTCTGTTGAGTTATACATAGCACATTACTGTGCCTCATGTGTTTATTTTATTTTCTCTGGTGTCCCAAAGAGCTCATGAAGCATTAACTCATAAATAACTGGCTTGAGACAATAATATTTTTTATTTGGTATATGCTGAAATAGATGGAGTAGGACACAAAGCTCATACACCTCTTTTAGTCTTTTAACTCTCTGATGTATCAGGATAAATCCCCACACTTAAGTGTTGACATGCTCACATGGTTTCCAAATACTTTTTTCGTAACTATACGGTGGATTTACTGGATTGTAGATAAACCTCTGAATTCCCACTAAAATCACACATCTATTATTATAAAATCCTGTGGTTGGTCTGCTTTGCATTCTCACCATTAACAACCTGCATCATAGTTTGCTTGGAGTAGGACTGAGACCCACCTTTTCAGGTGATTTCAGTCAAGTCAGTTGTATAGTCTGCACCAGAGTTTGACTGACAGGTTTCACGCGGGTTTACACTTTTCACACATATGGGCTAATCGACCAGAGTTTGAATTGAACCAACACGTCAGGGGTAAAAATATCCTATAACACACTTTTGTATTTGTAAAATGTTGGAGCCATACCATCGTGATCTGAAAATGTTTCTTTATCTTTCAGTGGTGTCCGTGCCTCTACACCTTTCTCCCTTTTACTTTCATCTCTTATATAATATTTTTCTGTCTGACAGACAAGCAGCTGAAATGGACAAGGTGATGCACGAGCTGGGGAACACTTTGAGTGACCAGGATGTAAATGCAGTGGCCTCTCAGCACTTTGATGCACAGCAGGTAAAAAAGAAGTTAAGAGTGCTCTGTAGTTTGTAGCAGCGTTAAAAGCAGGTGTACCTTCATCCCAGTGCATAGTCAAAGTTATTGTTTGACCGCAGGTATTTCAGAGGATTCGGTTAGTGAATTCTCCATTCACAGGTTCAGATTTGGTTTGGCCTATTTAGTCAAAATATGTTGCGTGTTCCAGTCATATTAAAGTTCCTGAGTGTTAGACATTGTGTTCTTTAAACAGGTGCTGGAAAACAAGTGGGCCAGTGAGCTAAAGCAAGTTACTGGCATTCAAAAGCAGGAGTACCAGGAGTGGGTCATCAAACTGCACCAGGACCTACAGAAATCCAACAACAGCAGCAAAATAAAGTGAGTTTGTCTGTATGTGTTTGTGTTAACATGTTGTATTTGCGTGTACACTGAAGCATAATCTTTGTATGTTTACACACTTCTAATGTCTGTGGGCTTCCTTTACGCTTTACACCCAAGCGCACCTGAACAGGCTTCTTCAGTTCTGTGACAATCTCACTTAGTCTTTCAAATCTGAGCATAAAGCAAAAATTGTTGATTTAAGATAATGAATGATGGAGTCAGGTGCTTAGGTGCTTACTCTTTTTAGGTAGCAAAAATAAGCTGCGGTGTCGACACGGATGAATGAAATCTGCAGATGCAGCAGCTTCGAGTGGGATTGTCGGCGACAGAGCGGCACGTCTTTATCCACCGGCAGTGAGCCTCTGGTGCAGAGGCTTGGGCTTGTCTAAGCTTTGAGATTTAAGTCCATGTTAGGTTTGTTTGTACAGTGATTAACTGTAAAAGTAGGGTGATAATAAAACTTACACTGATAAAATACGGTGATTAAAAGACAAAAACCATGAAGACAAGCTAAGACACAGCAGAGTAGTAGAATCAGCACAAACAACTGTTTCGTTGACTCAAAAAATGACATAAAATTAATGAACTACTGAAATATCCCTTATGTGATATGTGTTAGTGGAGCTGCACTCCAGCAGTTCTAATCCAAAACATGACATCTCTTTCTGGAGCACAGGCTACATTTACATATTAATTGAAGTGATTACAAGAAGTCAAACACTCGTCTTAGTGTGACTGATGCTTAGCTTTGCAGTATCGGTTATGACTGGCATCTTGGGAAAAGAGGTGGAAAAAAATCTTATAGGGGTTAACAGTAATGTAGTACTGTTGAGTTCTGGTTTAAATTCAGGTCTTACACTCTCCATCCGCATATATCAGCTATTCCATCAAAACACTGAAACCACCAGGACCTGCATGCTAAGAGCTTCTCACACAGTGTGCTGACCCTGCATCATTTTTTCTTAATGATGAATATCATTATTTTGTTATGTATAGGTGGAACTTAATACTTCTACATTAGCACTCTGAACACTTCATAAATATGCATTTTTAGTTAAAGGTGTAGCCTGTAATGGAAAACTGTAAACAGAATCCAGGCTGAATTTTTCTGTAAACAAAGAAAAGAGAAAATTTAATCCTTATAACTGGGACTTGTATAATTAATCTGTGAACTGCATTATATCCTATTTTATTGTTTTTATTGTTCAAGAAAGTAACCAGAAAAACTTCGGCTGAAAAGAAAATGAAGGGTTGCCTTATATGTTGACTAATATCTTGTTCCGGGTTTCAATTTTGCTTTTTTCTTGGGATGAAACTTTTTATAGTTTAGTTTATTTCTATTACTGTTCTTTTCTTAAGCCTTTAGAATATATGTTGTTTATGCTGTGTTTGATAGCTGTCTTAACTGATTGGTTTGTTTGCATGATTAATTTCCAGCGAGGAGATTAAGATGCAGCCCAACCAGCTGTCAGAGCTTGCAGATTCTGGGGCCAGGATGTTTGAGGAGCAGCCTCAGCTGGAGGAGAGTTTCACCATACACCTAGGTAATGACATTCTCTTCTTTGCTACCATTCATACATAGTATTGTGATGGCTGTTCGTGGTACTATAAGTCTTTGATTTTTAAAAACGCAGTATAGATGTGATCTCTAATGGATTTTCCTGTTTAAGATATGTAGGTGTCTCTGTGTGCATGCCATTTATTTTTGAGCAGGGGCACAACTGAAGACGATGCACAACCTGCGGCTGGTCCGGGCGGACGTGCTGGATTTCTGTAAACACCGGCGGCACGGCAGCAGCGGAGCAAAACTGCGGCGGCTACAGACGGCCCTTTCACTGTACTCCTCCTCACTCTGTGGTCTGGTGCTGTTAGTTGACAACAGGGTCAACTCCTACAGTGGCATCAAGCGAGGTCAGGGGACATGTTCAATATAATATTTTTCGTAATGTTTTGGTGATCTTCGTAAATGTGTTTTCTTTTTTCACATGGGCAGTTGATAGTGTTGTGCTGTGGAAAGATAAGCCTTTATTTTGGCAGCCTCCTGTTTGAAGATCTTCATTTCTGCACATTTCTGCAGGGCTTTGTTATATTTTGGCACTAGTGAATTTTTTTTACTTTGGTCCTACTCATGACTCACTCTGGTTGTCTGTTATCTTTACTGGGAGAATAACACTATTTATTCACACCTTTTGAAATGTTTTGTTTAAAGACTAGGTACTTCATTCACCTTTAAGTATGTATTGATTGTTTTAAAGCAGAGTCACAGAGATAAGCTCTGTGAGACCGGCCTTTTTATGCATAATTTAATTCTTGGCCTCTTTTGCGCTGACTTCTAGACTTTGCAACTGTGGCGAAGGAGTGTACAGACTTCCACTTTCCCTGTCTGGAGGAGCAGCTGGAGGAGGTGCAGCAGGTGGTGCTGTATGCCAGAGCCCAGCGGAGCAGCAAGCAGAAAGACCAACCGGGTTAGACTTGAAGCTGCACTTTCTCATCGCAACCACAGCTGTAATGCACACAGAGCATTTGAGGAGGATTAGCAAAGGGAACAACAAGTTTTGTGAGGCTCAGGGTCACACCAGTCTCATCCTGGATGTCCTGATTTCACCAGAAAATTAAAAGTGCAACAAGTGACCTGGGTAGACGCTACTGGATTAAACTGATTATTCTAGGCAGCCAGGATACCTTTTTTAGCCAGCTATGCAGTATAAAATGCAGAACTAATGTTGTTATTCAAGGCCTTGTTTAACTGTACTACAGTGACACGTGATACAAGTGGTTGTTTTTTTTTCTCTCATCATACAGATTATACTCGCTTTCAGGTTGATCTCTAATTTGCCTGATTTGCTGTTTAGCAAGATGAGAAAGGGAATCTTTAACTCTTATTTTGGCATCAGAAACACGAGACTTAAATGTTCTCTCTTCAAAGGAGTGAACTGAAGGCGAGTATAACTGTACACATGACTGTAACAGTGCAAGGCTTTTTACAGAGTTGGAGAATGTCAGTGACATACCAGCAGTACGAGAGGGGGGATTAAACAGTCAGGAAATAGAAGACACTTTACATCACTGCTAATACGTCGACGAAAAACTGTGTCCAGATCTTTATCACATCACAGCACAGCATAGTGGTTTGTAGAGTAGAGCTGTATATAGAAACAGTCTGGCTAGCTTACAAGCCTTTCAAGGAAAGTCCAGCTGCTGTCGCCATTAAGCATCCCGATTAGATATTTTAATCTCTTGTTTTGTACACTGATTGTGGTTGTACACACAATCCTTTTTTCATTTTAATTATTTCTTTACAGAGGTTCCAAGGAATGGAAGTGATGATAAGAGCAAGAATGTTGAACGAAATCCCTCTAACATCTTACCAGGTAATGGTTATCAGTATATATTTCACATGCACAAACATTCACTGATTTATTGATCCCACATTATTCAGTAATGACATTTTTAGACTAGTTATGTCTCATTTTTTTTCTGTCCATCTTTTAATTGACCTACTTTTTCTTTTCCTCAAGGTGAGTTCTACATCTCACGGCACTCCAACCTGTCAGAGGTCCATGTTGTCTTCCACCTGTGCGTGGACGACAATGTCCGTTCGGGGAACATCACGGCACGGGACCCGGCCATAATGGGCTTGAGGAACATCCTGAAGGTGTGCTGTACACATGACATCACCACTGTCACTGTCCCTCTGCTGCTGGTCCACGACATGTCAGAGGTAAGACTAGGTGGGAGTACTGTGAACGGTTCGATGTGTAGATGAAGCTGCAATGTGCACATTGCTTCCCTTCGGAGTTCAGCAACCAGACTCAGCAACTAATATGGATTCAGTGTTGTTCAAGAACAGCTCAGCAGGGTAGATTCAGCTCTTCCTTCATCGTTAACCCTATTTGCATATTCTTCTATCTTCTTTTAGTCTTGCACTTCTGTGTCAAGCCTAAGTAGTTTGTAATAGTGGTAGTGTGTGTGAAGAAAACCTGCTGGCCGCACAAGTTTGTGTGGTTCTAATGGATGGTAGAGTGAGAATTTCTTCTCTCTCTCTTTCTCATTCAGGCAACACACTATCACTTCCCAGGTTTAAAAGCAAGAAGGGCGAAGTAGAGAGTCATAAACGTGTCTGTTTACTGCTTAATACCTCGCAGTGTATGTAGCAGCAGTCTACTCAGAGAAAGCCTTCAGTGACTGATTAACTGAGGCTGAATTAAGCAGAGTTTAGGCAGATATCCAGGCAATATAAGGTGGATTTTTTTCTGTTGAAAATGAATGTATCTGGGATTTCCTTTCAACCTAAATGGCAGCTCCTTGTTATTTCTTAAACTGAATGAAAATTAAATCATATTAAACTATGAATCCCATAAAATGGAAAGTAAATTCTCAACAAGCCACTGTCTGGAGTGCACTCGTGCCACAACATGCCCAGTGCAATTTTTCTTCTCATGTCTAATCAAGAGTCTTTGTTTACATAACCAAAGTCTTCTAACATTTGAAGCCTCGGGAACCAGAGGATCTTTAATTGATAGCTTCTGGTTTCACATCAAAAGTTTCCATCTGTCTTCTGGCTCGCTTTCTGTCTTGTTTTCCTTTTAGTAGACATGTTTCCCTATTTGTACAAGCCTATTCTTGCGTTTTGGCATTAAAACAACTGGCATAGTTTGTCTACATGAAGTACAGACTGCAATCAAAATAAAACAGGGCTGTGCCTCCTATTTTTATTTTTAGGTGTTTTTTTTTTTCCCCTTGGAGACCATTTTGGAGTTTGAGGAAACGGGAACACAGAAGAATTGCTCAGTGACACTGTAATACACGTTAAAACATTTGCGGAGAGGAAATTGAAAATACTTTAAACCAATTAAAGGGGGCAGTTTGCAGACAGTGACTCTTACACAGTTTGACAACTGCTATGTTCATTTTTCTGGTTTTATGAAATGTCTTTTCAGGCCTCAATTGCTTCAGTCATAATGAAAAACTCTGGAATATACTATCTTGTTGCTAATGCATCAAAGTCCCATTGCTCAAACCAATGTGGTTTATCTTGGGGTTAAACCGGTTAGCGGGTGACACAGTTGGCATAGGCCTAAGCATTAGGCCTCGCTGACACCCCTGCCTCCAGCTCTTAAATCCAGTTTGTTGACTTTGGATGGGAACAACATATTCCCTAGTAGCTAAAAGGCTATATGTGTATGTGGCAGAGGCTTCACCTATCTAACACTCCTCACTGTGAGAAAGGGAGGGATGTACAGATGAGTACCTGCTGAGGTCACCTCCAACAGCCTGGAGCCAAATACACTTAAAACTGTTGGGGGATGAGAAGTAGCATACGCAAGAAGCAAAAACATGCCAATTCTAATCTATTAAACCTTTGTCATTTTTGAATGTTGACATGGTCACCTGACAGGAGACTTTGGGTTTGTTCCAGTTAATATGTAATATATACAGTACTTAATTTACATACCTGCGTAAGACTCTGTGCAGTGTGACACTCTCCATAGGAGAGCAGCATGTGACTATGTATTTCTTTTAATGCGTCACAATTTCATTTAGTATGGCTCAGAACCAACACCACCAAGGAGGAAAGGGGATGTCAAAAAAAAACCCTAGTAAGCGAATTGTTTTACCAGTGGAGAGTCAGAAAATCTTTGGACACATGAATTAATAAGAAGTAGATAAATAGATAAAAATAATAGAAATAATGATAATAATGGCACCTTATTTCCTTTTCTGATTAAAGTTGTCTATAAGAGATAACCATGTTTTATAAAAAATTTAGCCTCTTGCCCTTTTAATGAAATATAATTTCCTTGCCACTTCCTGAATCAGTCTTTGCACCATCAGACTGACGTGTTATCATGTTATGATCTAGTTTTGCTGCACATTGTTTTAAAGACAACAAACAAAATGATTCAGTGTTCTCACTTCTCTTCTCATCTCTCTGCAGGAGATGACCATACCGTGGTGTCTTAAGCGAGCTGAGCTGGTATTCAAATGTGTCAAAGGTGACAAAGTTTGAAATTAAGTCAAGTTAATTTGTTCTCTATGACGCACGCATTAACACTGTTTAAACAGTTGAAAAGTAGGTGCCCAAAACAACATAATTATGAAACAGCACATTATAAAATAGTTCCTAGAATGCACTGAACATTACAAATTGATATTTAACGATGGAGGATTTAGTTACTTTCAATCTGTTTGATTTGCAGGCTTCATGATGGAGATGGCCTCTTGGGATGGAGGTATATCGCGCACAGTTCAGTTTCTGGTGCCAAAGGTGAGAACAGAGTGTACTACTTATATTTATGGTTTTTACAACATATAGCTGAGGTGATGCACAATCTCCCTCTGAGTGAACGCCTGCCAGCAAAGCTTTATGTTAAATTCAACAGAAATGTACATCTAAGGCCTCACATGTACACAACATCACAAAAGGCACACCCGGTCTTACAATGCATATCTTTATATGCAGGCAGAGAAGAAAGACTGCTTGGAAAGCATGTGATAAATCATAGATTATAGAGCTTTAGGTTCTGTTGACCACTGCTTTTAGTCCCGTGATAAAAGAAAGCTCAGAGACTCATCCATGTAAATGTGTGATAAGCAATGGGATCAACATGTAGCTTTCCAACACTGAGGTGTACTTGGAATTCCAGGTCTAATGTTGTATCTTAATATATAATGTAAATAAGTTGATATTGGTCTACAAGTAAAAGAGGAGAAATATTCAGGCTGAAGTTTGAATCAAGGTTTCCTGTCATATTTTCAAGTAATCGTGACCTCAGTGCTGGATGAAACATGACTGTTATTTTATGTTGGGCTTAGCTGGATGTTGTATACCTTATAGCTTATGTAGTTTGTCAGGAAGGCAGCAGAGCCTATAGCATGATCTCATGTTGACAGTTTAAGATGATAAAACCAGCGGCATCAAAGGACTCCAACTGTATTGGCTTCCTGTCAGCTACATGCTCAAACACCATTCAAAATAGCACCTACTGAAACAACATTGTTTTCTACACCTCAAACAGACACAAGGGCTAAATATATACTGTGGGCTTGTGTGTGGTTGAATGATGTGTGTGCGACTTTGTTTCTGCTTAAAGATTAATACTTAACATTCTTAACATTCTTATTTAACGGGTGGCGATGCTTAGACTTACACAGTATGTTCCCCCCGTCAAAGTCACAGCTGCCGGAGCTGACATCATTTCAGCATCTTGACTACTGTTCTCTCAGGAGAAAAAGACCCTGTGATGTTGAACTGAAGGGTACTGCAGGGGCTGCTAGCACCTGGCTGTACACAAACAGTCCAGATGTATTTTTGTGTTCATGGGCACATGGAAAAATTTTTTTTTTAATGGTTCCCTTCCATTGTCATAGGATGTGGGTGAAAATGTATACACAAGAGACTTTTTTTTGACATTAGTGCTGCAGAAATCTTAGTCCCTTTTTGCTCACTAATCCTGCGCCTGTCTCTTTGTCTGTCTCCTTGTGTTGACAGAGTATCTCAGAGGAGATGTTCTACCAGTTGAGCAACATGCTGCCTCAGATCTTCCGAGTCTCCTCCACTCTAACTCTCACCTCAAAGCACTGATGGATAACAGAGGTGCACCACATTGCTTCCATGTGGCATTCAGACAAACAGAGACACGTTCATTTTAACAGCATTGACCAGTTCTATTTCTTGTTTGTTCTTTTTTTTTCATGAAGATGAACGCAGTGGAGATTTTGTGAAGCGGCACCTAACCCCCATTCACTTCTTAAAATTACATTAATTACAGATGTATGAAATTGGGGTCAAATGTTATGATGACATTATAGCACTTAACAGTAGAAGTGCAAAAAGTTTTTTAAACAAGAAGGAATGTTTTCATGCAGTTGATGAGCCTTGTTATTTTTGCACCTTACGAAGCTGCACACATTATAAATACTTCTTACTGAAAGAGGACCAGAATCAGTGGCTCACACACAAAGCAGCTGCTGCAATTATTATTTCAGGCTTCCAGGGTACGGCTCTGGTGACAGAGTTTTATGACATCATGACATCAGCCGCCAGTGCTGCAAGTATTCCAGTTTCCTTTTTAAAGCTCCAATCTGCAACTTTCTTCACATTTGAGCTACAGCATAACGTCGCGTTGGTCAAGTTCTTTCAGTTAGCTAGTACACAGTGAAAATGTCACCAACTGAGCAGATGACGTGGATGTGAAAACAAGTATTGTTTACTAAAATGATGGAGTTGGAATAGGAGTGGCAGTTTTGGACCTGATTAACATTTCTCAACCATGCTTAATGTGACATTTGTGGTATTATCCCCATACATTTCCATACAGACGGAAAACATTACAGAACTCATTTTTAATTTTCATGTATGAAGTCCCTGTGGACATCATATTTCATCTGTTGAGTGTTCATGAATTAGCCAGGATGGATGACCACACAGTTCAGCCGTCATATGAGATTTAGCAGTCTAATCCCATGGGTAATAGGCTTCATATTTGAGGGTTGGATCTTCCAGAGAGAAGTGACATATACTTGGCTCAACTAGTCCCAAAGACAAATGGCATTGCTGCTGAAATGGGCTATGTGCAGGTGTTTTTATACTGCATTGCAGTGAGTTGTAGGAAGGATCACTCTCTGTGTGAGAGTGTGCACGTGTGTGGTCCCTCCCCTCTACCTCTGTTAACAGCAGATGGCACTGTTCCTAAAGACAAAGATGTGAAAAGGGTGACTACACAGACATTTACACATTTATTATAAGGGATAAAGTTTTAATGAGGGTCTGCTGCCTATTGAAATTCATCTCAAACCATTTTAGTCGACATTCACCATGAGCAAGTACTGCCTCAGTAGTCATATCACCACTGGTAAATGGTTGTTAAATGTGTTGAAAACTTGAACCTACTAAGATGTGTATTCTGTATATTCACTGTACATGTTTACATTTTTATGTTTATTAAAAAAGTTACACACTCACCACACTTATTTTTATCTAAATTCTTCATGAAAGCCATCACAAGCTCATGACAGAGTTTCACAGTTTTGATGATTAGGTTTTTCTTCAACCCTTTGCCAACAGTGATGCACTTCTAGTGGCATTCACTGGCTTTTGGTACAGCGTTTTGCTGTTGATGGGTTTCCCACAGGAACTTAATCTCTCTGAAGTTAATAATCCATGTCATTCATTGGAATTACATTCCTGCACATCTAATGGTGGTCTATAAGCCATTTCAGACTGACTGAAATCAATTCAGCTTGTCAGAAAGTTTGCCACAGCCACGATCAGTGGTGGTGTTAGGCAGATTAAGAGTCGAGAGTGTAGCAATCAAGGCGAGTTGCCTTCTCTTCTTTCAAGATAAACAAGATGGCCAGCGGCTCTGAGAGAGTTATGAGATTTCTTAATAGCTTCATGTTGAAACCTGCAACTGTTAATATCACGCCGCCATGCTGAGAACCCACAAAATTGTAAGAATATGTATTGCTGAGTGTTTGGCATTCTTAGGATTGGTCTCAGTGGTCTGCAGTGTTGGGTTTCCTTGCGCAGAGAGTGCAGGGTGCCGATTCAGCGTGATAGTTCACCCTCTCCCAGTGCTGTACACATGTTTGAAAACGACCAGAGCAACATATTAACATTGTCAACCTGGTCATGAAAAGTGTTAATTGATGTAGAAGTTTTTCTAAAGACTTAACAGGACACTGCGTTACATGTGGAAACAACACGAAGCACCTGTTTTGACAGTAGTGAAACCCAAAGCCCACTTCAGTCAAACTAGCTTCAATAGAAGTCGTTGTTGGATGGGGATGTCCAGTTACTCAGACACAGAAACATGACCAGGGAAGAGTTATCTATGGCATGTAATAGTCCACAAATTAACCTGTCTTAAAGATAACATTGCTTCAAGCCAGTCCAAGAGGAAAATCTATTATTTAATTCAAATTAAAAGAAACTAAAATTCATACAATTGATCATCTACTGTATATGGGCCAACAAAGGAATACCTTAGTGACTGTTGAGGGAAGATGCAGTATAAATACAGAATTAAATATTTCAAATAATAAATATCTTTCTATCTTTCTCACAACAGAAACATAGACAGTTGTAAGTGGAAACTTTGTCCCTTGGGAAGGAAGTTGGGAGTTTTCTCTGCATACTTTTACCCTTAGAGAGCAGAATTATTCAGTGATAATTGATTTTCTCACTTAATTTAACTTGTCTGGGAATTACCTGGGAAACTTTGAGGAATGGGCTGTCAGCATTGCCTGGCCAGCAATCTGATTATACCCAGGAATTAAAGAAATAAAAAAACATTATGATTAAAGCTGACTTGGCTGGAGGTGTCTGGTGGCCTAATGGTTAAAGTGCATACCACATAACCACAATGTCCACAGTTTGATGCAGGGCTGACCTTTCAGTTATGAAATAAACACAAAATGCCAAAACAGTAGTAAGATATATAAATAAAGAAATAAATTGTCTTTGCTTGCAACCTGATTGTAGAATATAATGAAAGGCCCAGTCTTTAGAAAGATTTTATAAAATGTCAGCTATCCAGGGTTGGGTTCTGATCATCTTTCTCACCACCTGGCAAACTGTAGCTACAACTTGCATATTCATTAACCAACTATTAGAGGCTAGAAACGTATTGAACAGCTGTTACGTGTTAATTCTGGCATTATTGTATTATTTCTAAGTTGTGTAGAAGATACAGAAAACTGATTACTACACAGTTCTGCAGAAATAGATATTATTTTGTTGTATGAGGACTAATGGTCAGAAGATGCCTGGGTATTTCTCCTTCATAAGGAGGAAAAGTAGAAGTAGTAAAATGAACACTGAAAAGGAAAAATGCAGTGAAAAGTAAAAATAGCAAAATAAGAAATACTCAAATGGGTGTTACATGATAACATCTAAAAGAAATAGGCTATGGCTACATATAAACATTTATTTATGTACATGTTTATTTATTTGTTTGTTTGTTTGTTGATAGTCCTCTCACGTCACATATACTGCTGCTGGAACTTGCCAGCTTTCTGTTTAAAAAAATAAAAGCTTACGTGTCATTCAACACTTTGAAAAGAACATAGCACACCATTAAAGTTTGTTTCGTAGTTAAGTCTGGTATAAACTCTTCTCAAATTATCTATTCTTTTTTGTGAGTTTTTTTGACATGTATGGAATTATTAATTTGTTATTCAACAAAACGTGGACATTGCGACTCATCTTTTGGTACGTTTATTTCGAAAGTTGTGACCGGATGTTGTAGTTGTCATCGCGTCGATCTTAACAGCAGTTGTCACAGCTGGGTAGTTGGCTCTCCACAAGTTGAGCAACAGCGGTACGTTGGGAGCGAGCAAATTGCTGCATGGATTTCCCGGAGCTGCACATAACTTAAGGTGAAATTTGCACTCACTAGAGCTCTTTATTTGAATGACATATTTATTATATAGATACTGCACTTATCTGGCCTTGTTTATGTGATGCAAATTTAACTTGGTACTTTGTAACTTAACGGTCACTGTGTCGGTTAAAACTTATTCATTGTATGTGGCTGCCTTACAACGGCTGACCGTGTCGAAACGACAGACAACGGGTTTCAAATTTGACCAAAAACGTCGGCGCATATCGCTGGTTTTGTGTCTAATTCATACTACGCCAGAGACCGTGATTTAGCTGAGCTTAAAATGGAAGTGTGTGATTGTGTTTGGTTTGAGCCTGCGACTGAAAGGTGTGTGGTTAGCCGGGGTCCAGCAGCAGCATGGTGCTTTCTGGAAGTTTTTCCACTCTGCGTCGCTGACTGCAGCTCTACCACCAGGCTCCCCGTCCACTGATGCGGTGCCAAGTGCCATGGTGGCAGTAAGTTTACAGGCTTACAGACCGATATAACCTTTAATGTTTGGTCTCATTCGCGGTAAACATTTGGCGCTGGAGTTGGAGAGAGCCCCCCCCCCCCCCGCTGTTTTGACACATGGATATATGGGGGAGGAGGCGCTTCAGGACACACCGTTTGGAAAGTTGCTCTCAAACTCTTTCAGCTGGCGGTGCCACTGACTGTGGTAGCACTTCAAATGACAACGTGGATTCTGCTTTCATGCTTGTACATTGTAGGTTTCAGTAGTCTGAGAGCCTGCTGAGCTCATTTATGCTGATGCAGCTGTGAACGCATTTCTTGGCAAAAGAGCAGCATAATGTATTTGTTCATGTAAGACTCGGTTTGCTGTGTTGCATTTAGGAAAGCTTAATGAGAAAACTTTCTTTCCTCACATTTCTCCACCTTATAGCTGAACAATAGCTGACTCCCAGTTTGGAAATGTAACTCCTGCTAGACGCCTTGCCAAAGAGCACTTCAGCACTAGTTGTTCAAGAAGAAGAATGAGTCAAAGAAGTCTTCTTGACAGGAACATTAACTTCCTTGTTACTCTGATTACTTACTGTCTCAGTCTCCCCTTATTGCAATATTCACTGGGAAAAGGTAGCCAATCGGAAATGCCTCATTGGGGTTGGGGTAGTTTGACTTAACTTGATATATGAATATGAAAGGAAATTCTCAAAAAGGTGACACCACATTGCTTTATTTACTTTGTTATCATTCCATTGTTGACTTTTGGATTATAGACTCTTTTGCTTACATTCTTCTCATGTTTTAAACACTTGTTCAAATTTTAATTTCTTTATCTAGAGAATACAATGCTGGGAATGTAAACTACATTTTCTACTACTACTACTGTGAACTTCTTCAGTAAGCTGCAGTTGAGAGCAAAAAATGTCCATGTTTTTTCTTTTTTTTTATGTTTTATTTTGGCTTGTACTACAACCTTAAAGGCTCAAAACCACATTAAGAAGGAAGAGGATCAAAAGGTTAAACAGCTCTAACCCATGACAGAGGGACTTTAATTGTCGCCATGACCGTGACTCTGCCACTACACAAAGACCTCTTTCCCCTCTCCATGGACCAGTCAAGTGTGTTATTCATTCTACCCTGGAAAATAGACTTCTCTTTAGCCCTGTTGGTCCCAGCAGCTCTTTTCAGTTTTAGTTCACTTATAACAAACCCAAAGCTTCATATTATTATCCTGGAGACACCGACTGGAGCAGAAACTACCACAGAGGCAGTTTTGAGTACTTTGGCAGGTGTTTATATGTCACTGTGATAGCGTCATAACCATGCAAGATGAGTACTGAGTACTTGTGTAATAATGTAGTAATGAGTATTCATGGGTTGGACAACATGTTGACCGGCGTTGTGTTGTACAGTTGAACAAAATCATATTGTGTCCTCTGCTGGTATGTGTAAAACTAGTTTCCATGTGATCAAACTACCCAGGCTGATCTCTGAGCAGCCACATTTCCAACACTTGCTACTTTCTGTGTTGCCCCGGGAGGGGGTTTGCGCTGCTCTCTGCAGACCTCATCTGCTCCACAGTGATAGAAATGCTTCTTCACCCAGGATGCTGTGGCTAGACCAGCTGGCTGTTCTCTAACTGCTTTCTCACAGTCTAATATACCCCCAAGCCAAGCGCAGGATAATCACCCACCGTCGAGGACACCAAGCTACTTAGGCAGACTGAGGGCTTTGCAGTTTTAATCAGTCGTAGGCTGTTTATCTCCAGCTTGGAGTGCTCTCTGTGTTTTCCATTTGTACCTGGATTCTCAATGAATCACTCCCGGCTTCTGCATATGTTTTTGAAGACAGGTGGTGGATTATGTGGTGGGTGTGATTTTCAGCTACCTCTTCCTAATGGGGAGGGCCTGAAGGGTTTGCTGGAAGGGTTTTTGAGGGGTTTTCTTTCTCTTAAGCTCTGTGTCCTCTTCAAAGCCTTGTGTGCTGCTGTGGCTCTGGTGTCATGTGTAGCCATGAGCAATCACAGGTATGTTGTCTGTACAATGGTTGTCTCTCATGTTGGAAAAGTGCAGCAGACGCTCACCTCAGTGGGAAAGCGCTATTTTATGGCTCTCATGACAATC
The DNA here is from genome assembly GCF_002260705.1 of Seriola dumerili. Classification (NCBI taxonomy): domain Eukaryota; kingdom Metazoa; phylum Chordata; class Actinopteri; order Carangiformes; family Carangidae; genus Seriola; species Seriola dumerili. Next base: position 1,902,019 of record NW_019174402.1, read on the forward strand.
CTGTTTCTTTACATTGCTTTCAGGTTTTAACTTTCATATCCCAGTTTAGTCAGATTAGTCAAGTTGTGGTGCTTTCATGGCCTGAACTGTCTTATTCTATATTTTTTGTTGCGCGTGTCACTTGAGATTTATGCTATCTGTTGCTGTGCCTCATGCATTATAAAAAGTAATATTTATTTTTTTAATTTTCGGTCTGCAGAAAATTAGATGAAACCTTGTCTTCACTCAAGCTGGACCAGTTGCCTTGGGGTTTCATATAATTTGAGCTGCTGGCTTTATATTGACAGAATCCATGCTGACTGCCTCTATTTCTTTTGTCTCCGCATGAACTCCAATTTAGCAGGGACTTCATTTCTCAGATCTGCGTGGTGTAAGTTGTTATCTTTAGGCAAACATTTAAACCACTTGGGCCCTGTACATTTACTGCTGAAGTGTATGTGTTCCTCACGCACTAATCACTGTAAAAACAGTGAGCTCATTTGTTGTAACAGGAGGAGGGGGAGAGAAATGGTAATGGCAAAAGAAAGTTAATTGGGAAAAAGTGTTGTTTCTTTGTTTGTTTTTGCGCTTTGTATGTTTTTCTCTGGAGGACAACACCTGCCAAACAAAAGCATCACAACACCTATTCCTAGAAAATCTTGCAAGTGCTAGAATGCACATTATTAGACCACCATAACTCACTAACAGCAGGGGAAAGGACTGAATATTAAGCAACCTGTCTGGTTCCTGGATCTCTCATTGATGGGAAGCAGAGGAGCACAAAAGTTTTTCCCAGCTCTCTGCAGGCTGCGGGGTCAAAGTCCAAACAGCTTCCCTGTAATAGTGCTCTGCAGCCAGCTGGGCCAAAGAGAAAGACCGCTTACAGGTTCTCCTAATGGGCCAAAGCTAGAAGAATAGATGACAGCTACCCTACCACCAAGGAATGTCACCTCTGTGACATAGTTATCATTCAGCTTCTTCATTGTTTTTGACATTATGGCTGCATTCTCACAGTTGTTGATGGGAATTTTAGCAGCCTGTTTCCTTTGATGTTATGACAAGGATTTTGATATTAGAGGGAAATGACTGTAAACTTTAGTAAATTGTTTCACCTTGTGTTTATTCAGCATATGTGAAATATTTATCCTTTTTCAAATATCGAACAACATATTAACAACACTCTCTCCCTGTGGCACTCATGAAAGATAGACTTGCATTCAAGTCATCCAAGAGTATGATGTGGGACCACTTCTGGGATCATGGTTAACTCTAATTGGTGCGAGAGGGTGAAGACAGATTCAATTCAGGCATTAAGGTTATCTGTGTTCTTTTAATATCTGGTCCGATTCTCTATCTTCGCTTTAGTCTGGCATGAAATTGCCTCCATGCCAAAGTGAGTGGGTGCTTTGGCATTGGTTCAGCTATCTTGTGGCCAACTGCTTTTCTCTTTAATCTTAATTTGCTGCTCTGTATTTCTGTCATTCAAACTCATTCAAATGCACCATAACACAATGGGTGAAATATGAAACTGTGCGGCAGTTTCTAAAAATGGAATCATTTAGTAAATTATGGGAGCATATAAGTGGCTTTCAGTTAGTATGGCAAGCAAAAGTAACCGTCTGTGTACTGATGTTTTTCTTTCCCGTCATTGTGAAACACAAGAGTAAATGATAGAAGGATACTCTGCATCTTTTTGTGCACTCAGATAATTGCATTATAACCAGAGTCAGGCACTGATCATTGCAACTACCATGTAAGAATCAGTATCCAAGACTTTGTAGTTTTTCTTTTGAACTCTGATTGGATACTTTAGTGGTGTGACTTTGACTGACTTTAAGTCCTGTGTTTTTTTTTGTTTTTTTTCCTCTCTCTCGACCCAATCAGCCTATGACTAATGTCAGAGCTCACAGGAACACCCGATATTTCATTTACTTCACACCAATCTCTTTCCTTTTCCATCTCATTTCTGCACATTCATAAATTGGAATCGTAAATTGAAGCCCCTGCATAGGTGAAACATTTTGCCTAAGTTTAAACATTTTTAACTTTAATTATTTTGTAACATAGTGACTGTTTGCGACCACTCATATTTTTAAATTTTTTACTTTTTCTGTATGATCCAGACACCTTGAGAGTGTGAGTGAGTTCACTTAACCTCACAAAGAATGGGGGCTGTCCTTGACTGACTTTACTCAGGCTGATACAGTATTAAGGCACGGACATACTTTCTGCGTCGATGGACAGCTGCAGACCTAGTGCAGACGTGGAAGCACTTCCATTCATATTTCAGTTGGGGTCTGCGTTGGTCTAGCGTTCCATGCATGCACATTTCCTGATCCACACTCCATTCCAGTTGGTGGCAGTAATGCTCCGCAGCATTGTTTGCCGACCGCTTTAAAAATTAAAAAGTAGAAGAAGAAAGCAGGACGGCAATAAGAGAAAATATAATGTACGACCACTCAACGAGAATAGGAGAATAGAGCCCATAGTTCAACGCCTCTTGGCTGTCTTTGTATTGTTTCACACAAGATTCATAAACGTGGTCCGCTGGATCTCCTCGCACGACCTCTCTTCAAAACAAGAATCAATGTTGTTTTATCTGGCGCATGCACAGTCAGCGCATTTGCTGTGCGTACAATGCAAGTGGTCACAAATTATGAGCTGCACGCAGATGTCCACATAGAGGTCTGCATGGACTCTTGCAGACATGGGCAGTTGATGAAATTTACATCACACAGATCAAAGTGAACCCTTGTGGACACGTGGACATGGAAGGTAGGAATTGTTTAGTTGCTTTAGTTGCTACTGTGCCCTTTAATGGTGAAACCCACTGATTTTACACATCAAAGTCTCCAGGTGTTTGAGAGTACTTCTTCATATGTGAAGAAAGTTGTATGCCTTTTGTAGCTCCAGAGGGAGCTGTGTAAAGTCTAATAAATTGCCTCAAGTGATGTCACCTGAGTAAGTGTTGGTTGGGTCTGAAGGCTACAAGTTTGAAAATGAAAAAAATCTCGGTGTGTGGTGAAAGGAAGAAGTAAGCTTACCAGACCTCTGTAGCCGGCTCCTCTTCTCTGCTTGAGGCTAGCAGCTCAGTGCTTCATTAGCTAGCATAACACACACAAATCCTTGACCAAACTGTTGTGAGCTGAGTTGCATTGTGGGAAATGTAGGTGCCAGGTTGACACAGAGTGCAAGCGCAGATCTTCCCTTTTTTTACTCTACCTGAGTTACTCATAGCTAACATGGCTTTTTGGCAAGAGTGAAAAACGGACTCACCGGTCTGAGTCTATTTGTGTTGTTTCATTCTCACACCCCCTCTTCTAGCATAATTCAATTTACTGGCTTTACTTAGTTCTGCCCACATGGTTCAAGTGTGGAGGGGACTGCGTGGCATTGAAGGCAAAACAGCCTCAGGTCCAGCTCTCACGAAAGGCGGAGGACAGACACCATTGAAGCCTTTCGTTTTTCTGTAATTCCCCATTAATGAGAAGCACTACTTTGACAGTTTCACATAGTCAAACTGCTAAACCACAGTTGGAAGTCCAGACAAGTACAGACCCTGGAGCAGGGATAACACTGGCTTGTCCTCAGACATTTTCCCATGGTGATAAGGACTTGGCCAGATGTTCACAATACATATTCACACTCTCTCTTTGACTGTCTTTGCCAGTCAGAGACACCCCAGAGAGTGTGTAAAGTGGCAGATCTAGAAAGAGCAAATCTGGTAAGGCGTTTAGTGTGCCAAATTATGAATGACCCTGCCACCTCCTGATAATTTTTTGCTTAAAATACCAAGAAACACCAAGCCAAGGGGACAGTGAGAGGTTTCCAACTTGATTTAGCCCTCTTTGAAGTTTGCCTCTGTGAATGGGAAAACAGCATATTATAAGACACCACAGTGTTCTCTTTCATGTAGCAAGCTGAAAGGGATGCTATTGAGTGTTTGAGGGAGACCTTTGATATGTGAGATGCCCGATGCCTTGTGAAAGGATCGGGCTTATGATTTGAGTCAATATGTGTCTGAGTGCTTTGATGCCTGTTTCTGCCAGACCCAATGTTTTGTCAGAAATGTTTCGTAGAACAGACTGAAGGGATCAGCTATGATGGATTGGTCCCATGACAGTCCTTACGGCTCACATATGTGTGAAAAGGTGCCTGCTTGTGCACACATGCACAGGAAAACACATACACGCAATGACAAGTAGTGGAACTGTTTGTTCCACCCTAGTTGATGGTAAGTGGTGTCCTGTTTGTGAACTTGTTTGGGTAGTTTGATATGGAGCGTCCTGCCCAAGGTTTAGAGGACATGATTAAAATGAAGGAAGGAAAGATTTGTCTTGATTACATGTTTCTTTTGTTGTAAGGCTTTTCGTTTTAAAGTGCTGATGACTGACATTTCTTATTTTCCCAGAAGGCCCAGAGTAGCCTTCCGCCCTCTAGTCGTCATTTATGGGTTGGGCACACAAAGTTAGTTATGTTGTAAAACCCTTCCTATTGTATAATTGTGTTTTTGTACTGCTGTTTTTATGTTTTGTAGGAAAGGCTACATTACATGTGATTGCAATTCTACTGTAGAGCACTTCATGACTGTGGGTAGGATGTTTATTAAAAATTAGCACACATGTCTGAGCATATGTGGAGAGTCATGTTGTGTGTATGTGTGTGGGTTCATGCTTTCCTGTGTATGCTACTAGTTAGAAAGGGAGAGAGAGGACTTTGCCCTTCTCTTCCTTCGTTACCATCTGGTTTGTGTAGCATTTGACTGAGGCGTTAATCATTGTGCCTTGGGGCCACTCATGCTCTGACAACAGCTGTAAAAGGGAGATGGACCTGTTGATGTCCATCTGTCCTTATGTCTGTCAGTCCTCTGTGCACTAACTGTATCCATGCAGCTGGAGGGTTCATGACCGTGGTGTTTCTAGTTTCTTGAAAAACAGCTGGAACGACCTCTCCAGCCTTATTTCTTTTTATTTGTAATGTCTCTCAGCCGTCAGCACCACGATTTTTTTTTTCAAGTATTTTTGAGTTGCACAAACACTGCAAAGTCTTCTCCTGCTTGCTGCATTCATGTGGCTGCGTTGAACTGTGTGCTGGACTGTAGGCACTAGACGTGCTAGAACAACAAACTGGACACTTGTTTCATATACTGAATGTATTTATTGTAGTCCCCGTCTTCGGTCCCATTCTTGTTCATTTGTTGCACACACCATTTCTTTCATTGTAGTAGGCCTTTGTATAGACGTATGTGTGTCTTCACTGTCCAAAGCTTAACAACCCCGCTTAACAGTGTATTGTTTCAGCATCAAAATTCAATGTGTAATAAGTTATATTAAGCTCATCATTGCGGACTACATACACCATTTTACCACTTTATATAAAATGAAAAGTACTAACATTTGCTTTTTGTCGATGGGCAAAAATTAAAAGCTGCATCTGGTGAAAGTACTTCTTGTATATCATAATTGCTGTTAAATATAGCATTGCAATTTTTATGCAATATTATTGATCCAAGTAATAGATTGTGTTCCTCTGTGGATGTCTAACGGCATCTCTGTCTGAAGCCTGATGGTTTTTCTACTTGTTCTACAATCGCTCATCCATGTTCCTGTAAGGACACCTCACTTCCCAGCAGCTGAACTAATGTCCTGCTGTGAGGCTCCTTTTCAGGAAGAGATCCTACCAGCAAGTAATGCTATCGTTTTTTTCAGGGAACTTGAAAGCAGCACTCTTTCAGTTGCTATTAGTCTAACTAATGGATCTAGGTAGATGTAAGGCAAGATGAGTGTTTTGTTATCACTATGTACAATGATCATACAAAACTCACCCACAGTGAGGGGGGTCACAGGTCAGTTAACATTTAAAATTAATCATTAGATAACCATTTTATATTTAGTTTTGTTAAACATTTAACAGCAATTAATTAATTCCACAGTCAAATGTCCTGTCTGTCTGCACAGAGAGCACACATCGGGTTGTGGGTTGCCAGGTTCTGGTAACAGATAGGTTGAAATTGTGTGTCTAGCTTGTGTTTCATACACAATCTGGCAACTTGGATAACTTCCGCTCTACTACATCTCAAAATTTTTACACAATGGATAATATAACAAGTTTTTAAAATACATCAAATTGTTAAAGATTAAACCAGTGGTTTACAACCTTTGTCTGATGTCTTACTAAAAACTGTCGAACATAATGATGTCATATATAGTGATATATCAGTCAGAAGGACAAAACCAGTAGTTTTACTTTTACCAAAATAGTCGCACTCTGGAGCCCTGCTATAGCACACTTGATACTACATTATTTGGTGAAAACTCTGCATTTCTCACAACCACATGTCAAATATTTATTCAGGAGTTTAAAAAGTGTCACATCTGAAATTGTCTACTAAGGAAAAACCCTACAATAGTAAGTTAACTTGTTGCTTTGTCAAGTTCTCTTCTCATTTCTCTGGGGCAGAAACAAACACGTGTAAAGCAGACGTGTGCAAAGTATGATTGATCCAAAAGGGGATGTAACGTCATCTGTCGTTGAACATTTCATGATTGAATTTTCATTATTTATGATACTGTAGCAGCTGTGATAGTTCTGTGGCAGTGTTCAGCAGATGGACCTGTGTAAGTAAAACACTGATGGGATTCTTAAGCCTTAGGGGACTATACAGAGAAGTCTTGGACCAACTATGTTATGTTGTCGTATAGATAACTCCAGGAGAGTGTTAACTGTCTGATGCTCTTAGATAGTCTTTGGGGTTGTGCTAATCCTAAAGACGCTACATGCTAAGAGCAATTTGGTATGTGTAGGGGCTCTCTTTAAGCATCAGTGTCACGTATTTACTTAAAGGTTAATTTGCTGTGGAAGCACACAATGAGTGATTGAACCTTCCCATCCTATCCTCCGTGCTATGTATAATGTGGGTGACATTTAGGCGTTATTGGGTCCCTGCTGCTATGCCAAGAGTAGTGGCCCATGAGCTCTATTTCTGACATACTGTTGTGGTTTCCTCAGTCTATCAAAGCAGAGAGCAGTGTGTTGTAGCTTATTATGGGCATGTTGGGTTTGGCCAGCGCTGCAGATGCCGGGTTTGTGGAGACTACCATGGAATTAAAGCCTTCTTGGCCTGCCCAGAGTGCTCATACATCTTTAGCCAAAGCTGTAGTCAAGCACACACACAACATGTTAACAATAGAAACATAATCGCCACACGGCAAGGGGTTGAAGATATGCAAAGTTTCGTTGCAGTATCAGTTTATGTAGTAACAGAGCCATTTGTTGAAGGCGATGTCAGTTGGCTGGGAAAAGTGTCTGTCTAGTATGTGTGGAACTTGAGGTTTTGGGGTGTTTTGGCTGGAGCTTCAGTATTTTCAGTGTATACCTCTTTTTTTTCTTCTGTAATCTACAGCTTTCCTGGACTGAGTCACAAAGAAAAGCTTTTTGGAGTTTTCCATTCCAAGTTAATCATTAGGCTACTATGAGGGTGTGTGTCCGAGACATGCATATTTGTACTTGGGGTGGGTAATTGCACAGCAATGAGTTACATTTTCCAGCTATTTTAAAAGAAGGACATTGCTTGTTCTGGGTGTTCTTTTTATTTGTGCCAAATTTATCCGAACAAAAGATTCATGTGGGGGAATCGTTTTTGGTAAGTCTGGACGCAGACGTCCAAGCTGAGTTAGTGAGGCCCAGCCTTTCTCCAAAATGGGATTTTCAGAATTCTCTTAATTCCAGGCAAGCCGCTCCTGTTGCAGAGGGGAAGTGCTGCCAGCAGCCGTTCTCTGCACTCTGTCTTCATATTGATCTGCCTCTGGGCTCCACAAATGGAGATTCCTTAAAGCCAGCCGTAGTCTAATGACATTACTCAACACCCCCATCACTCCCACCCACCCTCCAGTAATCACCCTCCCCATTTTAGATCTCCCTGCGCTCCACTTTCTTTCTTCCTCTCACTGTTATCAAATTAAAAGCTTTTCTATAGAGGGTTGGTCTTGGCCTGCAGGCGTGGGGTACAGACATGGCAGCGAGCCGGGGGTGGAGTGATACTGTGTGATTGTGAGAGTGTGTGTGTTAGAGAGTGAGTATATGTGAGCAATTGTGGGTGTATCTCTGTGCGTGTGTGCATGTATGTGTCTACTCAAATAGGCTTATTGCTGTTTGAGCTAGTGAACCAGGAAAAGGGTTAAAGCAGTCCATGGACAAGCGGTCATGCAGGAGCATGAGCTTAACTAAGACTGGGTGAGAAGAAGAGAGGTAATGAGAGAGGGTGGGAGAGCTGCCCCTGCCCTGATAGGCAGCTAAACATGATACTGGGTCAGGGGGTATAATACAGAACTTTTAGGGAGTGGTTATAGATAGTGAGACAGAGGGATGGGGGAGTGGCCTCTGTGTGGGGTTGTTAGATTATATCAATTCATTCTTTGTTTCCTTACTGCCTTTTGTGCTCCTACTATACAACACAGGTGAGTGTGTGCCTCCGTTAACATTATATCTCAGGTCAAGGTTTTAGCTTTGGTCTGAATTTTGCCTTTCAAACAAAATCTTGTGAGTCAAACAGAAACAAGTCCTTTTTGAGACAGATACAGACAGACAGAAAGCGACAGGATTCCTCAAGTGCTTTGGGATTTTCCCCAATTCCCACCTTACAGGCTGAGGCACAGGGAGGGAGGGAGGGAGAATAATGGGAGGGATGCAAAGGAGGTGGGCTAAATAAGAGAGGAGGGAACAGGGGACACAGAGAGAAGCAGGATAAAAAAAGAGTCAGACCCTTGAGCATAGAGTTGAAGCAGGTGGTCAAAAGAGTCGGTGCAGATATGCTCTGCAAGTCATTGGAGAGTGCTGATTGGATAAAGAGCAGGCAGCCTTTAAAATAGATTAGATGCTCAATTTTCAGCAATGCAAGGCTCTAGATGGATTTTGAGCTTTACGTCTTTGGCTGGTGAGTAGCACTTTGATTAATAAGTCCATTCCTTTAGTAGCTCATTATGTTATTTTACTAGTATTACACTGTATCTTACCTCTGTCTGTGAAAGGCCAGAGGTGCAAACAGTTAATGTGCAGGATAAAATAAATAGGATTAAATTATTTCCTTTGTAATAGCAAAGACACACACTTTAATTCATGTATTAACATTTGGGTTTTGTAGATGCTGTCATTCAGACTTCATTGTAGCTTACTGTATGAAATAAAACTACCTCTGCATGGTTTGGACTAATGGTATTGAAAGATAAGTTGTATGTTTGTTTTTTTTAAAAGCTTAATTGAAGCTAAAGTCTTGACTAAGATGCTCTGATGTGACCTTTTATCATTTTTACAAGAATATTTCTTTTATGAAACTGTATTGTATGTGCATTTAAAGGATGTAAACTTGTTAGATCACGATTGAAACATAAGCTTATTTAACACCGTAATGCATGCTACATTAAGTGTTATTACATGGCTGAATTAATAATTTGACTTAAATTCAAATTTCATGTTTTCAATAAGATAAAGGCATAAACATCTGCTGACAGTAACTGAGCAACAGCCTCTGACTTGTTTTGAGTTTATTTCAACAAGGTAACAGAAATTGGCTGTTAGGACAGAATGAAATGAAACAGCTGTGTGTCTGAGAGAAAAATTAATCATAAAATGTAATTATTGTTTTTTCCTGCATCTTCTAAATAAAATGTCTTGCTTGCATGTTACAACATAGTGTTGATCATAAATACCATCTCATAGCAGTTAACTTGTTGCTGATTAAACCTAATTAAAATTTGACTGTGCTATTAACGAAATGTAAACACACCTGATCATGGCTGAATGAAAACTCATTAGCGTTTGCATTCCGTCTCATTAGTCCTTTCACCTTGACACAATAGGTTTTCAGTGATTGGAAAGCCACAGTCTGGGGAGGCACGTTATCAGCCACATTGACTCACAAGAGGCTACATGGCTGAACTCTGCTGCACTCTATTGTTGTGCTATTTGCATGAGCCAGAACGATAACGGTCACCTCCCTGAGCTGTAGCTGGCTTCATTGTGGACGGAGGTGCGGGCCTCCCCCAGTTCACCCTCTGACGCACACACATCTACACACCGTAACGCCACACCAGGGCAACACAACCCGCCTGCATTTGCCTCATTTTGTGTTTTGGTCTAGCTGTGTGGCTTCTCAGTTGCCCCCCTCAGATAAGCACTAATACCCTTTTCCACTCACTTGGGGTCTGGAGTCCACTGGTGTAGAGATGCTGTTGGAAACAGTGTTGGGGTATTCCTGTCCTGTGAATAAATTAATGATGACTCTGAGTGCTTTGATAATGGATTTGACATAGAACCAGAGCTTAGATCCTCTTACTGAAATAATTTTTGAAAACACTGATGGCATTGCTTTCTCTGAAGCCATGAACTATTAGTTCCTTGTCATCTTTTTGGTCTTTTAAACTTAAGGGACTTACTCTGAGTCATCGTCCTAATTAGGTGCACAGATAAAAAGAGCACTTCACATTTTGGCACCGCAAAGTCATTAGACCCTCCAGAAATAAGACAAGGTCGTCTTTCCTGCTCCAATATAAGATGTATGTCCCTCCATCATATCTACTCACAGAGGCACCACTTTAAAATAACTGGCAACAGGTTGACTTTTCATTTAACAAGGCAGCACAGTACAGGAGTAGAATATTAGCAGCAGACTGTCGTCCCACTGCTGGCGCTGTCTTTGAAATGTTAGGTTGGTCACATGATTTGTGGTGAAAGGCAGGGTCAAAGGTCACAGTGACGGATGTGGGCTTAAGATTACAGGCTGGGGGGTAGGGTCAGCATGGTTTAAGGCGACCTTTCAAGTGAGCAGAAGCAGAACACATATCCAAACTGTAAACTTTTTTGTTGAAGTAGGTCAAAGAAGTTCCACGTTATTATCCAGTTCTCAGTAACGGAGGGAAACTGTGTGTGTTTGGAAAAATGGTGCCAGAAGTCTGATGGTGTGCGCATCTCGATGACAGGTCATGTAACAATGTGGAACATCTGGTAGAGCTGAACAGGGGAGAAATGGTTAACAAGTTAAACGACTTTAAAATAATAATTGTTTGCATGTGAAGTGTTGTATGGGGGTTAATGGAGTTGAACTGTCAATTAAAGCACTGAAAGTGTTGGTAGCAGTTAAGACTTAAGACCTGAAAGGAGCTCATGTGTCATTTCAAGTGAAACTGTGTGCTCAGAGTGCAAAGTGAATTTTGAAAATGCGACCCATATTCACTTAGTCGTGCAAATTGATACATTTTTTTGTATCTTGCTTTATGAACCTGTTTCATAAATGTACAGATGAAAGGAAAAGTTTAATCACCGCTGAGCTGAACACAACAGACACACTCCCAAACACGCAGACTGTGCATCTGCTGCTAGCTAGCATACAGCTGATATACAGCTAATATACAGTTTGTGGTCCAGTAATCAAATTTGTGCAACAGAAACAAGGCGAACATTTTCTTCACTTTCTGTCAGAGCACGACTTAAAATCTGAGAAAATGAAATGTTAGGAGAGGGACTGAAAGAGGTGGTAATAGTGTGTCAATTAATCTCATGCAGGACGATATACCCGTATTGACGAAAACTTCGATATAGAATGAAATATTGATATTATCTTTACAATACACATGATAATATGTAATGCTAAATGTTAGGCATGGTGGATCTTTTGTTTATCAGTTAATCAGGTCATTTCACTATCCATTAAGTGTAATTGTCCTTTTTGCATGCTTTTGTACAGTTATGGTTACAGACTCTACCTCCCAACACTCATTTTCTATCGATATTGCGATATTGTTATCAGGAATCCTTATGCCAACGATAATTGTGCAGAAAATCTGATCCTGTGACAGCCCTATGTACAACACTGTTTGAATCAGCACAAAGATTTGCTCATTAAATTGTTCAGTTGTTCGTCAGTTCTGACATCAGGTAGAAATCCTTGAATGAAACCTCTGAGTATGTGTTGAGGACATCATCTAGAAGGGAACTGCCTGGGTCCCCCTGAGCGTGACACCATTCAGTGATGTCCCTCTTCCCAGGACTCCCACAACAATGCCAAGTTGGCACTTTTGAGAAATGCAGAGATAGTGATATTATAGTGGCATTACAAGCAGTGCACTGTTCATTAAGAGTTGCCCCATCTCAACTTATTTGTGTTATTCAGAGAACAGAGAAGGACAGCCGTAGAGAAGGGTTTGCAGGAAGTGAGCCAGGGAAGCAGTCAGCATAAAGGCTGGTCCTGTTGTCACTCCATGCAGACGGTCAGGTCCATTAATGTGAAGGAACTCAAAGGGAGGAAGGCCACAGTGCTGCAGCCATTCAGCTTGAGCCAGACACACAGCCAGACCCTCCTGCTGAGGTTTCTGCAGCCACAGCCTCCACTGTGGTTGTGGCTCTGATGTCATCTTAGAGCAATTCCTTCCCCTCTTCTCTTCCAAACCCTGCTGTCTGCCGGGAGACCCCACGCCCCAGTCCACCCAACCCCACACACACACACACACACACACACTTTCTGTATCCTACCATCTATATGAACCCTGTGTGTTAATAAAAGACTTGGAAATGGACTTGATACCTCACTATATCGCATTACTCCCTGGCACAATGTATACAAAGCCTGTTTTGTATTGTGAGAATACCGCTCAGTCATTAGGAGCGATTTTTTTTGGGGGGGCCTGCAGCTGAATAGGGATTGGTAATGGAGCAGTGGGAGAGCTGACAAAAGCAGACCCCCAGCCCCCCCTCCCCCCTTACCAGCTTGGCTCAGATTGTAATGTTTAAACACGTAAGGTGACAAGGAGAGTTGTTTGTCTAACAGTGTGTGCGTGTGTTTGTGTCTCCAAGGCTATGGGAAGACGATGAAGGGCATGACTGGAATACATTGCAGAGTCAGAGGTGTCATTAAGCAAGCAGTGGAATGACTGTGTGGGTTGGCTGAGTGTATTTCTCTCTTCTGTCCTCGATTCTGTTTTGTGACAGTGCCACAAACATTGCGTTGGCTAAAGAATCCCATATTTAAAACAAACAAATAGATGTTATTTTTATATGTGGCTTTGAGGTGGATAAATGGACTGATAAATGCTGCTCTGCACTACTTTCACTGTTTCCCTTGATCCCTGCCACTGTCTTTCAGTCCTTCCATCCTCTACCCTCGCCTACCGTCCTAACTCTGACATGCCACAACCACTCGGGTCAAGACTTAAGCAACCATTCAATTTACAAAACCCTGGAATCTGACTTGCATTTGGGCAGGCGTCCAGACAAGCCACGACTGCTTGGGTAGACAAATCAGATTTCTCTATTCTTGCCACTCTGGGCCCCTCAGTTTCCAGTGAGAAAGTCTGACATAGAGTCAGCTGGGGCAGCAATAGAAAGCATTCAGACTCAAATTCAGTAGAACCATAAAGGCATAACCAGTCGTGGGCAGATATGTCAAAAGAGTCCTCTTAGAATGCAGGTCAGAGATGAAGCTGACCTCAGGGGTTGAGGGAGGATAAGGAAGAAATGCAGAGGAGAGAGGGAGGGAGGGAGAATGTACATATACACACAGAATACGTGGGTAGGGGGTTGTAGTGGCCAGACAGGCCTTAGGGGCAAAGGCTGGTCCCCTGATGGGTGTCTTTCAGTGTGCCCAGGCTGGGTGGGAATGAGATCTGACGGGTGTGAAATGGTCCTCTCTCTCAGTGACCCAGGCCCCTGCTAGGTCCAGCCTGCTAACACTGTTGCTTTGTCCTTCAGATTCTCAAAGAGCCTGTATTTCAAAAGGCTCGTAATGACTGAGCTGGGAATGTATGAATGCTGTAGGAACTCTGATGGCATCATTCAGTTAACATCTTAAATTATAATGATGTGAAAGGCACAAGAGGGTTTATATGGACACTCTGAGTCTGACAGTGATTTGTGCAAGTGGTGATGTTCAAAGATAAGAAACTTCTGAGTTGGTGACGGACACTACTCGTTGTAACCCTCAAGCCACTCTCTGGTTTCTTGAGAAAACAGCCTCGTTAAAAAATGTTCAGTGTTGGTAGTGATACTGATACCTTGACTTTGATACAGATTCTTAATGATACTTTTTTCGATACAATTTTAAAATATTATCATTATTATTTTTCTTTTCAGCTGGTTTTATTTTCCACCTAATGTTTACATAAATTATGGCATTTTATTCCTGTTTTTTATGTTCATTTGATGTCTATTTTCATGTGAAGCACTCTGAGCTGCATTTCTTGTATAAAAGGTGTTGAGTAAGATCATTACTATTATTATTATTATTATTATTTTTATTACTGCCTGTTTTTGTCCCTGCATCAGCTTCTTCAGTACATGTTGTGAAAGAAATTGTTTTTTTTCCGCCTCACAAGCTACTAACATTTCTTTGGAATACGGTACGAATCTGATCAGATCTCTCATTGAGCTGAGTACATTTCTGTGATTAGCGAAGTCGTGTTGGAGATGATGACATCCATTTTGTTTTCTGGGAGAGAACAGATGGGCAGCATTGGCAGAGAAATGTCACACAAAATGCAAATATAGCACCTTGTTGTTTATGTGTCTGCGGCTGTTCTGACTGTTCTTGCTCTTTCCCTCTGCTTTAAAAGAACACACTTCATTCGGGAATGATGACGATAATAATAATATTTTTTGTGGGTTTTTTTTGTACTTGCTAAGAAGCAGAGAGATCTGTAAATGAATTCACACTTATTCTGAGCTATTAACTTGACATGTTGCTCCATCAATCTGCCTCCTCCATTGTTTCTTCACAGCTGAAATTCCTTTCGATCATTTTGTCATATATGGTTATTTATTGTCTTCTGAATTAAAGTCGCGCCAAATATTTGACCCTTGAGACAGAAGCTCCAGAGAACTCTCATAGATAAACTCTGACTCATCTTGTGCTTTTCCTTTTTTCATTTCCTTCTGGTGAAAATCAGTTAGATTCACTCTGGATCTCCTATTATCACACTAAACATGCACAGCTAGAGTGAACAGAACAGAATGAACACATGCCATCTTTACAATAAGGCCAGTAATGGAGAGTGTCAGGTATTGTCGCTGGAAAAGTTATCATTCAAGGCGTGGTGGGATAGTGTGCAGAAAATATCAAGGTGATAGTCGTTGTGGTTCACCTTGTTGTTTTGTGTGACTTGACTGACTTGCAGCTCAACCTCTGATATAAACACACCACCTTGACTATACAGTCGATAACTTTGTTGTCACTTTTCCTGTTTCTGGCACATTTCCGTCTTTAAACCTAGCATGGTGAAAATCAACCCTCTCGCATGTGACTTACACTACCTCCTGCCTTATCGTCTCTCTCTAGTAAGATGCCTTTTCAGGTGCTAAAGACTGTCACGTGCACTCAGCTCAACAATGGCAGTAACTTGCTGAAAATTTCTGGAAGGAGGACTCACAAGTGTGACTAAAATTGCAATCAGCTTAATAATACAGATAATGACAGGGTCAGCCAAGGGAAGGCTGGATTTTAGATCCTCCTAATACTAGAGTTATTATCCTCGGTGAAAGGGAGAGAGATGGGAAATTACATTCCTTTTTCAAAGTTAGATTTTTCAAACCTCTAGCATGCGCATTATGAAATGTAAAAAAGGCAAGCATAGCAGCAGAGGGAAAAAGAATTCTCTTGGCAAATGGTTTGGTGTGTTTGCCACGTCGCTCCAGCTGACTCATCTCCTCTGTCTGCCTGTTGTTATTCCTGCTGTCCTGAAGCTATTGGTGAGGAGATCTGAAAATACATCAATATCGTATCTATGTGACTGTCACTGCCATTTCCATGTTTCTGGATAATACGTTGGAATAGGCAGAGATTAGATTCTGTTGTGAGAAAGCTGATATTCCCCATGCGACCTTGGCCACTGACAGCCAGGTGTAGCAACCTGGGGATGACCTGTCTAATGAGGCATGCCTTGTCTGAAACAGCAGAAAATTATATACTGTAAGACATACTGCACACTGCCATGCAGAGGCTGATTGAGGCTCTGTGTGTCATATTTAGGCGTGTCCTTTATTTTGTTCTCGCAAATAAAGTTGTAAAATCTTTCTTTTCTTTTTCTCACTGTTCTCCTCTGCTCTTCCCCTCTTCAGATCCAGAATGCTGAGAAGAGGATGAATCTTCCAGGTCATCTGAGACATCCACGTGTCTTCGCTGCTGTCCCTCCCCAACAGCCCTCTTGTCCCACTGGGGCACCATCTGCCTCCCCACGCTCCCCTCATTGCCCCTGCCCGGCTCCCTCCCCCCTCCCCTGCCCCCAGTAGTGGCCATCCCAGAAGGGAGGAAAGGCGAGCCAGCCCCCGTAAATATGCCTGGATGGAGGTCTCAGTGGCGTCTCGTCCTGCTGAACTCCCTGACCTGTGGCCTGGAGATCTGTGTGGCAGCTGGGATCACATACGTGCCCCCACTGCTGCTGGAGGCTGGAGTGGAGGAGCGCTACATGACCATGGTGCTAGGTAAGGGCTGGGTGAAGACTGAAATAGGGGGATCAGGTTACCAGGCCTCTTTGCTTCCTCATAGTGTGGTGAGATAATGTGTGTGTGTGACTATGTGTGTGTGTGTGTGTGTGTGTGTGTGTGTGTATGCAAGTGCACATGTTTTGCTTCTACCTCATTCTCTTCCACACATATGCATGTTCTCTCATCATTTCTCTCTCTCTGTCCCTTTCTGACAGGGTATTCATTAAACTTGACAGGCAAAGGTGGCCTTGTTCACATACGCACATACTTGCACACACTCTCAAGGATAATAGACTGTGGAACTGCTAGAATTCAACTATCTCCTCTGTGCCTTGTTTACTGACCACTGTGTCTCGTCTGAGTATTTCAAATTATAGATTTTTATAGTCCTTGAATGCCACATATTCACCTTGCATTGTGTATTGTCGTGGGGCTGAAAAGAAATAATATTTTATTTTACTCTGCCTGAATGCTTTTGTTTCCTGCAGCTACACTGAAGCCATAATACAAATGGAACATAATTTCATTAGTTGCTATTAAATTCATCAAAAATATTATAAATCACAATAGGCTGTACCCTCCAAGGAATGCATGATGTAACCATGTCCAGTGGTAGCCAAGTGTGTGTGGTGGTGGTGGAATGTTGCACAAGGCCAACACGATGCTCCAGGGCTCCTGACTTCTTTCTCTTTCAGGTCATAAAGACATAATTGAGGCAGTTACGCTAATCAGTGGCCAAATCACCTGTTGTTTTGTTGAGGTGGTAATCAGGCACTAATTGAAAGGCAACAGGAGAGCAAACTGCCTGGAGGGGGGGAGGGGGTAGAGTCATGATCTCCCACACTGACACTTGGGCCTTGTTCAGACCTGTCATTAATCTGCATCTTCGGTGATCCGATCACAAGTGGGCAGCTCTAAGCTCGTTGTCTTACCAATGAATATATACAGTACAAGATACAGCACATCAATCACAGCTTTCTTCTGGTTTTCTACAGTATTGTGTGTTGCATTCTATAGTATTTTGCATTATGTCCATTGTGAAAGGAGTGTTGGCCTCGAACTGGCAGAAAAATATGGAACAGTATTAGAATGAACAAATGTTGAAATTCAAAAGAAAGTTTTCATTACAGCAGCTCTTCAGTGGCATTGAAGACCTGGGGAAAACAAATTCTTTTTGTAAAAAAGGTACATGCCAGTAAGCCTATGTTCCTGTGGCATTACACTTAAGATAGGGTTGCACATTAGTGTCACTGAAAAGCACAGGGAAACAATCAGTTGTAAAATATCAAACATTGTTTTTGCTGTCTGAAACTATTTCTAAGATGCGGATAATTCAGCTGGAGTGTAAACAGTGATTCATCTGCAAAACAATAGTTTAAAAGATTTATTATGTAACATGTTTAAACCCAGACTGTGTGTCTTCTGTTGTGTCCTTCGGGGGAAAAAAGGTGAAAACAGATAAGGTGACAGACAATTTTCCCTGCACACTCTCACAGTTGCTTGACTTCAAAGTTTTAAACTGCCACTGTCTTTCAGACGACTGCTGCACCAAAGAGACATGACTACATTCTGAATATAGTGTAAAGTAAAACTGAAGAAGCACGTGTTGGTGACATACAGCCGGTGGACACACTTCCAGCAACAGCGATGCCACACAGTAAAACTTGACCCTGCAATAAACACTACATTTGTGAATTTGAGACTGTGTGACATTGATACAGTGATCCAGCATGGTCTTTTTGTGGCTGAAGTTTGGGCCATTTTGTAATATAAGCTGTTTCAAATTTTGTATTTGGGAAAAAAAAAACAATATATTGCAGTTCAACACACCACAAACAGCCTAAAAAATTGGCATACAGTGAATCAGAGGTGAATCAGTGAGAGTCATAATACAAGCAGGACTTTGTGGTGATTAATTTGTGTCATCTTGTAACATACAGATCGTGCATAAATATGGATGCAAAACATTTTACTGATCATGCACTATCATACCCAGTAATTCTGTGAAGAGCCTTGAAAAAGTAGCTCATTGTGTGCAACAGCAGATATACACACTACAAACACACTCTGGAGTATGTGCTGCTGATGACCGCACCATTATGTCTGGCTCACGTATAATTCAATTTAGCTTCTTTGTTCATATTTGTGGTTCTAGTTGCCCTTGACCTTTCAGTCTGATAATATTTTGTAAGAATTTACCAAAACTATTTGGAACCCCAAGTAATGAAAACATTAAGACAGACAGGTTTCTTTTTTGAAAACGGTCATCTTGGTGCTCACAAATGAGTGGCATGTGTGTACATACACACAATTAGCATCATCCATATGGTATATATTTGCACACTGTAACTGAGTTTACTTGTAAGTGATGTGAATAGTTGCATCCTGTCAGGCTAAATGGCATTCACATGGTCTTCACTAAAGGCGCCTCTTTGAGACATTGTCTTGTGACTAAACAGATACAATTCCACCGAACCAAAAGGCTTGGTGTGGATGACAAGTGACTATTCAAGTATAAAGATTAAACAATATACACTTCTGCTCTCGCTTCTCTCTAACAGCTGCTGGTGATATGAAGAAAAATGATTTCATTGTAGAGTTCCTCCCAAACAGACTGCACTGTAAGCCAATCTGGAAATGGCACTCAACCTAATTCTCATCTCGCTGTATTATAATGGAGTGCCTGAGTGTTATTTGAATGAAGATAGATATTGTGTCTTGGGAGGCTTAAAGCTAATTTCCCCGAGCAGCAGTGTCAGGTTCTCAGATGGCTGCTTTCTACTTTATCTAACAGCCATTTGTTGGCTACTTCATCCTCCAGTTGTTACTTTCTTTCTCTAGTTTCCTCTCTGTTAGAGGAGAAGATAGTTGGTGCTTTTTAGCACCAAGGTGTCCATTACTCGTTTTTTTTTTTTTTTTTTTTTTTTTTTTTTTTTTTTTTTTTTTTTTTTTTTTAAAGTATATTTAGGTTTGTATTTAAGTAACAAAACACATTGTGGAATGTGACACATTTTATATTGGGTTAAGACCATGTGTGGGTTAGGTTAGGCAGCAGACTCATTTGTGTATGTGTGTCTTTCAATAAGAGCTAGAAAGCATGCTTTGGTGTGTGTGTGTGTGTATGATGTAGTGTATTGCATGTAGTGAGCAGCACTGATTGGGGAGCGTGTTGGTGTGAGACAGTCAGTCTTACAGCTGTAGATGGTGAGGATTGTAATGATGGGCCTTCACAGCTGCAGCAGGAAGAAATGTGTTGGAGGGGATGACTGCCTGTCTGACATGTCTGGCTTTCTCAGATATCCTGCCTGTCTCTCTGTCTGTGCTCATCTATGTCCCAGATTACCTGCCTGCTTTTTTGGTCTGTTTCCTACATGAAGGTTTTTGGAGTACAGTTTAGGCACAAGTGTAGTCTCACTTTCTCTGTTTCAGTTTCTTGACAAACTGTAGAAGGAACACAAATGGATCTAAGTATTTCAGCCATGCTTCTTCACTGAATTTTTCTTTTACCCCTAGTTGTGGTATAGAGCAGTGTTTTGATGAGCAGCTCCTTGTATTGTTTGTATTTTGTGTTTATGAGCATAGGCATGAGAACAGGCATGAATTCAGCCTTACACAGAGGGCGTTTTAATGAGAAACACTGAATGAAAATGAGTGTCTTATCTGTAATGGAAGCTCCACAGGGTGCCTTTAAATGTCAAACTCTAGCCCCAAGATCTGGTCATTTTAGATAATGTGTGTGTGTGTCTGTATGCGAACAACCATTGTGCCATGGTGTGTTCCAATTAGCCAGACCTGGCCATGTGTTGGCGGTGAGCTGATGATGGGTTACCTTCAGGCAGCAGGCCATCTGTAAGAATCATCACTAGCAGTCAGTGATGATGCAGAGGGGCACGTGCTGTACGCCCCCTGGTCGGACAGCAACAAGAATGAACAGACAGCACTAGTAAATGGATGAGATGAAAGACCCCAGCCAACCAGTCATAGTAGCTGCTGGAAGCCACTAAATCTCAGCAGAGATGTTACACAGTACACGTGTGTTGTTGGTCTAGGTACCATCTGATAGTAAAATAAGGAAGGGCAATGTGTGATTTCAGGTTTCATACCTAAAAATTTGACAGTGTTTTATGAAGAAAATATATCTTTTTCTATTGTTTCTGTTTCAGTGATTGTTAATTTATATTTTTGTGCACATTGTATTGTTCACATTTCTTTTTTCCTTTGTCCACGTACACCATCTTTGGTGTTTCTCCTCTACAGATTCTGTGGTTTATAGTGTTGTTTTTGACTTCCTATGTGTTTGACTGTTCTGTTCACAGGTATTGGTCCAGTGCTTGGCCTGCTGTTTATCCCTCTGATTGGCTCAGCCAGTGACCACTGCAACAGCAGTTATGGTAGAAGGCGGCCTTTCATCTGGCTGCTGTCTTTGGGAGTCCTTCTGGCACTTTTCATCATTCCCCACGCAGACGTCCTGGCTGCCCGCCTTACCTGGGGTGGGCGCACCTTGCAGGTAGCATACCTGTTTGTTGTTTGATTGTCATTTTGTTGAATAGAGCACACAGGACAAGATAACTGATTGTGTTTTCCATCATGGTTATGGTTATGCTTTTGCTACAGGTGGGCTTCCTTATCCTTGGCGTTGGACTTCTTGACTTCTGTGGACAAGTTTGCTTCACGCCACTGGAGGCTCTTTTGTCTGACCTGTACCGGGACGAGGAGGACTGTGGCCAAGCCTTCGCAATGTTCTCCTTCATGGTCAGCTTGGGAGGATGTGTGGGTTATTTGCTACCTGCGCTGGACTGGAGTCGTGGCCTACTCTCTGTTTACCTAGGAGGCCAGGCTGAGTGCCTCTTCTCCCTCCTCATCCTCATCTTCATCTGCAGCGTGCTCATCACCATGAAGGTGTCTGAGGAACCCTCTTTTGGCAGCGGTGGCATAGCAGGGTCTGGATCTTTACTGGAGTCTGGGGCTAGTCCAATGGAGGCCGGTCGGTGTGGCGTGCCGCGCTCATGCTGCTACCTGCTGAAATGCCAGCTGAGGCTGCTGAAGTCTGGTCCCCTGCTGTGCTTATTGAGAACATGCTGGTCCATGACCCCGGCCATCTACAGGAGCTACTGCCATGTCCCACGAGTGATGAGGCAGCTGTGTGTGGCTCAGCTCTGCAGTTGGATGGCTGTCATGTCTTTTATGCTTTTCTACACAGACTTTGTGGGGGAAGGCCTGTATGAGGGTGTGCCCAGTGCATTACCAGGAAGTGTGTCCAGGCAGAGATACAATGAAGGTCAGACTTCCTCTTTGTACATTACATTTAAGATTTGTGTTATGTGAGCTTATTTCTCTTGTCTTCAAATAATATCTATCTAAATGTGTTGGTAGCTAATTGTGGTAATCACACTGGATATTGGTTTGTGTTGGTGCTAGGGCTTCACAATTAATCAAAATATTACCCAAATCGCAATAAGGCCAAGTGCAATATCCAAATCATGGAAGCTACAATTTTTCTGATAAAAGGTTAAATGTGTCACAACATACCTTTTTTTTTAAATGTAATATAAATCCATAGTGGTGCTATAGAGATGCCTGACCTACAAATCATACATATACTACAGATGTTAGGGAACATGGTACAGCAAAAATCACATCATTTTAATTTTTTTTCTGTGAAATGCAAAAATGACCATTCCTATTAAAATTGTGGCTCATACAGCAATCGCAACATCTGCCAAAATAATCATAATATGTTTTTGCATATCGTTCAACGCTAGTCGGTGCCTTCATTAATCTGTCCACGGAAGTTCATATTGATTTTGTTCCAACTCTGTCCGTTAAAACTGCCAAAATAACTTCATTACCTAGTAGGATGTCATGAAGCAATCATCAATCGTCATGAGTCATGTCCGACTTTTTATCATCATGTCTTTACCTCCACCACCTGTCCACATAGCTGGCTTAAGGTCCATCCTGGCTGTGCAGTCTGTCTTGTCACAGCTGGGCAGGATGCACTCACATTCCTCGGGCACAGGTGGAAGACAGAGACAGAGCCTTTGTTCCTGCATGCCTACATGCCTTCCTGCTGCCCTCATGTTGGCCCTCTGTCAACGTATAGGACATATACAGCAAAGACAAACCATTAACATAGACTCTGATTCAAGACTTCAAATGAGGTGATGAACATTTTGGCTTGTAATGCCACTGAACAACTAACAAATCCTTTGAGCAATTATGCTTAAGCCAATGTCAAGTCAATCCAGGGTATTTCAGGTATTACCTTCAACCCCTGCACCTGAGGAATTGTAAACAAATACACACAGTCTTTATCCTTTCCTGTTCTGTAAATCACTGGGTTGTCACTAATCCTGCTAAGCAGTTGAATGGTTATATTCCAAGCAAATGCTTGGTTGTCAGATTCTACCTAAATATAACCTTTAGACTAAATAGACAGTCTTAAAGAGGATAAACCTTAACAAATCTGTTGTGTGAGTGGTGTAAGAGGGCCAAGCATGATAGGAAAACTTCTCTCTTTGGTGTATTTTATTAGACACATCTGAAAAAGAACAGTAGACGGGAAGAATGAAGCCGAAGTAGAAAGATGTGAGGCACATCATCTTGCCCCATGTTGAGAAGTTTCAGATTTATTAACATAGCAGGCCATGTGTGAGTCAAGTGTTCTAAGTCTCCTTTTGTTTACTGTTCAGCCAGACTTCCTATCTTACATCCTATTTCCCTCCCTTCTTTTGGCTTTTCCTTTCTTTCTTTACTTAACTATATACTTTTCAGCTTCCCCTCTCATTTTA
Organism: Seriola dumerili; assembly: GCF_002260705.1. Lineage (NCBI taxonomy): Eukaryota > Metazoa > Chordata > Actinopteri > Carangiformes > Carangidae > Seriola > Seriola dumerili. The sequence continues at coordinate 1,925,253 of NW_019174402.1, forward strand.
TCAATCCTTCTAACTATTATCCACCTGTTTTCTCATTCTCTAATTCTTGTTCTCAATCTTTCTTTTCTCCCTCTTTCTTTCACATTTTCATCCATCCATCCACATTCTTCTCTCCTCCCTCTTTCTCCACCTCTTTCTTTCTCCCTACTTTGTTTGCCTTTTACTTTTCCTCTGTCTCTGCTCCCTTTGCTTGCTGGACCATGAGGAATGTCACACTCACAAAGAATTAATGTCAAGGAATCGGCACACAAAGAACGTGTTCATTCAAGCCAGGTAGACAGCCAAAGCACACAATTTTGAGGTCTGTCTGAGCTGCGTTCGTTTAATTTGAAACACAGCGGATGTTATTAAACCACATCATTCAGCTTACAGATGTTCCTCTGCAAAAGTTAATCTGCTTTGTCTCTAGTTTCATAGCAGCATGGAGTTTTTTTTTTTGCTTCATTTTTTTAACAATAACTTCATCTTTTTCTGATCATCATTCCTATTGGGAAGGATTGCAATGCAAAGTATTTATCTGTGAAGCTCATATTCCAGATACAGTAATTTTCCCATCCTGCAGCAGTTCTCCTGTGCACAGATTCAGTAACCTTCTGGCTCAGTCCCATATCTCTATGGGCTTGAATTTCAGTCCTCATTAGCTTCTGTAGTGTTTGTAAAGTGGGCACAGCAGCTTCGGTTTACCGGAGTAATATGATCCATGTAGTCCTTTCACACAAGTGATTCTGTGCTCCGCTGCTGAACTCCTGACCCACACTGTTCACCCAGAGCAAGCTGAGAGATCGGGCTGATAGCAGGCTGAAACAAGCAACAGTCCAGACATCCATGGATTAGTACTAAAACTCAAAAACTTAATTAAGGGATAAATGTGGGGATAAACAGGAAACATAATTAAAAATGGAGAAATTCCATTCCCATACTTGACTTAATGTATCTCAAATATTTCCTTATGACTGAAAACTGTTGCATCCTGGGATTTTGTCAAAAGTCAAAACTCTATGTTTTCTGTATTGGAGAACTAAACATTCAGTCAGTGTGTTTCTTTATAAATAGAAGTTGCATAGTCATAAGAATGTTGTCTTTACCTCTTGTGTTAGTGACTGTTTCACATATCATTTAAGTTATCTGAATCTACCACCTTCACACCCTGCATTTTGGGTTTATATTGGTTTTTTTTTTTATGAGTTACAAGACATGATGCATCACTAGATTTAAAATCTGTCACTAATTTGACTGTTTACATGTTAATTTGGGGAATTGAAAACCTTTTGATGCCATGCAGTAGATGACAAAAATGAATCTGTGCCTGTGTGTTTATTGGCTGGAGCAGAGGGATGTCTAGCTCACCAAAGAGCTTTTCACACTGCACCAGGGTAAGAATGTCAGATAGTTTCTGTGCTGACAATAAAATAGGACAAAGTTTTGTAACGATGGCAGTCACCCTTACAGCTCTGAACTTCATTGTCGCAGCTTGTTGTAATAATAACTACATTTTTCTTTCAGGCATCCGTATGGGCAGTCTGGGCCTTTTCCTGCAGTGTGCTACCTCAACCTTCTTCTCCCTGGTCATGAGTCGCTTGGTTCGCCACTTTGGCTCACGATGGGTCTACCTGAGCAGTATGGTGAGCTTCACACTCTCCGCTTTGGTCATCTGCCTGTCCAAGAGTGTGGTCTTGGTCACTGTAATGGCGGCTCTCACTGGCTATGCATACGCCACGCTGCAGACTCTGCCTTACACACTCACCTGCCATTATCACAAGGAGAAAGAGGTTAGTACAAACCTAATATCTTTATACATACAGCTGGTGTGTTGACAAACTGTTTCATTGATAAGTTGATTCTTTTCTTGTTTCATTTCAGATCTATATGCCAAAAAGGAAAACCAAAAGCATACATAAAAATGGTATTACACCCAAGCGAGACTCTGTGTATTTGACTCCAGTGGAAGAGGAGGGTGGACTGAACCATAAAACCGGGGATGCATACGGGCATTCCTTCCTCAACCAGGACAGTTATGAGTACTACCCCAGCCCACAGAGCCAGAACGGCTCATCTCACAGCGCCGGTGGCACTGAACAAGAGGAGGCAGAGTTGGGGTATGAGAAACGTGGCGTGGGTTTGGACTTTGCCATCTTAGACAGCACCTTCCTCCTCTCTCAGGTTTTCCCCACCCTCTTCATGGGCATGATTGTTCAGTTCGCACAGTCTGTCACTGCCTACATCGCCTGCTCGGCCATCTTTGGTGCTGTCGCCATCTACCTGGCCAGTCAAATTGTCTTTGACCAAAAGGACCTCAAAAGCTGAGAATTAGGTGGATAAGATGTGGGAGTGATGGAATCATAAATAATCAATCATTCAGGTTCCATGGGTTGAACTCAGCAATGCACTACTGTTCCCAGAATGCCTTGCTCTACGTCCTTGTGCTTGCTTTTATGAAAGCTCTGCATCAAGGAAGTGTGTGTGTTTGTCAGTATGTGGCAGGGCATGAGAGAGGGTATGAGAAAATATCACAAGAGACATGTTATCTGCCAGTGCAGTTTCCGTGTTACAGCAGGGTTTGTTACCTGCCACCTGAAGAGTTAACACCCAGCGTGTGCCCAGGACAGGTGTGGTACTCTGTACTGAATGCTATTGAATTCTATAGAAATCTCTTTAAAAATGTTTTGTCGTCACACATTTTCTGTCCATTGTTTTCCTCAGGTACCACCAAACACATTTACTGTAGAACTCATCAACCTCAGATACACAGCTACTAACATTTTTTGTTTTTTTGTGGCCCTGTTCATAATTTTTAAATCTACAGTTTGTTAAGTACTGAAAACAGCACGTCAAACACAGTATTGGCTTGTACAGACTCATCTTCAGCATCAATAAGCAAGTCTGGGGACTGGTCATCATCTTATTGAGGCACGCCATGTGTTTCTCTATAAGGGCAGAATGGATCGATGAATGCATTGTTTCTGCCCGTTCAGAAAATAGCATTACAAGTAGGATCATTTAACCTTTCCATCCAGGATGAAAAACGCACTCAAAGGTGTACTCCAGTTATTTAGTCTTACAACTCTGCACAGTTGGGGAATTTGCAAGAGACAGAATGATCAAAATATCTTGTCTTTTAGTCCTTTCACCTGGTCAAGCTCCAAAATGCTGGATCCTACATTTCCCATCATACAACTTAATATCATCCTTCATTAGACCCTGTCTAGGTTTTTAAATGCCGTCATCATTCAAACTTCACGCCCCCAGTTTGCAACAAAGGTTTTATGTCAAATAGTTGTAGTCAAGATAACCCTGCTGACATCACTATGACGTCATCACGGTTGTCTTGTCAGGCTTGAGAAAGCTGAGAAGTACTCTCCGTGACAAGTAAACTGACTGTTGTGTGTAAAATTGGTGGAATAGCCCCCAGTGTAACCTATTACTTTATGAACAGTTTTACTGTTAATATTTTGTATACAAATTTACTGTACATCCCTATGGGAATTTTGTTATGCAACCTGTTGAGGTGATGTTATCAACTGTGGTGGTTTAAGAATTCATTTTTTACTGGAACTGGAATACTGCATCAAACGCCCTCTCTCTAGATAATCAAGAGTTGTCTTCTTTAGCGGACTGCTCATCCTGTCTAACAATGCTACTGATCAGGACAGTCGTCTCAGGTTAGTACCTTGTGTTAGTGTCTCATCCTGTCCTTATGCCACTGTTAAAACGCTTTCCCTGCGGCCTAAAAGCTCATGTTTTACTGTATTCTCAAATGACAATCTAGGACATCCAGATGGGCTTGTTGTGTAATGCTGTATAACAGTAAACATGCAGGGGGTGATGTCTGATAGAAGCCCACTTCACAGCAGCCATTCCTGAAAAGACCAAAAAGTCATGCAGTAAATGCAAATGTTTGGTTACTGAAAATGATCTGAGAGTAGGCACTGTATATTGATGGGCTGAAGGCCAAGCTAGTTGAGTTGAGGTGTGTGTGTGTGCGTGCGTGTGTGTGTGTGTGTGTGTGTGTATATATAACATGGAAAACAGATAGTGAGAAAGTAAACCGAGTAATATTTAAGTGTGTGGCTAATGAAAAGTGATACAACTCACACACCAGTCATTCACATTGGTTAGAATAACCTCTATTGACCTTTGCCCATAAGATGCTGTATGTTACAATGTATTGTGGCCTTCAGTTGAGCTTTTAAAATTGGCCCGTTGATGCAAACACCATCCAGGTTGTTTGATCCCACACAAGAGGTGATGAATTAGGTTCAGTGGATACAAATAGTCCTGAAGGATCTTTTTGTCTGAGGTGCACTCAGCATGGGAGAAGTAAAAAGAAACAGCAGAGGATTTGTTTGTAATGTTGACACTACTGCTTAGTCATATGCTTTAAAAAAAAAAAAAAAGAAAAAAAAAGAAATGATCATTTTCTCCCCTAAATGCACAGGAAAATATTGCCAAGCAGAACCTTAAGTGTCAGGAAAGGTTGTTTTACAAGTGCCTGTACATTTTTCAAACATTTTTTGTACATATGTATTTATTTATTATACTTTTATTACAAAATAGCATGTATTAAACTATTGGCCTCTTTGGCATCTTTCATAGGTGCAAGGGTGAAGGCTGTTTCTGTGAAAGAGATAAATTATTTGTATAGATGTGATATAGAAGCATCCTCAAAGCTATAATTTAATTTAACATCACCCACTTTATCCTGTAGTTTTGTTAACATCACGAAGCCTGTTGCTGATGTCTGCTGTCAGTTTGTATCAAATCAGCTTCAGATGAGAATACTGAAAGTTTCCACCTGTGGTCTTCATTCATATAGTTGACCATTTTTATTCCTGTTACACAGCTCAGATTTGTTTTTCTGGTGCAGTTGGTGCAAACAAGAAACCTCGTCATTTTGTCAATACTGCTTTATCTGGGTCTTTATCTAACCACTTGTTTCTCCTTATCAGAGATCTGTTATATTGTTAACAGATAAACACTGCAGATACTCTCACTGGATAGGTGGAGTTGTTTTCAGTCCCTGTTGCTCTAAACCAAATGTCCTGTTCCAGACAAAAAGGTGCCAATGGTCAGAAGTCGTCATATTCTAATGTGATTAATCAGGTTGTTTTTTTGTTTTTTAATCACAAGATTTCAGTCACTTGTTTCATTGTCATAAATGCATTCAGCCATAACAAAAAGTTGTATTTAATTTTCATTATACATCCATTAGATTGTGTATAAATATGCAGTTACCAAATAGATTTTATACAAAATAAAAGAACTGCATTGTCAATGAGATGTTGTCTTTGAGTAATTTTGTGAAACAGCATGCACCTTCCCAATTTTGAGAAACGGGTACATTATTGGTCATTACTTAATACAGTATTTGAACTTTAAAACCGAATATTACATAACAGGGGTCAATAGATTTTGTTTAGATAATTGTTAATCATTAAATTTGAAACGCACTTTGGTCAGGCTCTTAATATGACAGTGTTCTGGCAGGTATACTGTCCATAAAACTTAATGCAGCTGGGTCTCAGACACTGAGGAGTAAAGGCTGTGGACAAGTGTCTAAGAAATTACTTGGAAATGGTGCCATCCATTGGAAATGTTGGGGAACTGATGTGTGCAAGAGAGACTGCTGGGACGCAACTGCACTGGCCCCACTGACGCATGGGCATGCTGCTGGTGGCATTATCTATTACATGGAAAAGACGATAGGCTTTCATGTTGCAGGGAATGGCATGCTGACAATGTGTGCCATTTCATGACGGGCCTCTCCAGTTTGTTCCGCACAGTTCTCACGAATCCACCATAGGAAATGCAGGGGTTACAGTGTACCTATAAAAATATGATACTTTTTTTAAAATGCCACTCAGGGCCTCCGTTACCCAGCCGCGCAGTGCAGTTCAGGGGGACTCGGTGTCTTGCTCAAGGACACGTCAGCAGGGCGGAAGTTGGCCGACAATGAAGTCTTGAACCCTGATCTTTGCGGCTGAGGGGCGGAGGACGCCGCGCTGGCTCCTGGGTCCAGCTGATATGTGATTTTAGGGCCAGAAAAACACAGATTTGCGAGGGAAAGTTCTTGAACTGCGCAGCAGAACGGCGGCCCACTTGTCTCCGGTGACAAGTGGGCCTGTTTTTACACCTTCCTTCTAAATAAGGAAGCGGCCTGACAGACATATGACCACCGACCCAATTTGGGAGCAGCCCGAGTGCCCCATCGCGTCCCACGGCCGCTGTACGCCACCAATAAGCTTTCTCTCCTTCCACCCCAGCAGTGACAGTGGGCCATTCCCCTCAACTCTCCACAGACTTGGTATTTTTCCTGCTGTCAGCACCCTCTCTACCCTTGTATTATCCCAGCGGTGAAGTCAGCATGATGTCATCTAGGGATGCGATATCCCTGGCAAGGTTGAAACAGGGTTTTTGGTGAGTGGTAAAGGATTTATTCTGAACTCTTACCGAGAGGGAGACAGAGAGGGGGAAGAGAGAGAGAAAGAGAGAGTGTGTGTGAGAGAGAGAGGCGCGGAGGAGCTGCAAAACATGGTAATCACCACCACCAACATCACCATCACCATCACCTCCAGCTCTGCCGCGCACTCTCCCGTCTCCTCTCCTCCTCTGCACCGGGGCTTGCGTTTCATGCCCAAAGCCCTGATCTGCGCTCCAAAAATAACCCTCAGCCAGCATGCCGAAGGAAGCAAAACAAGAAGAGCGGTATTTTTAGGGTCATTAATTTCGACCACGTGGTCCGAAGGTAAACCGGATGGCCGTTGCGCAAAGGTTCCTCGTCAGTATGTCCTGCGAGGCCGGCACGCCGCACTGGACGCTGACCGCGTTGGTTCTCCTGGGCTTTCTGCTGGGGATCGTGTCAGCGTACCCTTTACCGAGCAGCAGGACAAATGCAACTTTACTGGAGAAACGATGGGAGACCCTCTTCTCCCGCTCTGTGCTGGGGATCTCCGGGGAGAAACCGGAGCTGAACTGGGAGAGTGACTATCTGCTGGGCATCAAAAGAGTGCGGAGGCTCTACTGCAACGTGGGCATCGGGTTTCACCTTCAGATCCTCCCCGACGGCAGGATAAACGGTGTACATAATGAAAACCAGTACAGTGAGTTTTACCTCCACCAATGTAATGCAATAGACATAAAAGAGAGGCAGAGTCAATAAGCATGGATCTGTGATGAGCAGGCTAGTCTATCCCCTCTATTAATTTGCATGATCATATGTCATCAATGCTCATAGGGAGCATTGAATTTCCTCCACGGCAAAGACAAATCTATTAAAACAAGTATCCATCAGTACTGAACACCCCCCCTTCCTCCCCCTCTTCCCCAAGCTCAACCATGACATGAATGTATGGACGCTTTTAGACACAACTTATTTTTACGCAGCCCTGTGAGGGCGGTCCAGAGACCAATGGCCGTGCACGTCAATGCAATTACTGCAATTATTGCAATAACCAGAATGCGCTTAATTGACACGCGCCTGGATGCCAATGTAAGATGGGGTGAAAGATGCAGAACAAAGGCTCGGCATGCTGCGCAGCAATCTGCAAGGTTACACCCATAGACGCAGAGAGAGCACAATGCTACAGTCATCATGGTATAAGAGTGAATCAGCCGGGATCATCGGGTGGTATTTCATGATTATTTTGACTCTAATGTGATGGGCCTCTTCTTTGTCCCAATCAGGTCTAATAGAAATCTCCACGGTGGAGAGAGGAGTGGTGAGCCTATACGGGGTGAAGAGTGAGTTGTTTGTCGCAATGAACAGCCGTGGAAGGTTATACGGAACGGTAGGTATGCACAGTATTTCATTTATTGTCCAGCAATATTAGTTAACGGGATCCTGAAAAAAAATGGGACAGCGTTGCAGCTTGATCAGCGTTTTTATCTATTTATTTTTATTTGCCTGTCATATTTTGAGATTCGACTCCTGCTCTATCTGCCATTATGTGTGTTGCGAAATCCATATATTTTAATTTCATCAGGAATTTATAAAGCTCTATTTAAAGCAAGTGTGCTCGGCCTGGTGGCCGATGGGTAAATAATGATGAGGTTAACAGATGCAGGGCTCAGTCCACACGCCTGTAGTGCGGTCATGTGTGTGAGGAGCAGGGAAAACCCCCTGACGCAAAGAAATCTGTCAGCAGAGTTGGAAATCGATTTTAATGGCAAAGCGCTTATTTCGCAGTGCAGTGCACATCACACGCATCAGCAGCACCAGCAGCCTCCCAGACTTTAACCACCAGAAACTTCAGGTGTGACTGTTTGAATTTTAGTGAATTTCATGAAGAAAGTAGATACATTTCTTAAACATTTACAAGTTTGACGGAATAACATCAGTCTCTAAGTTTCCTGGTCAGCATTCCTCACAGCTTTTTGGTTGTCCAGCCTCCTCACCAAACGGCACTTGTGCTCACTTAAGTTTGCAGAGCACCTCCTGGATTTTTCATACCCTGTGCCTATCCTGCAACTTTCTTATATAACAACTGAGTTTCATCAGTATAGCAGTAATTCTGTAGATCCCAGGCTGGAAAACATGGAAACTTTCTGTTTCTAATCTGATGGGAGACTGTCTTTATAGCCTAATAAAACTGATGTGGATCTCAGATAAAGGATTTTATACAAGGTCTAAGAGCAACAGCTACACAAGACTGAATGTATTGATTGTGTATTCCTCACCATTGTTAAAGAATTGGCTTTTTTGGACAGTTATTTGTTGTTTTATTATGTTTTAAATGACTGAAATACAGACAATCACCCTCTTAAAAACTGAAAATTCCTCAGAGCAGCAATAATGGGCTAAAACTTATAAAATAAAATTTTAGTGTTCCACAAAATACCAGCGTATTTTTATCAATGGCGTTTATTGTTGCGTGAATTTAAGCTCCCAGAGGCCTTCATTTTATCCTGCTACTGAATGTGTTGGATGTGTGTAGTCCCTTGCTGCCGGCAGTTTTTAAGAGTAAGCTAAATTTTTACGTCAGGTTTACGTGACAGTAAATTAAATAGGAAACAGACCCAAAGTCAATTCTCAGCCTCAGTTAATACATGTGAACATATAAAGCCCAGTCACCTGTCCACACGTGTTGTAAATTGACACCTTGAATATGGCTGTACATACTTAATACATAGTTTTTTTCCCCAGACGAACTTCATCAAATTCTAATTCAGATATTTTGTTGCAATCAAGTTTTATTATGCACCCACATTTTATTATCTTGATGTTTTTATGTTTTGTTGTTTGATAACAAAGAACCAGTGTTTCAGCTGGAATTGTTTTTGGTTGAAGTGTCAATTCTAGCACACATGAACTTGAATTTGTCATCCTCATCACAGAAAAAAGGCGTTTTTTTTTATTTAGAATTACTGGAGATAACCTTTAGAAGATGGGATTAGTTTTCTTCCAGAGTAATGACAGATCTTAATATATAAATGTTCCTGCTGGTAGGGGGAGGAAACGTGTTCAGTAGAGCCTCGCTGACACGTGGGTGCTGGTTTGCTCGCTGTGGCCAACATGTTTGACAGACAGAATGTGCGTCGGTTATCTGGTCATGAGTGATGAAGCGTTAGCTTGTGAGCAGGCTGATGATCTGATAAGAGATTGAATTAGGCCACATGCTCTCTGACGGACAGTATTTGCTGCTGTGCACTGTATGAGTCATGCACTGTCAGCTCAGCATAGCAGAGCAGTTGTTCTTTATAGTGGCAGATATTTAGAGCTTATTCTTATATAAAGGTACTTTATGAGGAAAATAGTTACCACTGTTACAAGTCTCCCTGACAGTTTAATTTAGAACTTTATTAAAGCTTACTGTGATTTCACCGCTAATTGTATAATTTAAATATTTATTTAAGATTATACTTTTAAAAACGGTTCATTTAAAATTATAGGGTGACATTTGGGAAATATACGTATGTTCTTTCTTGCAGATATGAGGTAGATGAGAAGTTCGATACCATCCCCATATGTGTCTGCTAAATATGAAACAGGGTCCAAGAAACAATTAGCTTAGCTTAGCAATATAGACAGGAACCAGGGGGAAAGAGCTAGCCTGGCTCTGTTCAACCCAGTACTTCCAAAACTCACAAACTAACACAATATATCTAGTTTGTCTAATCAGGTTGTGTTGTTATTTGGACTGTTGATTAATCAAACGAACAATAACGTGTTAATTAGTGAGCTTTGGAGGTGCCAGGTAGCCAGATTTATCTACCTATGAACACAGCCAGGCTAGCCGCGTCTTGTTGTTATACTTAACCAGAGCTAACTGTCTGCCTGTGTAGCTTCATGTTTAGCGATAATTGTTTTCTAAATATCAGCTGTTTTAATAGATTATTTGTCTTATTGTGTATGATCACATTAATACCTATTTTTCCAAGGAGAACAGTTGATGTATTTTGATATTTCAGAGCAGTCAGTGCCGCTGGGTGATTGAACAAAGAACTCTACATTGTCAAAATGTTTACTTGTCGTTCCCACTGCTGTGTCTAATCTATATTTATCTTTATATTTTTGTGCATGGCTCAAAATCTTTTTAAAGAGCTTTTTAATGTTTTGTCATCAAAGCTTCAAACTACAAACTGTCTCTTTTTTGAGCTGTTCATTAAACTGCAAACTGTCTGTCTTTGTCCTCTCCAGACAGTCTTCCATGACGAGTGCAAGTTCAAGGAGAGCTTGCTCCCAAACAACTACAACGCCTATGAATCTCTGGTTTACAGAGGCTCCTACATAGCACTCAGCAAGCATGGCCGCGTGAAGAGGGGCAACAAGGCCACCACTGCCATGACTGTAACGCACTTCCTACCCCGAATATGATGAGCAAAAACTGGCAATAACAAACTTATTTGCACACGTGGATTATTTCCCAGGTAACATAGATACCGTATACGTACGTACAAACACAAAAGACGACATGGACTGTAAAAGAAAGAAATACAACTATATCTGATAGTATTTATTCAAACTTTATATGTATATTTGGGTAGCTTACTTTGTATTAGAAAATTATGGAAATGCCATTCTTTGCTGCTTTTATGATTTTCATCATTTTGTGATATGACGGGGATGGAGAGGCGTCATTTGTCCCCTCAGTTTTTATGGGTGCTTGCTGGAATTGGCTGAGTCCTTGCCCTGTCAGTGGATGACGGTTCATCCCTTTGGAAATGAAACGGATACGTTATTACCTCAAAGCACCATATCCTGAGAAGAAGAGGAAGAAGAAAAAGAGAAATGTGTGCATGAAATTTCTACAGTTTGTTTCCTTGAAAACGTTTTTTTTTTGTCATCCATCAAGAACTTGGACATTTACCATTCGTTATGTTCGATTGTGTCTGTCACTGTCAGGGCAACTAGAGCACTTGCAAATATGGTGGTGGTTTTTTCTTGCTTTGTCATGAGGTGGCGGTGCCTTGAATTCCGACTTGCGGCCCCCTTACCCTTGCATGCGAGAAACGTGGTGCTCAAGTCAGAAATAGGAATGAAACGCAAGTCATCACTCCCTCAGACACCACCGGCCCAATTCCTAGAGGGCCAGAGGTTTCTCCACTTTATTTTCTTTCCATAATTAGATCAATTAAGTAATTGAGACTCTATGCTGCACAGGACCCAGTGGAGCCTCATGTTAATATGGAAAGCTAGATTTAGAGTCGGCACTCAACCCCCCCCCATCATGTCCAAGGGAGCTTTGACAATCCCAGGTTTTACTTTCACAAATTTTGTAGCTGGATCATCAGGCCAGAGTGAGTGTGTGAGTGTGTACTGAATGTGTGGGCATGCTTTTATTTTTAGTATGTATGTGGAACTGCTCAGTTTGAGAGCTGCTTAATTTGAGAGGGTTTTTTTTTTGTCTTTGGTTGTGGGTGCTCAAGGGGGCATCTGTGTAGCAGAATATCATAGACCTGACACTATGAAGCAAAATGTCCTCCAGTTCTGTCTGCTTTGTGTTGCGTTTTCCCCCTGTTCAAATTGAGTTGGTGCTTCTGATCTGTAGATATTTTATTGTTGATGGTTCACACTTATTTATTTAATTTGTTTTTGAAAATGTTGACTTTATCACAAAAGTGATGACAGGAGCTTTTTGACTTTCACACTGGTTTGACGATATGATATTTGGCACTAACAATAACCTGCTTATGCAGAAATGAATGAAGTTACAGTGGATGTCATCGATTAGTCAGTTAACTGCGAATATGATAGTCTGCTGCATTAATTTGAAATAGTGTAAATACTCCAGTTTGGAATGGCTTCAGCGTTCATGATCCTGAGATTTGTGAACAATACTTCAGGTTAACTCGGTCTGTCTGACATTTAGATGATGTGGATTGTGATTATTGATCCCAGAGCTGTTTAGATTCAGATTGGTCACTGAGTCACAGTATGGCTTCTTGTGAAAAAGGAAATACGAGCAGTGTTGCAAAAACCACCGAACCAAAGGGTTATATTAAGATGTTCATTCAGGCTTTGTGTATGCAGCATACCATACTTGAATTCAACAACTGCTGGCACTTCTCTTTCAGCTACTGTAGTTTTCCACTGTGGAGACGAAGGGGAAAGAGAGGAGGACAAAGAGCCGGCAAAGTTGAAGATAGCAATGATGGCACTTCTGTATGTGGCTCTGGTTGTTTGTCTAACTTGGCAAGGATGTGGATAATGCGGGGTGAAACACCTGAGCATAAGCACTGGTGGGCCCCTCGTCTGTTGAGGTCAGTTTGGACAGTCAGCGCAGGGTCTTGGGATTCTTGTCCTATTCAACTGAGCTGCTTTTGTACCAAGGTCGGAGATGTAGGCTTTCTGTCTTCTGTGTTACTGATGTAGGCGTGTTTTCTGGTCCATCTCTATGACTTTTACCTAATTATATTTATGGAGCTCTGCACCTGTGAGGCTGTTTCTCGATCAAGACAAGAATAGTTGTCAGAATCTTTTTAATGCTGAAATGAGGTGCAACTGATCTCGACTTTTGATGATTTTGAATTTCGGTACTTGACCTGCAATATTCTGTAAGCAGCAAACTACCAGTCAGGCCAGCTTGGTGAAATAACATTTAAAGACAGTAGTGAGGCTCTTACAGATATATCTTATCATATTTTACCTCATGCCCTCTTTAACATTACTGTAACGCACTGACAAAATGTCTGTGAGCAATGGTTTACATGCCCTTTAAGCTCCAGCTTCTGTCTAGTAGCAGAGACAGATGTGCAGTATCTGGTCAGAATGAGTGCGTATGTACTGTATGTATGTATGTGTGTGTGTGTGTGTGTGTGTGTCCGACTGAGCGCGCTCCTGTCATATTCTGTTTCTGCCAAAGCGACTGTAGAGATGGTATCAGATCAATTTACCTTGAGTCAGGAATAACAGGGCATTGTCTGACTGCACAAGCTGATGTACTGTACTCTCCTCACAGGAGAGGATGAAGACGAGAGTGATGGGAAAAAGTAACACAGAGGCTACTGAGAGATGTGTGTCAAAAGAAAGCACTGAGTGTGGTTTAAGCTGGCGGTGAATGTAGCAAAAGGCCACGTAAAACGAATCAAATGCTTCCAGGAAAGGGACACTTGAGTTACCAGGCTGTCTGTCAGACTGAATACTGTGATCCAAGAGAGCAACTTGACACTACAAGGATGTCATGTTTAATGTTTTTGAATATTGACACCATTGATAATTGTGTTTAGGGGATTTTGCCTTGAGCATCTTATTACTCATTTTGACTAATCAGCCTTTATCACATCACTATGATCGTAAAATGATCATTTGTAGCTTTTTTCTGGGCTGATCTCATGGCAGTGAGGAGTTGGTTGGAGAGGTATTTTGGCTAATTTGTCAAAATATACAAAAGGTGCAATTTTATTTTATTTTATTTTATTTTATTTTATTTTATTTTATTTTATTTTATTTTATTTTATTTTGTTTTGTTTTATTTTATTTTATTTTATTTTATTTTATTTTATTTTGTTTTATTTTGTTTTATTTTATTTATTTCTTTTTGCAATGGAGTGCAATTTACTGAGCAGGGGGAATATGCTGTTTTCCCTTGCTATGCTTTCATCAAAACAAGATGACATGCAAGATCAAAAGCACTTGTTTTTAATGACAACATTGTGTCAATTACTGTATGTTTATTTTTGATTTATTATGGTATGTTTCAGAGGACACTGTCAGCACAACAAGCAATGTTTTGAGTGGTAGAATGATGGGAACTGCAAAGTTACACTGGCTCCTCAAGCTGTATGAGACATGATGATAAGTTGATATTGTGGGAAATGAACTTGATATTGTTTACACCTAAAGCAACTTAGCTTGGTGTTAGATTTTCAGAGCTTGAGAACCGAAAGTCTAAACAAAATATTACCCTGTTACAAGTTCTACAACTTTTGCATGATGTTATTTCGAGGCAGAAAAGGTTGTATGATATAGCAGTAACTGAGAGAAGCTAGTGAATGGTTAAGAAAAATATAATCTTTCAACATTAACCCTTACTTCCTTAATTCCCCATTATGCATATAGAGTTCTGAATGGACTAGGTATGTGTTACCCCCTTTGATTAAGGATCCAGTGTCTGGATTTTGCCATTGTGCTTATCATACCTGTTCAGCTGGTTTTAAAATGTGTTGGTTCACAGGGAGCTGGAGGTCTGTGGGAGGATCTGGGATCAGACTTGTGTGTGTGTGTCCCTGTGTGCCAGCAGCCTTTGTGTTTCTCTCTCAGTTTTCTATTCCTGCACTGAGGGGAGAGTGCTTCCTCTGAGTCCCCCTCCTCTTTTTTAACATATACCTCACCTTCTGCCTTAGTTCCGATTATTGAAATGATTGTAAATTAGTTTGAAACAACAGACTTCTCCAATCATTTGTTTCTGAAAAATATGATGACGAGTAAGTAAAATACTATATTACAAATGGTTTTCCTTTTATTTTTGTACGTATGTGCTGTGCACAGCAGTCAACTGTATTCCTGAGATGATAATAAAAGACGTTTTGTAAAAGCTGTTGTGATTGAATACTTTTATGTTGCATGCTTGACTTTTTGACCCTGAACGACACAGATTTGATATCAGAAGAACTGGCAAAGGAACTGAGCCACTGACAGTGTTGAACCTCACCATTACCATGACCTGGTATGTGTCGCCCTCTTCTGGTGAAGTGGGACAACAAGTACAAGGGCCACGTTTAACAGACTGGAAGTAAATGTAGCTGAAAATAAACTGAAACTGAAACAGAAACAGAATTTGTACAATTTTTTTGCAGGTTTTATGTATAATTCAATTCCTGCACATGACACTACTTAAAGGTAGAATACCGATAGTGTTCAATTGGTGCAATTCCAGGAAATACATTTTAATGAAATGATAAAGTAGCACAACAGAATAGTTTAGTCTGCACAGCTGCTCAGCTGTATAAACTAAAGCATCAAACTTTATGAATATGTTTGAAGAATAAAGTTTCCAATAAATACACGATGAAGGAATATCTCTTTGTCCTTTAATGGAGCAATTCTTTCAAGGACATTACTGCTTTTTCAACTCAACTAACTAAGCCTCCACACAAGGGCGAAGGTTTGCATATGGACAGTAGGGACATATCCCTACCAATATATTGAGAGGACAGAATTGTCCATACCAATATTTGAGTGAACTTGTTCACACTATGTTTGTAGTGAAGTCATATGAGATCATTCCAATGTGCCCTCCAAGAGGCTATGTCTCTAAGACAACCGATTTAGGCATGTTAGCATTTGATTGGCTGAAAGGGCGGGGGCTATCTGAAGACTCACTTCAGGTGAGAAGATCACAGTTGCACCTAATGTCACCAGGAAAATGTCAACTGATCTTATTAAAATTAAATGTTGTCTAGCGTTAACTAGCAAGATGACCCTAAACATAAAATGGTGGTATATAAAGTATGGGTTTAATCTCACATTGCGTTATGTTTGCCATATGTTTTTATTTTTACATTTTTATGTTTTTTTTTCCTATTTGATGTTTTTATGTCTTACTATACATAGTCTGTTTATATGATAAAGTGGTTAGATCTGTTTCCTCCTGTCAGAAGGTTCTGGGTTCAAATCCAGGTCCGGGCGCCTTTCTGTGTGGACTTTGCATGTTCTCCTTCTGGCTGTGTGGGATATATCTTAGTATTCCAAAGACATGTAGATTAGTTATATTGGCAACTCCAATACGTTACTATAATATGACATTTTTATGCCTTACTATATGATGTATTTGATTGTTTCATGCCTTACTACATACTATGACGTTTAATGCCTTATTATAATATGACATTTTTAGACATTTTTATGCCTTATTAAATTATGAAATTTTTTGACGTTTTTACGCCTTACTATACTATGTCTCAACATACAACAACCTACTAAAAAGGTAGAAAGGTGGTACAGTGGTTAAAGCTGTTACTTAGCTGTCAGAAGGTTCCGGGTTTGAATCCAAGTCCTGACGACTTTCTATGTGGACTTTGCATGTTCTCCTGTTATTCCAAACACATGCAGTTTAGTTATATTGGCAACTCCAATGTCTTATTATAATATTTTATTATACTTTTTGAGATTTTTATGCAATACTATAATGTGATGTTTAATGTCATACTATACTATGATGTTTTTTGTGATTTTTATGACTTACTATACTATGACGTTTTTTAACGTTTTTATTCAATACTATACTATGACGTTATTATGCATTATTATACTACGACATTTTTGGACAATCGTATTCCATACTATACTATGACGTTTTTTGACATTTTATGCCTTACTATACTATGACATTTCATGCCTCACTATACTATGAAGTTTTTGGACATTTTTAAGCCTTAATATACTATGCCGTTTTTTGCCATTTTTATGCCATAATATACTATGACGTTTCTTGCCACTTTTATGCCATACTATACAATGATGTTTTTTGCCATTTTTATGCCTTACTATACTATGACGTTTCATGCCTTACTATACTATGAAGTTTTTTGACATTTTTATGCCTTACTATACTATGACGTTAAATGCCTTACTATAATATGAAGTTTTTTTGACAATTTTAAGCCATAATATACTATGACCTTTTTTGCCATTTTCATGCCTTACTATACTATGATGTTTTTTGACATTTTTATGCCTTACTATACTATGACGTTTTTTGCCATTTTTAAGCCTTACTATACGATGACGTTTCATGCCTTTCTATACTATGAAGTTTTTTGCCATTTTTAAGCCTTAATATACTATGACGTTTTTTGCCATTTTTATGCCATACTATACTATGACGTTTCATGCCTTACTATACTATGAAATTTTTTGACATTTTTATGCCTTACTATGACGTTTCATGCCTTACTATACTATGAAGTTTTTTGACATTTTTAAGCCTTAATATACTATGACGTTTTTTGCCATTTTTATGCCATACTATACTATGATGTTTTTTTGCCATTTTTATGCCTTACTATACTATGACGTTTCATGCCTTAATATACTGTGACGTTTTTTGACATTTTTATGCCATACTATACTATGACGTTCTTTGCCATTTTTATGCCTTACTATACTATGACGTTTCATGATATTTTTATGCCTTACAATACTATGACGTATTTTCACATTTTTATGCCACACTATAATATGACGTTTTTTGCCATTTTTATGTCATACTATACTATGACGTTGCATGCCTTAATATAGTACGACGTTTTTTGACATTTTTGTGCCATACTATACTATGACGTTTTTTGACATTTTTATGCCTTACTATACTATGACGTTTCATGCCGTACTATACTATGACGTTTTTTGACATTTTTATGCCTTAATATACTATGACGTTTTTTGCCATTTTTATGCCTTACTATACTATGATGTTTCATGCCTTACTATACTATGAAGTTTTTTGACATTTTTTGGCCTTAATATACTATGACGTTTTTTGCCATTTTTGCCATACTATACTATGACGTTTTTTGCCATTTTTATGCCTTACTATACTATGATGTTTCATGCCTTACTATACTATGAAGTTTCTTGATATTTTTAAGCCTTAATATACTATGACGTTTTTTGCCATTTTTATGCCATACTATACCATGACGATTTTTGCCATTTTTATGCCTTATTATACTATGACGTTGCATGCCTTAATATACTATGACGTTTTTTGACATTTCTATGCCTTACTATACTATGACGTTTTTTGCCATTTTTATGCCATACTATACCATGACGTTTTTTGCCATTTTTATGCCTTATTATACTATGACGTTGCATGCCTTAATATACTATGACGTTTTTTGACATTTCTATGCCTTACTATACTATGACGTTTTTTGCCATTTTTATGCCATACTATACCATGACGTTTTTTGCCATTTTTATGCCTTATTATACTATGACGTTTCATGCCTTAGTATAGTATGACGTTTTTTGACATTTTTATGCCTTACTATACTAT